>NW_028227263.1:18556510-18954010 GCF_978045245.1 Mus caroli | reverse complement strand
CCTCCCCTCTCTCTCTCTCTCTGTCTTAAAGATTGTACCCAGGGCCTCCTAACCCCTGAGCTCCAGCTCTTTTTCAAGATTTATTAGCCAGTTATGGTGACACACACCTTTGATCCCATATTTATGAGTCAGAGGCAGGCAGATCTCTGTAATTTCAAGGCCAGCCTGGTTTACAAAACAAATTACAAATTTCAGGACAGCTAGGCTTCACAGAGACCCTGTCTCAAAAAAAAAAAAAAAGTTATTTATGTATGAGTGTTTTGCTGGTAAGTACATGCAGTACCCAAAGAGGCCAGAAGAGGACGCCAGATCCCTTGGAACTGGAGTTACAGATGGTTTTGAGCCACTATATGGGTGCTGGGAATCAAACCCAGGCCCTCTGCAAGAGCCCTCAGTACTCTTGATCACTGAGCAATCTTTCCAGCCTTCTGTTTTATTAATTTTAAGACAGGGTCTTGCTATATAGACCATGATGGACTCCAACTTGTGACCTTTCTTCCTCAGCCTCCCGAGTTCTGGGATTGCTGTTCTGTGCTACCATAAAACGCTAAAATATCATATGTTTTGGAAATATGGACCAGCTCCAGGGGCTATAGGGAAAACTGAAATAATCTGACCTGGGTCTAAAACAAAGTGATAGGGTGTGTGGCTACACATCTGCAACCCCAGTCTCGAGGAGGTAGACGTGGGACACAAGGAGTTCAAGAGCAGCTTGGGTCATGTAGACATTTCAGGGTTAGCCTGAGGTACATAAAACCCTAACTCAAAGGAAACAACACACAAATGGTATGTCTGCTTGTCTCAGATAAATGTGAACATAAGTTAGGCGTGGCACACAGGTCTGCACCCTTAGACCTTAGGTAGCTGAGAGGGATGGTCAGGAGTTCAAAGTCAGCCTGGCAGACATGGCAAGACCTTGTCTTAGACCAAACAAAAAGTACACCAAGGATCCAAGAGAGATTAGACCGCAGGCACGCCTGGTGACTTATAGTGACTACTGAGGAGTGGGGCTCATGGGCCCTTGTGTCTTTGCAGTGACGGTGGCTGGGGTGCGGGTGTGGGGTCTGGAGTACTGTTTTCATGGCCCTCTTTCTCTTCTGCAGACAGGCATGGCCCTGCTCTTCCTGCTGGGGTGTGTCTTCTTCCCACTGTGTTTTGTGGTATTCTGCTGGGGGCTGCAGAATCAAACCAGCTTACGGATGGAGAGGCAGGAGGCTGTCTTGGTGGCGTCCAAGTAAGATGGGAAGGTGGGGTACCTTTCCTAGGGCCAGAGCTGGTAGAGTCTAAAGAGCAGCTGGAGTGGACTCAGGATGCAGGACAGTGTGGGTGGGGCCCTGGTAGCAGAATCTTTTGCAAAGGTGAAATCACTGAAGTTCAGGTCCCTCCTTTGGAAATTGGGACATGTGAGAATCATGTGTCTAAGGGCTGTGGACACCCTTAGGAGGTGCATGGTGATCCCTGGGGAAGCAGAAGGGGTTTGGTTCCAGCCAGGCATCACAGAGACAGCATGTGAACCCAAGCCAGGGCCTGTGAGCCAGGCAGGCACTCTCCCACCCAGCTGCATCCCAGGCTTTCCCCAGAGATAGAGCTTTACTTTATGATCCAACCTGGCCTTGAGCAGGGATGTTTGTGCTGAATATTGAGCCTTTATTTATTTTTTTAGAATTCTTTACATTTACTCAGAGGGGGTGCACATGGCACGGCTCACATGTTGAGGTCAGAGGACACTTGTAGATGGTTCTCTTCCACGTGTTCCAGGGATTGAACTCAGATTGGCAACAGGCGCCTTTCCGTGCTGAGTCCTCCCACTGGCCTGAAAGTGGTTGCTTTTTTTTTTTTTTTTTTTGGTTTGGTTTGGTTTGGTTTTTGGTTTTTGGTTGGTTTTTGCTTTTTGCTTTTTGAGATAGGGTTTCTCTGTAACCCTGGCTGTCCTGGAACTCACTTTGTAGACCAGGCTGGCCTTGAACTCAGAAATCCACCTGCCTCTGCCTCCCAAGTGCTGGGATTAAAGGCGTGCACCACCACGCCCGGCTAAGTGGTTCCTTTTTAACTGACAACTCAGACGAGGATTTAAGGAGATACTATCTTCTGCTGGCAACATCATACTGGGGGAAAAATGTATTTGTGGGAGAGGTTGGGCCCTCGGGCTGTTACTATAAAGGTGAACAATGCCGGGGCGGAGCTGGGACCGGGGCGTGCAGAAAGCAATGCTTCAGGGTTGTTTTTGTTTTTTTCTTTCTTTTCAATGCTGGGTATGGAGCCCCATGCCCCTGGCATGCTAGGTAGCTCCTGAGCCCTCAAAGGCAGAATTTACCGAGGAGGAGACTCTGTAAATCCCCAGAAAAGAAAATCAAAAGCACAAACCCGAAGCCTGTCTTGCTCTGCTGCAGCCTGTGCTGTCCACAGTCAGCTCTGGGACCCCTGACCACATCTGTGTCCACAGACAAGTTCTGATCCAGGTCACCATCCCAGCTTAGAGCCTTGGCGCTTTTGTTCCTTGCTGTTTTGTTTTTGTGTGTGTCATTTGTTGTTTTGTTTTGTTTTTTAGGTAGGATCTCTCTCTGTGTAGCCCAGAGAGAGATCTAACATTTGAAAGGTTTTGGTTTTTGTTTTATCCCATTACTCTTAGTGAGCCTCCTGCCTCAGCCTTCTGAGTGCTGGGATGTCAGGCCTGTCCCTTCATCTAGTAGCTCAGGCTAGGCTAAGTGCATCTATTTCTTGACAGGGTCTCCTATGTATTCCTGACTAGCCTGGGATTTTTGCTGGGATTTTGCTGTATAGACCGGGTTATCCTGGAAGCCCCAGGGCTCTGCCTCCTCCGCCTCCTGTCACCACTGTCTTTGGATTTTCCTGAAGTGAAGCAAACATAAGCTTGAAATCCTACTTTACTAATAATGAACATAGCTATGTTATCCTGACACTTTAATAAACCCTCTAAGCCTTGGTTTCTCCGTCCTCAACCCCTAGAAGACCTAAGAAGCATTGACATAAACCTCCTTATCCCATGCCCAGTCTGTAGTAAGACCTGGGAAAGTGGGCCTTTTTCCCTGAGGTTTCCAGGTCTACAATGGTCTCTAATAGTAGCCCCAACTCCTACGGGTGTCAAGACTTCCCTCAGCCACTCCCACAGACTGCCACTAGAGGGCAGCACAAAATAGCGAATCGGCCCCTTCCTCTAGGGCGCAGAGGGAGTAGGCTGTGGGCTGGAAAGGTCAGTTGTCAGTAGATAAGTCTGGCTTATCTCTGGGTCAGTGAGAAACTCAAGCTACAGTGAGGTGTCAGTCCCCATGATATACAAGTCTGAAGGACAGATGGGTTTGAGAAAGGCCTGGCTCTAAGAGACCATGAGAGAATGAGCAGTAGTAATTGTGTGTTAGGCCTAAATTACCCTGGCCAAAGCATGGGGCTGCTCTTCCCCTTGGATTAAACGAGGAAGTTGAGTCAGCCAGCCACCAGGCTCTTCCTCATAAGCAGGACTGTTCTGAGGAGTGGCAGAGGACAGGGAACCAAGGCAACAAAGAAAAGGGGACTCCAGGAGGCCATCGGCCTGAGGGAGGGTCCTGGCTTCCTTGACTCCACTGGGTTTTCCAGGCAGCAAGCACCCTGTGCTCTTCAAGCCCATCCATCTTTTAACCCTCTCTCCCAGGCAAGCACTTCCTATGTCACCCAAGCTGGCTTCCAGGAGTGTTCCTCCTGCTTCAGCCTCTGGAGTGCCACCAGGTCTACATGACCTGGTGCTTCCTGTCTCCCAGTGCCCTGGTGCTAGCCATCAAAGCCATGCTGGAGGGCTCTGACAGCCAGCCATCTCTTCCCACTTAGCTCTGTTCCTGTCACGTCTTAACTTTCTGATCTTGGGGAACCTAGGCTCCCACCTCAGGGCTATCCCCTGACCTCTGAAGAGAATAGAAGCATAGATTTCCCCCGGGGCTGTCACAATAGTGAGCCACATTCGTGAGGGAGTGACTCGTGGTGGTGTGAGTCGGAGTGCAAGCGAGGTGACTGGTGTAGTTTCCACTCCCTCTGACTGGAGAGGCGGGCGGGGTGGAGGGGGCTGTGGGTCTGAAGGACACCGTGAAATGGCTTGTTCCTATCTGTGCCTTCGGTGTCCCCTTCAGGGAACACACCATCTACTCAGGCTGCTTTCTTCAGGAAATCTTCTTGGCTGGAGTGAGCACCCCTAAGCTGAGATCCCTGCAGGCCACTGAGGGACACCCATTTATGTTTATAAGCACCAACAGAAGGAAATGCCAGACATTTTTAAAGTGCTGACAGGGAAGGCGGCTCAGTACTCCTGCTAGGTGGAGGTGTCGGGGGTTTAAGAGAAGAGCCATCCTTTCCCTAAGCCCTTGTCCCCAGCAGCCCCCCTGCACTGCAGCTCCTGTCTCTTTAAGGGCCTCCCCCTCCCTCTTTCCCTGTCCCCCCCCATCTCTGTCGCAGCCGCTGCTGTGGCTCAGAGCTGCATGGGAGACAACGCTGCTGCAGGTCCGGTTTCTTGGTGTCTGGTCGGTGCCATCATTTCCCTCCCCCTCTCCCACCCTCCCCAAGCTGGTGGCTTCCCCTCCCCCTCCCCCTCCTCACAGAGGGGGCAGGGGGCTGGGCACCAACTCTATAATGCCATGTGCGGTGTCTGCACAGGGCAGCGGGGCTGTGGCGGCGGCAGCAGGAGGAGGTGGTAGCCTGTGGTGGCGGGAGAGCAGTGTTGACTGGTGACCGCTTGCCCAGCTGCGCCTCCGCTCTGCTCCGTCCTTTCCTCCCTCCCTTTTTTCAGGGCTGGCACCACCGTCCCCCACCCCGCCTCCTTGGGCCCTCCCAGCCTCTCCACGTAAGCCCCCCCCCACCTGCCGCGGTTCTCCCTCCCCTCCCCCACTGCATCTTCCTCCTCCTGTCCCCTATCCCTCTTGCTCCTCTCATCAAGTCCTCCCTTGGTAGTCTCTCCCCATCCTCTCACCGGCGCTCTGTCGTCCCCCCCCACCCTCCGACACCTAGCTAGCCCTTTCTTTCTGTGTCCCCAATCTCATTGAAGTCCCTTTCTCCCTTGCCCTGAACTGGTCCTCTTGTCCCATCCTGTCCCCGCCCTGGCCCCTTTGTGCCTCCCCCTCCCTCTTTCTCTCTCCCTCTCTGGCTTGGCAATCCCTTCTCCACCTCCAACTCCCTCCCTCAATTTGGCCTTCCTGTCCCTTCTGGACCCTCTGGTCTCCCTACCCGGGTCCAAGTCACCATGCTTACCCCGATGGTGGCTGGGGGGGTGGTGTTCCCCGGACTCTTCCTCCTATCCAAGAACACGCTCCAGAGGCTGCCCCAGCTGCGCTGGGAGGAGGCCGATGCAGTCATTGTCTCCGCCAGGTAAATGGCATGCCTTCCCCGAGTTCAGCCCCTCTCTCTCCAACAGGCTTCATGGGGAAGGGACCACAGCACGCCCCTGGGCTCAGTAGTGGTGGGTAGGTTTACATCCAAGCTTCCTTCCCTCCTTGGACCTCATTGAAACCCAGCTATCTGGACTACTATTGAGCTTGCTTCCCTTAGCACCCTCCTATCCTCCCTCTAAAGCAGGGCAGCATGTGACTAAACAGTCCCACAAGACACCCAGGAGCAAGCCGAGGGGCAAGACTGTGTTTTTCAGGGCTAGTGTTTGGGGGTCAAGGTGCAGAAAAGTAGACAGTGAAACTTGTATATCTCTATAATAGGGCTGCCAGGAAGAGGGCCATGGTAAGAATTAGGAAAATAGTGGGAAAGTGTGTGTGTGTGGGGGGGGCTTAGGGTCACTGGGGCCAGTGACTCTAAGTATGAGCCTCATGGTGTCTGGGTGGCCAAAGGGTGCAGGGGCAGCTGAGACTCCCTTAGCCCTCATGGGTCCCTTCCCTCCCTCCCCAGGGAGAGAGCTCACTGTTAGCCACTGGCTCACCTCAGGACGGCCTCCCTGGTGTCCTGGGAAGAAGATGATTCCACTGGCACAAACTAGGAATGAAGAAGGCTGGGAGAGGCGGGAACTGAGGATGGAAGCTAAGCGCAGCTTGGCTGAAAGTGATGGTGGGAAAGCCTGGCTTAGGTGAAGGCTGATGTGGAATCCTGAGGGGTAGGGTTTCCACAACACAGAGACGGGAGGCGCACACCTGATTGTCACTCCTTCCTCTGTCTTCCTAGGTTGGTGTCCTCTGTCCAAGCCATCATGGCCTCCACAGCTGGCTACATAGTCTCCACTTCCTGCAAGCACATCATAGATGACCAGTGAGTGCCTCAGGACCACCCTGCCCAGGTCCCAGCGGGTCTGTACGTGGGACCTGGGATCCCCCAGATCTGTAGTGGTCCCTGAACTTGGGATCAAGAAAGTTCATGTGATTGCTGCAACTCAATACCAAGGATAAATTTATCCTGTCCTGTCTTAAAGGTCAGGAGCAAGGAAGCAGGGGTAGGAGATCAAAGGAAATCCTCAGAGCAGTTCCTGGTCAGCTTCCTGGCCTCTTGTCTTAGGTTCTGAACTCCAGCCATGTCTTCCCCAACTCTTGCATTGCTCCTATTCTGTTCCTATCCAGCCCCTTACTGAGCGTCTCCTCACCATGTGGGTTCACCCTCCACTCCTTCTGGAATCCATGACGGGCCTCAGCTCGGGTCCAGGGCAGAAGAGAAAGGGATGACACAGCAAGGCCACGGAGGGTCAGGCCGTGGGGGTTGGGGGTGAAGAGGCCAAAAATTGGCACTGGCAGCTACTGCAGTATTTGGTGCTGCCAAAAAGGCCCAGGCCTGAGCCGTGGGGCGGGAGGAGGGTGAAGGGGACACGGGCCCTGTCCGTGGTGCTGATCTACCCTTTTTTTTTTTTTTTTTTTTTTTTTTCCCCCTGCTCGCTGTGGGCAAATTTGCTGTGAGCCCAGGATGCCCTTCCTGACTTATGACTTCTGGCTCTAACGCCCTTCTGTAGTGTCCTTTGGGCCTCAGGGGACATTATCTGGGTGACCCTGGTCTCCATCCACCTTCTGGTGTCTGTTTGTCTCTTCTTTTCCTATGGGAGAATTCTCTCCTCCTAGGACCTATAGTGAGATCGCACTTCTCCCCAGAGCAGCTCTGCAGGGAGGAGCTGAGTGTGTTAAGTGCCTAGAACAGTTCATGGCTCCATCGTACTGAGGCTCACCTCTTAGGATCCTTTTCCATGTGACTTCCCCTTGCTTTCTCCCAACCCCTTCCCCAGCTAAAGGGTCCCAGAGAAGTTTGGTGCCGGACACCTCCTTCTCACCTATTCTTAGCTAGAGGTCACCTTTTGGCTCTTGCATTCTCAACCTCAAGTCCGTTCTTGGCCTTGTTCCACCTTTAATCCTTAGGTAGGTGGGAGGATCAGGGTTAATCCAGGGGCAACAGCTGTCCTTCCTTCTGAGCACCTAACTGCTGAGAGAGCAGGCATGGAATCTAACCCCTCACTTGTCAACCCAGGGCTGAGCCCCTTCTAGTTCTTCACATCCCAGAGTCCTAGGGCTTCCATCCCTCAACGCATCCCTAGGCACACTCTGAGCCTTCCCTGAGCACGGTTGGGTCCTGTCTGTATTTCTGCTGTCTCTAGCTAGCTGCTTCTTCCCTGCCACCTGACTCTGACTCCTGGTCACATCCCTCTACAACATTGCAGTATGGGTCCCTTTGAGAGAGGGCTGCCCCCTGCTCCAGGTCAGCCCACCTGAGTAAGCCACTGCTGGCTCTGTTCTCACCACACCCTCTCACCAGCACTCACTTGGTGTATGGTGGCTAGCTGGATAGCTCTTTGCTCTGCTCCCTCTGGGCCTTTCTGTCTCCCATCCCCACTCCAGGCCTGACTGAGGATTCCTGGACTTGAGAAAGCTTCTGTGCTGACTCAAGAGAAAAAAAAAAAAAAAAAGCGCAGAGTTGCGTATCTGTGTGCTTCCCGTATTTGTTTACTCCAAAGTCTGTAGAACTTTCTCTGTTCTTGGCATCTTTGCTAGGCAGTTTCTCTTTACTGCTGGCCATACCTGAACTAACAATAGACTTGCTACCTTGGAACAAAGGCAGGCTACACTGACAGCCCCTCTGGTGCCCTGGGGACCAGCTCCAACTCTCTGACCTTCTCCAGACAGTGGGGCCGAGCAAGGACTCCTGTGGTTATCCCTTGGCCACAGTACTTAACCCCTCCATAACACAGGGTTTCGTGAGAGGTGAACAAGCTGCTGCTGGGTAAATATTTAAGTGCCAGCGTAGTGCCTGGCATGTGAGAGCCGCTATGTCATCTGGTGCTGGGCCACGGGGTGGCTATAGGAGTTGGGCCTTCCTCATTGGTTCCTAACTGGGGATGTCTTTGTATCTTGCCTCCGTTCATTTCAGTCCTTACCCGCGATCTGCAGTGTTCTCTGGTCTCCTCTCCTCATGATACTGCAGAGGAAAACGGTGGATGAAGGAGAGAGACAGAGACACAGGGAGAAAGACAGACACCCTGGGGACTGTGAGGTCCATCTGGGAGACTGTCTGACCTTGGATGGTTTCTCATATACCATCCCTCAGCTCCGGCATCTGAAACTCAAAACTCAGAGTTATTATGAGAACCCTTATGGACCTGACTCGCCCCCATTGAGCATCCTGCCCTGGGGGTTGCCGAGACCCTGCCCATCCCCTTTCTCTCTCCCCTCCCTGCAGGCACTGGCTGTCCTCGGCCTATACACAGTTTGCAGTTCCCTACTTCATCTATGACATCTATGCCATGTTCCTCTGCCACTGGCACAAGCACCAGGTTAAAGGGCACGGAGGGGAAGACGGGACGCCCAGAGCCCTGGGCAGCACCTGGGCTGTGGTACGCGGCTACCTGCACAAGGAGTTCCTCATGGTGCTCCACCACGCGGCCATGGTATTGGTGTGCTTCCCGCTCTCAGTGGTGAGTCCTTCCTTCTGGAGCCAGGAGACTTGGGTGGGGGATGAAAAGCCCCAGCACGTCAGCACAGCAGAGTGGGCGTCCCTGGTGGCAGGACTTGGGGTGGGGCTTCTGGTGCAGCATTCCTCCCAGACTCTTAAGAGGTAGAAGTCAGAGTGGGTGCCTTAGAGCATTGGCTACCTGTATGTGAGACCCATCCTTCCTCTGTTGTGTAAGGCTTGCTTGCTCTCTTAGTCTGCAGGGTTGTAGGCAGGAGAAAAGAGTGTACTGAGTGTTTATAATCCAGGACTAAGTGTCTGTCTGGGCTGAGGATATAGTTCAGCTGAGAGAGTGTTTCTTTAGCATGTGTGAAACCTGGGTTTAATTTCCAGCACATTTATAATCCTAGCACTTGAGAGTGCAAGCAAGAAGATATGAAGTTTAAAGTCATCCTCTGCTACATAGTGGGTTTGAGGCCAGTATGGGGGACATGAGACTCTCGTCCAAATGAGGAAAAAAAAAAACCAAAAAAACCACACATCTTAAATCTCAGCACTCAGGAGGCAGGAGCAGGTGGATCTCTGAGTTTGAGGCTAGCTTGGTCTACAGAGTGAGTTCTAGGACAGCCAGGGCTACATAGAGAAACCCTGACACAGGAGAAAGAAAACAAACAAACAAACAAAAAGGAATATTGGGGGTGGGGTGGGGGGATAGGGCTGTGGAGATGTCTTAGTCAGTGGTTGCTATGCAAACACAAGAACCAGAGTCTTGAAAAGCTAGTGTGTGCTTGAATCCCAGGTCTGGGGTAGTGAAAACAGACCGGTCCCTGGGCTTGGTGGCCAGCCAGTGCAGCCAGATGAGTGAGTTACAGGTTCAGTGAAAGATGAGTCTTCAAAAAATAAAATCAAGAGCAACTGAGGAAACTGACTTCTGGCCTTCATATGCATGTACACACACACACACACACACACACACACACACGCACACGCACATGCACACATGTGCACAGAGAGATGGGAGGGGCACTAGCAAGAGAGCACAGAGTATCTCTGTGGGGAGAGGTACAGGTAGGCACCGCTCCTCAGGCTTTTGCCTTTTCCCCTAGGTGTGGCGACAAGGCAAGGGAGATTTCTTTCTAGGCTGCATGTTGATGGCCGAGGTCAGCACACCTTTTGTCTGCCTGGGCAAGATCCTCATCCAGGTGAGAGTGAAATTTGAAATCTGAGGGGCATGTGGGGGTGGACACCGGCCGGGGACTTTGGGGGGTTCCTTAAAGACCCTGCAGCCTTTCAGCGAGGTGGTGTGTTCCCTTAACACTAGCATTGGGAAGGCTGAGGCAGGAAGATCGTGAGCTCGAGACTAGCCTGAGCTACATAGTGAAACTCTGTCTTTAAAAAAAAAAGCAAGAATAAGAACAAGAGCATTGGTCCTGTGCAGGGGCGGCTGTGGGGAGGAGCCATAGGCAGAGGGGTGGGGAGGCAGCCATGGGGAGGGAACCCGGCTCTCCGGGCCCTACCGCCTTGCTCTTGTCCACAGTACAAGCAGCAGCACACGTTGCTGCACAAGGTGAATGGAGCCCTGATGCTACTCAGCTTCCTGTGCTGCCGGGTGCTGCTCTTCCCCTACCTGTATTGGGCCTACGGGCGCCACGCTGGCCTGCCCCTGCTCTCAGTGCCCATGGCCATCCCGGCCCACGTCAACCTGGGCGCCGCGCTGCTCCTCGCACCCCAGCTCTACTGGTTCTTCCTCATTTGCCGCGGGGCCTGCCGCCTCTTCCGACCCCGAGGCTCCCCACCACCCTCTCCTTGTCAGACCCAGGACTGAGGCTAGACCCTGGAAACCCTCCCCCCCCTCCAGCCCCTGTGGAGACAGTGCATTGGGGTAATTAGTGTGTGTGTAGGGGGGGGGATGAGAGCCAGGAGTCCCTTTCCTTGACAGCCCCAAGACAGATGGACTTAGAATAAGGAGAAGCTATATTCCCTCGGGAGCTGAGGTCAGATTGGCAGGCAGGAAGAGAGGGGACCGGCATGAAGAACCTCTTCTTGCCTCTGTGCTAACAAAATGAAAGGGGAAGGGAGGAGATGGGGCTCACTGGGACCAAGGAGTCAAGGGACATGAGGGTGGCCCCGCTGCCAAGGACATCCTAGCCCTGCTGCTGCAAATCCCTCTCTGCTCCCCATCACCCCGGGGAGAGAGAAGACATCCTAACTCACCCCACCTCGGCCCTGACAGGGCAGTAACCCCCCACAGCTCCTTCCTGTGGAGACCAATCTGAGGAACCATTTTACTTATTCACCCATATCAAACTAATTTGTTGGGGTGAGGGGAGGAAGGCAGTTGCTCCCCTACAACCTTTCCAGCGCTGAGCAGCCCTGGGGACAGGCGCCAGGCCAGTCCCTTCTGTCAGGGGCACATTTAGCCCTCGGCCCCGGCTTGTCCCTGGTGCTACAGGCCAATCGCGGCTTCCTCCAGTCTGGGGGCCACAGACCCCGGGAGGTGCTTTTACAGACCGCTAATAAAGATGATCTTCCTGACCGCCAGCAAGACCCCTTTGGTCCAGTTTTGGGGGCTGGGAAGAGGGGAGGAAGGGGGAGGGGTCACTACATAACCACTGAGTAGTAAGGGAGGAAGGAGAAAAGCGTGTGTGTGTGTGTGTGTGTGTGTGTGTGTGTGTGTGTGTGTGTGTGTGTGTGTGGTGTGCAGCCTGGGAGGAATGGGGTGTGTGAACGGCCACTTCGAAGTCAGGGAGGAAGGAGGAGGTGGGGGATGGGTGGCTACATAGAAGGCTACTGCAGTCTAGGAGGAAGGAGGCACCACCTTTATTTCTCAACAGAAGGCAGGGTAGATGTGTGTGGCTCACAGCTGGGTCCAGGGCTCTGTCTCTGGCTCACCTGCTCACCTCAGCTGGCTCTGGCTGGATCTCTCTTAGGCCCCTTTCTGGAAGTTCCTGAGGAGTATGGAGATCAGATGAGGAGGGGCACATAGGAGACTTGGGTCCTCTGGAAGGGGTAGGGCGAGGACACAGAGACACAACTCACACATGCAAGCAGAACTGGAAAAGCAGGAAGAAGAAGGCCACCACTAATGTTCCCACCAGGATGTTCTGGAAGAGCCCAGGACTGGAATCTGCCAGACAACGAACAACAGCGTCCTTCCAGACCCCGCCAGGAGGGAGGTCCCTCTATCAAGCTGATTCATACCTGTCTTAACGAACATTATAGGCTTCTCTCCAATAAACCGGGCCACAGCAAGAAGGCTAGCTCGGTCTGAGTCTGGATAATCAAAGAAAGGCCTGTTTACAACTGGCTGGGGTCTGGCTCCTGAAACCGAGGGCCGGGTTCCATCTCTTCTGGGGGCTAAAAACCAAAGCAGAGTCTGTGACAAGAGCCCAAGGGCCATCGTGCCCACCGACGAGGCCAGGCAAACGCAGAGCTCTGATTGTTTTGTCCCAGGGCTGGTCGAGCTCCCATCAGAAGCCCACCATGTCTGAGATGGGGAGGGAAGGTTTGGACTGAAGGTTTGGGCTATAGAGCAACACTTTGTCTCAAGACAAAGTAAAATGGGACAAAAGGGAGGAAGGAGAAGGAAAAAAGAGAAAAGGAAGAAAGAGGGGAAAGGAAGGGGGAGGGGACTAAGGCCTGGGGCGGGGCCATCCTCCTCCCTCCTGGCCACAATGAAGTTTACTCCCAGTCTCTAGCCTCCCTTATTCCTACTCTTCCTGAGCTCAGCTCCCCACCTGTTTCTATGGTCCCCAGCTCAGCCACCGACATCCACACCCCTACGGCTACCCACAGCCACAGCTTCATAACCTCTCACTACTATGAATGAGTAGGATTCTATGATGTCACAGCCCAGAGCCATTCCGCTAGCCCGACTATGGGGTGCTTCTAGCTCCTGATGCAGAAGAGCCCCATTGAGCCTCAAGGATGACACTGACCATAACAGCAACAGTGGTGAGGGGTCTTGGGGTGTAGGCCAGGGGTACAGCTTTTGCTCAGAGTGCACAAGGCCTTCGGTTCTATCAGAGAACCACAGTCAGTCATTTGATCAGTGGTGTCCCAGAACTTAGCTAGGACTAGGAGACATGTGTTTGCATAGCAGCTCTATTGGGGAGGTGAGGAGGGCTACACATCTTCAGTTGTTCTTTGGATCAAATAAAACTACTTTACTGATTGCTTAGTAAAATGCCAAGAAACGTACACAGATTGGCTCATGGCATTGGCAGAAGCCCTAAGAGGGAGGCCCAAACCAGTGTGCAGGGGGACGGGGAACGCTGACACAACGCTTCCCAAGGCTGTGCATTCTTCTATGGGGGGAGGGCCCTCTTCCCTTTCTGAACCCCAGGTTCGTGGGTTTGCACCCATCCATCTCCAGGCTTTATTTTAGCGCTCAGTAGAGATGGAAGCGCACGGTGAGGCACAAGAGAAATAGCCAACTTTTCCACCAGGTGGCAGTAGTGTTGGTCCGACGGTGCCACCATCTCTTCTACAGGTTACAGGCAGGCAGGCTCCTCTCTTGGGACTGGCTGTCACCCGGAGGCGGGGAGGCGAAGAGGGCTGAGGGTGTTGTCAACAGAGGAACTCCCCAGGCTCATTCCAAGGCTAATCTCTCGGCCATTCAAAGATCCTAGTCTACTCGCCTCACCGTGACTCAGTTTCCCTTTTGGTGGCATTGGTGGCATGTGAACCTCACCCTCCACCACCCCACCCGTTTCTTTTCTCTAGTTTCCGCAGTCCTCCCCGTGTCACTTCCTAATTGCGACCTGCACTCCGGAGGCCCCACCTCAATTTGGAAGAGACAGCTCGCCTCTGATTGGCAGTTAGGCCTGTCTATCACAAACGAACTCCAGCCCACCAGGGCCAAGGACATTTCAGGGTCTCCTTGATTCTGTCCGTGCTTGTTTTACAGTCTCCTGGCTACTCTGTTACTCCACTTGTCCCGAAGGTGGCTCCTCATTAAAGGATCCTCTCTCGGGCCAGGAGATCACAGAGACCTGCCTCTGTCTCCCAAACGATGCTGGGATTAAAGGAGTGTAATCCTTCTACATCAGGATTAGCTTCCTCCTCCTCCTCCTCCACTTCAGTTAATCACAGCTATTGAGAATTCAAGAGAGTGCCACAGCTATGCCTGGAAGACATTTCCACAACATTCCAACCCTTCCGCCTGATCTTTTCTGTCCTCTCTCTCTAACTTCACTCTCACACATTACATCTTGACCATTTCCCCTCCCTTCACTCCTCCCAGTCCCCCTGCTACTGTGTCTCATCTCCCCCAGAAGAACTTCAACTGTATCCCCTTAAGAGAGAGAGAGAAAGAGAGAGAGAGAGAGAGAGAGAGAGAGAGAGAGAGAGAGAACGAGAGGAGCTGGCCTCCCAGGGATACTCATCGAACATGGCCTAACAAGATACAATAAGCCTCCTATCAAGGTTGGATGAAGCAGCCCAGTAGGAGGAAAAGAGTCCCAAGTGCAGGCAAATGACTCAGAGGCAGCTGCCACAGTGGTGGGAATCCCACAAGAACATCAAGTGACACAACCATAACACCCATGCAGAGGACCTAGCACAGACCTATGGAGGTTCCCTGATTGTCGTCGCAGTCTCTGTGAGTTCCTATGTGCCCTGCTTAGCTGATGGGCTGTGGCTGTGTTCTGTGGGCTGTGTTCTTGTGGTATCCTTGAGCACTCTGGCTCCTACAATCCTTCCTCCCTGTCTTCTGCAGGGTTCCCCCTGGCTCTGCCTAGTGTTTGGCTGAGGGTCTCTGCACCTGTTCCCATCAGTTGCTGGATGAAGCCTCTCTGATGACAGTTGGGCTAGGCACCAATTTATGAGTACAGCAGAATATCATTAGGAATCATTTCATACACACACACACACACACACACACACACACACACAGTGCTTGGTTCTATCCTGAGTCTCTGGGCTGTCTTGCCCCTGGTTCTAGTCATTCACATAGCAGTCAGGCATGGGCTCTGTCTTGTAGCATGGGCCATAAATCGGACCAGTCATGGGTTGGCCACTCCCACAAGTTCTGCACCACAATTACCCCAGCTTGTCTTGCAGGCAGAACAGATCGACAGATCGTAGGTTGAAGATTTTGTGATTGGGTTGGTGCCCCAGTCCCACTGCTGGGAGCCTTGCCTGGTTATAGTCGGTTTAGATTCCATATCCCCCACTACTAGGAGACCACTCTTATAGATTCAGGGGAGTTTCCATTGCAGTTCCCCATTCCAGTCATTTCTCTCAGTACTCTCTCCTTCCATCTCCTCCCTCCTCATGCGTGACCACTCCTGTTCCCATCCTCACTGCCCCCACAAAAGTCTATTTCCCTTTCCCAAGGAGATCCTTGCATCCCCCTTAAGCCCTTCCTGGTCCTTAGCCTCTCTGGGTCTGTGACCTGTAGGATGATTGTCCTTTACCTAACAGCTAATGTCTGCTGTTAAGTTTGTCTTTCTGGGTCTGGGATAGCTCAGCTTTTATTTTCTAAACAAAAACACCTAGAGAGGTAAGCAGGGTGATACATGCCTTGTAATCCCAGTGCTCTGGAGACTAAAGCAGGAGAAACACAAAGCAAGAGCCCATCTGAAATAAACGAGCATGAGAGGCCCTGCTTCAACAAACCCAGGCATAGGCTACCCGCTGGATGGACAGCGCCCACACCTGGGCATCTTTTCCTTTCGAGATGCTGCTTTGAGAAGCTCATGTACTCAGATGTGAGCTTCTGAATTATATTAAAACAGCTTTACCACACACACACCCCCAACTCTGCTTAAGAAAGACAAAAAAGAAGCCAAAGTGGAAAGTCCTGAGGAAATACACCTGCAGCCTCTGCAAACTTGTCTCCACAAATAGGTACACCTGAAGTGGGAACTTCCTGTTCTTTGGAAAGTCAGTTATACCAAATGATGGTTTGCTGGGATGCACAGGTGAAGAATGTCTTGCTAAATCAAACACATGAAAGACTGCTTTCCTGAAGCAGACACGGGCGAAGGAGTGTTTGGATACAGCAAACATGTAAAAGGACTCTTGGTGAAGGAGTAGAAATATGACCCCACAGACAGTGGGAAACAGACACTGAGCTTTGGTTTGGTTTGCTCCGCCTTGATATTTTTGCTAAAGGCAGGCATGTATTGGTTCACCTTACATAGTGTTGTTGAGCTCACCTTGTGATAATATGTCACTGAGAGAAACTCATCCAAGAACTGCTTGTGAGGTTCCTGTGGCAGCTTGCCCCTTCTGCGAGCCTGGTGGTTTCTTCAGGATTGAACTACAGCTGCCTGGTGTCTGCTTGCTGAAAGGACTGGACTGTATGTAGCTGCTGGTTCAGGCCTGGTGTCTGCCTGCCTAGAGGAATGGTCTGCAGCTGCTGAGTCTTATTTGGTGTTTGCTACAGGACTGAACTGCTGTCCAAGAAAATTGAGCTCACCCCCAGAGAACTATTGCTGAACATGGCCACTCCCCCCATATCCTAATAACTTTTCTCTTCCACTACCTCTGCTGGCTAGAGGAGAGTTTGGACCCTTATTAAAACTAGGTTGCAAGTATTTGTGTCTACAGATGGCACCCAGCATGGCTTAGACATAATGGGTAATCCTGCTTCTGCTTGCGGCAGAGGAAA
Organism: Mus caroli; assembly: GCF_978045245.1. NCBI lineage: Eukaryota > Metazoa > Chordata > Mammalia > Rodentia > Muridae > Mus > Mus caroli. Next base: position 18,937,557 of record NW_028227263.1, on the reverse strand, counting down.
CTGCAGATTATGAAGGGTTAGCAATGTTGCTTAAGGAAATTGGCAAAATGGCAGCTCCTGCTGCTGAGTGGGTCTCCTATCTGTTCCCGGAGGGGGTTTTCTGGTTTGCAGTGTTTACATAAACTATTCTGAAAAAGTTTGGAGGGAAGGTTGAAAACTTGGAGGGTTCACTCAGTTCGCTGTTAGAAAACACTGCAGACTTGGCTAGGCACATCGAAGTACTTAGAAAGCAAGAAGACCAAGGGGAGAAGAGAGTTCAGGCTTGGGAAATGAGACCGGGAATGGATGAACGATGAAAAGGGGAAAGGAAAGAGGCTGTAAGGTAAAGTGCTGCCCCGCCCTGCTCCACACACTTTCACTACCAGGTGTCCAAAGGACTCAGTTAGACAAGGGGTCAGGAAGAGCAGGAGGTGGGACAGGCACAAAGGGTTAATGTGCAACCAGTGCACCTCCAGAGGGTTTGCAGAGGAGTGCACCTACACAGGCCCCTTCAGCCTTCCCAGTCTTTGTGTAGCACATGCCTGCTAATGATGCTATTCCTGCCTATAAGGAATTGATCTAAAGCATTTTAAAGAATCTGTTGTTTTGTATGGCTTACATTCTTCTTTTGTCAAAGGAATGCTAAATAACTGGGCTACACAGCATAGGGTGATCCCTCAAGATTGGAAGGGATTGGTGTCAGTTGTTCTAGAAGCTGGTTAACAATTGCACAATGGTTGTTGTGGTGGAGGTAGGAAGCCACAAAGCTAGCACAACGTAATTTAGCAAGGGGAATAAACATTACTAAAGACCAGCTGCTGGGTGAAGGGCATAATGCAGATTTACAACCAGATGTCAGATCTGATGACAGTGTAACAGAACAATGTCGTGTTGCCTCTTTAAGAGTTTGGGATTTGGTTGAGGAACCTGGGAAAAAGACCCACCTCGTTTACTAAAATCATACCGGAGAAGCTTCTATAGAATTCTTACAGAGGTAGAGTTCAGCTGTAATATATAACAGGCCCCGAAAACAGTCATCGATAGAAATACTGGCCTTTGCAAATGCGAACACCAAATGTAAGAGAGCAACAGACTATTGAAAGCTTGTGGAGTCCCAGTAGATGAATGGATAAGAGAAACAACTGGTATGGGTTCTCAGGGCAAATTGTGGCTAAAATATCAGAGATCAAAATGCTTGAAGTTTTAACTGTGGTCAGTTTGATCTTTCCAAAGATATTATAAGGCAGAGTTCAAAATAACAGGTACACTGATTCTAGAGGATATGGTAATTGTAGAGGAGACCAAGCAGGTTCTGGTTATTAAGAGCTACAAAGGCTTCCCAGCAATGGCAGGTGCTGTGGAAAGGGCAGACATTGGTCACAGGACTGCTAGCCTAAAAGAGAGAGAGGCAGTGACCTCTCGCCATCAGGAAAGGAACTGAGGGGCCATCAACCCGAGGCTCTGCAGCAAACAATATGAGCCGTTTTCCTTTGGTCAGTCACGAAGTACCAATCAAGCAAGGAAATTAGGTATTTCTGACCTTAGACGTGCTACAGATGGAAGTGCAGCTTTGGATCTGTTCACAGATACCTCTCTTACATTATCCCCAAAAGGTGAACGTTATAAGTTACCCACTGGTGTATGTGGTCCCTTACCTTCAGGGACAGTGGGAATCATCTCGGGAGGAAGTGGATTAACTTCTCAGGATTTATTGTGCATCCAGGTGTGGATACACAATAGAGATGGGGGTAGCAAGGAAGAGAGAAAAACCATGGCAAATGTAGAAAAGGAGATGCAAATTGAAGCAGGGGATAAAATTGCTCAGTTGCTATTTCCTTACATCAAGGGCAATGCCATTCCAGTTGAATGAACAGGGGCTTTTGGGAGCACTGGAAAATGTGTGTTCTGGAAAACAATGGTTAATGGTTAGGGATCCAGCCGAATGGAGTGGACATAGATCGGTTGGTGGATACAGGACCCGATGTTGGTATACTTTTCCAACAGTTTTGGAATCCAGATTTGCTACCTCAGAAGGTATACAATTTATAGGAACTGGTAAATTATCACAAATAAGACAAAGTGTCCAGTGGATAACCTGCGTGGGACCAGGAGAGGAAACAGGGAAGTTGAGACCTTATGTGGCTGATGTACCCATAAACTTATAGGGAAGGGATCTTTTACAACAGTGGGGTATGTTAATTAGTATTCCTGCAATCTTAGGGACAGCAAATGAGGAAATTAGAGGGGATATGGTAGAAGCTCCTGGAGAAGGTAATGATACAGGCGATAGAGATCAATCACAGGCTGTGCCCGTGGTCAATAAACAGGACGTCACAGGGATTGAGTTCCCAAATTTGTAAAAGGGGCCACTGCTGACACATACCAACAGCTTTGCCCCTAAAATGGTTAACAAACCAGCCTCCCTGGCAAGAGGAGTGGCCCGTAACAAAAGAAAAATTGCAGGCATTTGAACAACTGGTACAAGAACAGCTGGAAGAGTCTATCAGCCCACGGAATCCCCTGTGTTTGTTGTAAAAAAGAAAAAGAAAAAGAAAAATCAAGTAAATGGAGGATGGTTACAGCTTTAAGAGCGGCTAAGAAGGTAGCTCACAGACTCCTCTACCATCCTTGTTACCAAAACCATGGCCTATAGTAATTGACTTGAAAAACTGCTTTTTCTGAATACCCTTGCATGAGAAAGACAGGGAAAGGTTTGCTTTCTCAGTACCTACTGAAGAGTAGTCAGCCACTGAAGAGACATACTCCTGGAAAGTGCTTCCACAGGGAATGTTAAATAGTCTGATTTTGTCATATCTTGTGCAACAACCATTAGAAATTATCTGTAAGCAATTCCCTCAATCTATCATTTATCATAACATGGATGACATTCTGGTGGCTGATTCTCATGAAGACGTTTTAGAGAATATGTTTATGGTAACCCAAAAAAATTCTACCATGCTAGGGGTTACAGATTGCTCCCAAAAAAATACAAAGAGGAGGAAATTCACTCAGTTATCTGTGGTATAAAATCAAACTTCAGCACAAAAGGCACAGATCTATAGGGACCAATTGTATACACTTAATGATTTTCAAAATTAATGGGAGGGATTAACTGGCTGAGGCCTGCAATTGGATTAAGTACATATGAGTTAGGTAATTTGTTTCTAATATTACAAGGAGATTCCAATTAAGCAGTCCAAGATGTCTATTGGCCAAAGCAGAAAAAAAGAGTTGACTCTTGTAGAACAAAGACTGCAAGAGGCGGATGTGGAGAGAGTTGATCCTAAACTTGAGTATTTTCTGGTCTTTTACTTTCAAGTGATTCTCCTACTGGGCTCATTATGCAGAGGGGAGATAGTATTATGGGATGGATTTCTTCGCTCATAAAGAATTGAAGACATATATAGACAAGATTTCTGAATTATCAAAGGTAGAGTAAGACTACATCAATTGTCAGGAACACATTCGGCTAAAATTGTAGTACCCCTTACAAATGCTGAAATTATGTTATTGTTTGTGGTCAATGAAGACTGGCAAAAAGTTTGCAGTAACTACTTTGGTGAAATTAAATATCCAAAAAGCAAATTATATAATTTATTAAAAGAACTAATTGGATTTTCTAGGTATACTAAAGAGAACACCAATTCCAGAGGTAACAACTTTTTATACTGATGCAAACAAGATGGGTTATAAGTCAGATAAAATAAACAAAGTGGTTAAAAGTCCGTATACATCGGTTCAAAAGTCAGAATTTGTATGCTATCCTTATAGTATTATTAGATTATCCTGAACCTCTTAACATAACTCCTGATTCCTTGTATGCAGAAAGAGTCATTTTGCATATAGAGAATTTGTACCTGATAACTCCAAATTAACTTTGTTTATACAATTGCAACAGGCCATAAGAAGTAGAAATTACCTACACATATTTGGTCTCATAAAGGTTTGCCAGGGCCATTAGCTCAAGGAAATGATGAAACTGACAAATTACTAGTAGGGAACATGTTAGAGCCTCAAAATTTCATGAGAAAAATCATTTTTTAAAAAATATTTATTATATGTAAGTACACTGTAGCTGTCTTCCAACACACCAGAAGAGGGCATCAGATCTCATTATGATGGTTGTGGTTTCTGGGATTTGAACTCAGGACCTTTGGAAGAGCAGTCAGTGCTCTTACCCGCTGAGCCCTCTCTCCAGCCCAAGAAACATCATGTTAATAGGAAAGGTTTAAAGAAAAAAACATTTCCATCACTTGGCAACAGGCCAAAGAAATAATAATAATAAAGTCTTACGTGTTCTCTATACAATCAGATTCCATTACCTGCTGGTAGCAGCCCTAGGGGCACCAAAAGAAACGACATCGGGCGGATGGACATTTTCCATTTTGCAGAACTTGGAAAGCAAAGTCATGTCCACCACACCATTGCCATGTACATTCAGTGGGTAACTGCATTAAGTTCTGAAAAGGCTGATCGTGAGATGATTACACACTTATTACACATAATGGCAATTATGGGGATACCTGCACAAGTTAAAACGGGCAATGCTCCCGCATATGTATCCAATAAAATGTGGCAATTATTTGCATATTACAATGTAAAACATGTTACTAGTATACCACATAATCCCACAGGACAAGCAGTTATAGAAAGTCAATCATACCTTTAAAGAGATGCTTATTAAATTAAAAGGGAGAGGGTAAAAACCCTGGGATAGACTAAATAATGCTTTGTTAACTCTCAATTTTCTTAACTGTTGGTGAAAAAGGAACAGCAGCAGCTGAGAGACACTGGGTTATTGAAAAACCTGAGGAGCTCGGCCAACCTATAAACTATAAGGATGTGTTGGCATCAGAGTGGAAGCCTACAATAGTGTTAAGATGGGGATGTGGTTAATGCTTACGTAGCTACAGAGAAAGAAAAATATGGTTATCAGGGCTGGAGAGATGGCTCAGCGGTTAAGAGCACTGACTGCTCTTCCAGAGGTCCTGAGTTCAATTCCCAGCAATCACATGGTGGCTCACAACCATCTGTAATGGGATCTGATGCCCTCTTCTGGTGTGTGTCTGAAGACAGCTATGGGGTACTCATATAAAGAGAAATAAATAAATCTAAAAGAAAAGAAAAGAAAAGAAAAAATATATAGTTACCAACAAAACTTAATAAAGATTAGATTGAACCAGGGAAAACCTCTTGTGAGCTGAGACAATGCCTTCACAAAGCAAACAGCCCAGGTGATTCAGGCGTCTCAGTTACTGACTTATCCTAGATGTGTAAACTAACTTCCAAAAGGCTAGTCCTAATGATGGATCACACAGAGACTGGGAAAACAGAGACTGGACACCAAATGCTACAACAACCTTTTTTCAAACTAAACATTTTTTCTCCTTGGGGCCCATACAGGAAATTTTCACCCCAATTCAGCAGGGAGCAATTTCACAAAGATTGTCACCCTAGTCCCTTAAGGTGGTGTGGATAGGTTTGGTCGTTTGATGTGCTGTTATAATTGTTGTCATCTAGGATGGAAAGTTATTATTGGTTATGATCAGAGATTGATAAAATTTTAAAGTTATTTTGTTTGAATTATTGTATATTAGAATTTTAAGGTATTTTGTTTCATTATTGCATATTGATAGAAATTTAAATGTTTGTTTGAAGTATTGTATATTGATAGAAATTTAAAGTTATTTTGTTAGATTATTTGACTATACTGTACATATGCCATTTATTGAAATGTGATGGTTCTTACAATTATTTTCATTGTGTATAGATTGCTAATGAGAGAAAAAAGGAAATTTCTTAAACAAAAAGGGGCTTTAAAGTGGAAACTTTTATTTCTTTGGAAAGTTATGCCAAATGAAGGTTTGCTGGGGCACACAGGTGAAAGGATGTCTTGCTAAATCAAACACATGAAAGAATGTTTTCCTGAAGCAGACACAGGTGAAAGGATATTTGGATATAGCAGGCACTTGAAAGGACACTTGATGAAGGAGAATAAATATGGCCCCACAAACAGTGGGAGACAGACACTGAGCTTTGGTTTGCTCCGTCTCGCTACTCTTCCCTAAAGACAGGAATGTATCGGTTCGCCTTACATAGCATCATTGTTGAACTCAACTTGTGGTAATGCGCCATTGAGAGAAACTCACCCAAGAACTTGTGGGGTTCCCACAGAAGCTTGCTGCTTCTGCAGCCTTGCCTCAGGCCAGTTAGTGAGCCTGGTGGTTTCTTCAGGATTGAACTACAGCTGCCAGTTTGTGCCTGGTGTCTGCCTGCTTAGAGGACCGGTCTGCAGCTGCTGAGTTGTATTTGGTGTTTGTTTGCTATGGGACTGAACTGCTGCCCACGAAGAACGATTGCTGAACAGGTCGACTTCCCCCATAGCCTAATAACTTTTCTCTTCCACTACCATTCCTGGGTGGCGGGCTGGAGGAGAGGGTGAGTCCTTATTAAAAGCACTTGGAGCCGGGAAGTGGTGGTGTGCGCCTTTAATCCCAGAACTTGGGAGGCAGAGGCAGGTGGACTTCTGAGTTCAAGGCCAGCCTGGTCTACAGAGTGAGTTCCAGGACAGCCAGGGCTACACAGAGAAACCCTGTCTCGAAAAACAAAAAAACAAAAAACAAAAGAAGAAGAAGGAGAAGAAGAAGAAAGAGAAAAAGAAAAAAATTAGTACTTGGAAAAGCAGTGCCTGCACACAGCCCACCATAGAAGAAAAGCAGTGCCTGCACACAGCCCACCATAGAAGAAAAGCAGTGCCTGTACACAGCCCACCATAGAAGAAAAGCAGTGCCTGCACACAGCCCACCATAGAAGTGATCTTAGGGAGGCTTCTGCCCCATGGTAGCATATAAAGCTCCCGAATAAAAGACACACAGACCTGGTATTTTTTTTTTTTTTTTTTTTTTTTTTTTTTTGGTTTTTCGAGACAGGGTTTCTCTGTGTAGCCGTGGCTGTCCTGGCACTCACTTTGTAGACCAGGCTGGCCTCGAACTCAGAAATCCGCCTGCCTCTGCCTCCCGAGTGCTGGGATTAAAGGCGTGCGCCACCACGCCCGGCTAGACCTGGTATTTTTATTAATACACTGTAAGCCTACACTGGGCAGGTTCTGAGCTTTCTAGCCTGCACTCGAGCCATAGGCCTGGTGTTATTTGCCCACTGAGTCTTGCTTGCTCTGCTCCATGTTTGTCCTCAGGGCAATTTTCCCTGTTCATGGTCCATCCTCATGGTCCATCCATCCTGCCTCATGGCAACCTCCCTCTTCCCCTACCTTTTCCCATCTCCTCCTAGTCCCTACCTGAGACTTCTCTACTACATTTTAAGTCCTGTCTTCCTCTCTCTCCTGCCCAGTTACAGGCTCTAGCCTATTACCCAATCAGAGATTATTGGCAAGTATTCTTTACAGCACACTGGTCAATACAATGCCCATGTCCAGACTGCAACCTGATTTTGGGACACAGCACTCAACATCTGAATACACAGCACACAAGACCAGCCCCCAACACCTCACCCACATATACACAGAAAAATAACAAAGCCCACCCCTATTCTACCAGCCAACCAGAATAAGGCAGATGAGACCCTTTCTCCTCAAGCTGACCTCCGGACCTCCTTTCCCTCCGTCTCTCTGACCATCAGTAATTGTACAGAGTTGTGCTGCCCTGGACTCTATTTAAGGTTTAGAATATATTTTGGGGGGTGTGGGAATGGCTAGTGGGAGGCAGAGTATTTGCAGCAGAAATGTGAGGATCTGAGTTTATATATTCAGACCCACTGGGCATGGTGACGCACACCACAGGATAAAATCCCAGCAGAGGCAGGAAAATCTCTGAGTTCTAGGACAGCCAGAGCTACATAGTGATACCCCCATCTCAAAAAAAAAAACAAAGAATCCCCAGAACCCACCTAAAGCTGCACATGTGATGTGTAAACCTAGCACTCGTAGTTGGCGATGAGAGAACTTGTCTCAAGGTGAGGATACACAGGCTGTCTTTTGACTTCCATATACATGCCATGGCATACACAAATGAATGCAAAGGAGGGGAAGAAGGAAGGAAGGATGGATGGATAGATAGATAGATGATAGTTTCTGCCTTCTGAAACCTTGAGAAAAAGTTCACAGATGCATATTGGTTTAGCAGAGACAGACAACTGTTGGTGCCTGCACTTGCTGCCTGCAATCTCAGCCCTTTCTGAGGGGCTTACTAGAGCCCTTTGGCTGAAGTCCAGCTGTGGGGGATACTTCCTTCTCCATTTGGTCTCTCTGCGGGGTGCCCTATCCCTCATGGCAACATGGACTCACCCTCACTGGTTTTCAGGGCTCATCTTGGCCTCCTCTTTTCATATATATTCTCTCTCCCTAGGTGATCTCATCTATTCTCATGGCTTTAAATACCATCTATATGCTGGTGACTCACAAACGTATATTTCTAGCCCAGACCTCTCCTCAGAGCTCCAGACTCCCATGCCCGACTTCCTGCTTGATGTCTCCAAATCCAAAAACAGTAATCCTACAGGAAGGTCTCGGTTCTCTTACTCCAAGCCCGCGCCTCTCTCTTCAGCAAAGGCTTCTGCGGTCTTTCTAGGTGTTTACCTGAGGATCGTCTTCCGTCTTTCTTCTTACCTGACAAGCCCCGAGTGAACATCTGCTGGTGTGATTTGTCTGTCTAGATGTAGTGGTGCACAACTGTCATCCAAACACGAGAGGCTGAGAATCATGAATCCAGATCTCTGCCTGGGATGTATATCCAGATGCTGTCCCAAAGAAGAGGGGAAGGAGAGGAAAGAGGAGAGCAAGGGCAGGCAAGGAAGGCAGAGATCTTTTTGTTTGTTTGTTTTTTGTTTTTTGAGACAGTGTTTCTCTGTGTAGCCCTGGCTGTCCTGGAACTCACTGTAACTTAGAATTCTGCCTGCCTCTGCCTCCCAAGTGCTGGGATTAAAGGTGTGCACTACCACGCCTGGCTAAGGCAGAGATCTTACATTTGATTCTCTCTCTCTTTCTCTCTCCCTCTCCCTCTCTCTCAGGTTTCCTTCTGTTCAAGCCAAGATTTTTCAACTGATCTATTGATTACCACAGACTTTGGTCTGCTTACACCATGTGGATTCCTACCTCCCAAGTCCCAGCCTCAACCCATCAGCAAGAACCAGTCAAAGCCAATGTACTACAGGAAAGGGTCCTGTACGAGAGCCAGGCCAGGCCAGGCCAGCCCAGCCCATCTGCCTGGTCATCTTCTCCCATTTCCTTTCCTCCAAGCTATAAGCCACACCGGTTTCTGACCACTCTATATTCTGGGTTTTCATCAAATGACTGATCAATTTTTTTCTGAGAGAGGATTGTGTTAAGTAGCCCAGGTTGTCTTCAAGCTTGGAATCCTGCCTTCACTTCCTGAGGGCTAGGACCCACTCATAAGGCTTATTCAAGGTCACCATAGCCTCCCAGGTGCTCCCACACCTTGCCCAAGCCATTCCTGCTATACTCTAGATCCAGCTAATGCCTCATTTTGGAAATGCCAGTCGATACATTTCCTGTAAGAAGGGAGCCCTGAGGCGCCCGGCTCTGGGCCATCCTTCACCCATCTTTATTGTTGGGATGAATCGTCTGTCTGTCTGTCTGTCTCCCTACAAGACTGTGAGGCTGGAACTTGCTGCATAGAAGGTCTTCAAGAAATGATGGGGTAATGGGACAGAGCCTTTGCCACTGTGAACTGGTAAGGCTCATCACGGTCTGCCATGTCCTTGATCCTGCCTTTGGGGGAGGCTTTGCAAGGCATGCTGGGATGAGTCCAAGATGTCCATAGTGAGAAGACAGCAATGGAGGATTCACTGATCACACAGCCCCTTTCCTTTGGTCCCTGTGTCCTGGCCAACTGCACCTTTGCTCTGTAGCGCTAGCTGGTCTGGAACGTACTACAACCGTGGCCTGGAACTCATGGACAAACTTTCTGTCTACACCTCCCAGGTACTGGGATTGCAGGCATGGGCCAGCAGGCGTGGCTTCTTCCTTCATGACCCTGGAGAGCTATGAAGGATGCATACTTTGTCGACACAAGGCCGAGTCTGGTCTTACACACAAAGATGACTGTAATCCTTTTCAATATTTACTGATTTGTGTAAGTGTTTCCCATGTCCCACATGTAGAAGCCAGAAGACAATTTGTATGAAATCGCTCCGTCCTTCTACCATGTTATGTCCTAGAAGCAAACTCAGGTTTGTGTGGCAAGTGCCATTACCATCTGAGTCACCTCACACCCTCAAATGTTTGTGATTTGAGTGTGCTCTTTGGAAGGGATACAGACACATGGCACAATTCAGAAGCATGCGGATGTGATGGCTCACACCTTTATTCCCAGTACCTACGGTCAGAGGCACACAGATCTCTGATGGCAGCCTGGTCTACACTGTGAGTTCCAGGCCAGCCAGAGTTACATAGTGAGGCCCCATCTCAAAGGAAAAACCATATAGAAAGTTGTATGTTGGAGGCCAAATCTTTCCTATACTTGCCCTTCCCTGTTCCACAGCAACCTCATTCTTTAGCGGTCACCATAGTTACCATTTTCTTGTGCAGTCTTCTGGAAATAACACATGAACAATTAAACATGTGTAAGGTCTTCCCCTCATTCAAACAGCAGCATTCCCATGGGCTGCTATGCACTCTGCATCTTGGTTTAAGTGAAAGAGAGAATATGAAGACAACTGTGTGTGTATGTGTGTGTGTATCTCAGAAGCCTCATTTTTCATGGCTGTATACTATTTTGATATGGGAAATTATGTCATAGCTGATTTAACCAGATTCTCATTCATGCACATTTCATTTGTTTTCTTTTTAGCAGTTGTAGGTAAGCCAGTTGGTGGTGGTGCATGGCTTTAATACCAGGACTTGGGAGGCAGAGACAGGTGGATCTGAGTTTGAGGTCAGCCTTGTCTAAAAGCAGGGTGAGTTCCAGAACAACCAGGACTATACTGAGATACCCTATCTCAAAAAAAAAAAAAAAAAAGTTGTAGGTAAGAATCTTGAACTATTGTGTATATTGCTGGGTGTATTGCTAGGATAAGGTCAGAGAGCTGGAGTTCCAAAGAGCATGCGTGTTTGTGATCCAGTGTCAGATCGGTTGCAACAGAAGTGCCATGAACTCATTTAATTAGTAAGTTAAGAGTGCTGAGGCTTGAATTTTGCCCATTTCACAGGTGACTGGTATTGTGTTATATAATGTGACGTTATATTATTCTTTTTAAAAAGTTTTAAAATACAAACATGTAAAATTTACATGTAACAACTACCATGTTATTATTATTATTATTTTTTTTCCCTGAGACAGGGTTTCTCTATGTAGCCCTGGCTGTTCTGGAACTCACTTTGTAGACCAGGCTGGCCTCGAACTCAGAGATCCGCCTGCCTCTGCCTCCCTAGTGCTGGGATTAAAGGTGTGTGCCACCATGCCCAGCCCATGTTATCTTTTTTATTTGGTGTTAGGGACCATACACTGTACCAGGGGCCGCAGGACTGGATAATGTTCAAGTGTACAGTTAGTCAGTATTAAGCATAGTCACATGTTGGGCAGAAAAATTTCTCTGTTGAGTCCCAATATTTAGTGAGGCTGACTTAGTGTCAGGCCAGTCCGAGATGAATCAGCCCCTGTTCTCTGCCACAACTCCCCGGCTGTAAACCGGGAGATTAAACTGTCATCAGAGCTGAGTCTAAGGGTTATGGCTAGAGGGATATAGAGAGATATGAGTGTGTGTGTGTGTGTGTGTGTGTGTGTGTGTGTGTGTGTGTGCACTCCAGAAGACTGCTAGGATCAGGTGACTGTAATGACCTGGAAGGCAGTTCTCAGGAGCAAAGGATCCTAGAGGTGGAGGCAAGGCTCTGAAACGGAAGGTTACCTGCCAGCTGTGGCCAGGGGATTCTTGGCTTGAAGGGCCTCTCTGAGGATTTGGTCTTTCCAGGAGGTAAGTTCAGGAAAGAAAGAAAATCAAAGGTTAGGGTTGAAGCCTCCTGTTAGCACACAGTCTGTAATCCCAGTGAGGTAGGAGATTCAGGAGTTCAAGGCCAACTCAAGCTCCCCATCTGGCTAATGCCCATTAAGATATTAAAAAAAAAAAAAAAACAAGACAGAAGGCTAGTGGCGAGAGGCAGGAGGCAGCTCGTGGTAACTGAAGGTTCAAGGGACAGAACTGGAGATGACAGAGGGTGGTGGGAGATGTGGGTCTGATAAAGAGACCTAGGTCCTAAGGGCTGAGTTGAATCACAAGATGGAAGGAGGGATGGGAAAGCCAGTCTTCTTTCGAATGTGGTTCCCCAGAGCGGCAGGAGCAGGTCTCTCCTCTTTCGCCGGCGGGTCCCTAGGTCACTGCGGATCTCTAAGCCACACCCACGGACACCCAGGGGTAGGACAGCTGCCCTTTCCTTTCCCCTCTGATGCTTTCTGGGATGGGGGTGTGAGTGGAAACCAGCGTCGCTATGGCAACCAGGCCGGGTGGTCGGGCCCTGGAGCCCTGGGAGCAAGCGAAGGCGAGAGGCGGGGCAGCGGGAGGCGCCAGGGTTGCGCGGCGGGGCGGGGGCCTGGGTCTCCCGGGAGGAGCTGGGGAACACCGGGCGCCTCTCGCGGAGGTGCACGCCAAGTTCTCGGGTGAGTGTGCACGCGTGTGAGCTGGCCCAAGGCGCACGGGCGGGCGTGAGCGCGAGCACACGTGTCGAGTGTGCACTCGCGTGCGTTCTGGGGCCCGTGTCTGGCCCTCTGCGCCCCGCGCCCCTCCCGGCCGCCCGCAGCAGCTCCCGCCACTCCCGCCCCGCGCCGCTCCTCGCTCGGTCCTCGCCCGCCGCGCCGCAGTCGCCGCCGCCGCCCAGCCTGCGCCCACGGGCCGCCCGTGCCGGGCACCTGTTGGAGGCTCAGGGACAGGTGCGGGGGCTGGACCGGCCAGGGGAGCGCGGGTGAGGGTGAGGGTGAGAGGCGGAGAAAACGAGGCAGGGGGTCCCTACCTTGGGAGAACGGATGACCCGGGTTAGGGATAGGCAGGCAGGCAGGCAGGCAGAAGCTTGGGCTGAGTGAAGAGAAGCCTAGAGGGGTGGGTGACACCCTGGCCAGCCCCGCGCCTGATGCAGAAGATGGCCAGAGCTTCAGAGCAGCAAAGGAGGGAAGCTGTGGGGTCTCTGGAGGACTTGAGGGGACGGGGACAGAGGGAGAGCCCAGGATGAGAGGAAAACCCTGGAAAGGTGACAGAGGGACAGTGTGCAGGTAGTGAGCAGGGTTAAGGGGGAGTCACGACCTGTCTGCTTTAGGGCTGATCTGGCAACCCACCCAGCCCCTTGTGAAGCCAGGCCTCCTGCCTGCCCACCAGCCAGCGCAGATTATCTTCTCCCTCGACACCCAGGAAGGGAGGGCAGTGAGGTTTCTACAGACCCCAGCCGGCCACTCCAGCTCTACACCCGTCTCCCAGCCAGAGGTGCTGCATGAGGGGCCGCAGGGGCGATCGCATGACCATCAACATCCAGGAGCACATGGCCATCAACGTGTGCCCTGGACCCATCAGGCCCATCCGCCAGATCTCCGACTACTTCCCTCGCAGGGGGCCAGGACCAGAGGGTGGCGGCGGCGGCAGCACGGGCTGCGGGGAAGCCCCAGCTCATCTGGCCCCTCTGGCTCTGGCCCCCCCTGCGGCTCTCCTTGGGGCCACTACACCCGACGATGGAGCTGAGGTAGACAGCTACGACTCGGATGATACCAGTGAGTCTGGGGGCTCAGCGAGCTTGCGGGAGGGAGCAGCCTCCTTGAATGTGTGTGCCTGGAGGATGGGGAGGAGGGAGGGCAGTCCCGCCACCACAGCTGCAGTCTGGGTGCAGATTACAGCTTCAGCAAGGCTCAATATTCAATATTTCTGCTGAGACACTCCACCACCCACACAGACAGTTGCGGCCGAGCCAGGGACCTAGACGCAGGCATGCACATGGCTGCTCAGCCTCCTGCACGTACACTGGCAGGCCAGCAGAGATGTGGACACATCCTTTTAGCCACCAGGTCTCACACCTTGACCTGGACCAAAGACTCATACTACCTTCTCTCTCTCTCTTCGCCCTTTTTCTGCAGCTGCCCTGGGCACACTGGAATTTGACCTTCTCTATGATCAGGCTTCCTGCATGCTGCACTGTAGAATCCTCAGGGCCAAGGTGTGTATCCCTCCTTCCTAGGCTGTCACCCTTGGGGAGAGGTTCCATCTTCCCCCCAATCAGAGGTACTCCTTCCTGCTCCTTTTGCATCTCTGGAACTGTATGTATCTGTGGGGGAATCTACTCCTGCAGGAGGCGGGAGAAAGGCTTGGGGGTCTAAAGTCCCTTTTGCATCCTCATTCTGTCCTCCAGGGCCTCAAGCCCATGGATTTCAATGGCCTGGCTGACCCCTATGTTAAGCTTCACCTCCTGCCAGGAGCCTGCAAGGTACGTCTCCTTCCAGGACCGGCTTGGTTTATGGGTCCCTTCCTACCCCCACCTTTGGGGCCTGGCAGGGTCCATGCATCCGAACCCTTTGTCCCCCATGCCCCAGGCCAATAAGCTAAAAACCAAGACACAGAGGAACACACTGAACCCTGTGTGGAACGAGGAGCTGACGTACAGTGGGATCACGGGTGACGACATCACCCACAAGGTGCTCAGGTGAGGGCAGTGCCTCTGGGCAAGCTGGCATTGTTTGTTTGGTCCATCTCTTTATGTCCCATCAAGCCTGTCTCATTGACACCCCACCATACCCAGTGGCTCCCCAGCCCCTCAGCAGCAGGTTCAAATGTTCTTGCAGGTCTTCTAGCCGAGGCCTGGGTTTGGCATCCAAAGGCCTTCAGCTGTGCCTACAAGTTATTGGCTTCCCCTGCCAACCTCAGTCTTTGATATCTGAGGCTCAGCCCCAAACATGCCTCTTCTGGAAAAAATTCTCTGCTCTCCAAGACCCCCTCCCAGAGCCTTACACATCCCAGGCTGCCTGCCCTATGCCATATCTACCTACAATCTGAGGAGGAAAGTCTTCCGGGTGAGAGAACTTGCCATCACCCTAGGTGTGAGAAAGCACCTCTAAAGGGGAGTGTGGCAGCTGAGTCCAGGTCAGGAGAAACTTTACTCATGGGTAATAGAGAGCTGCAGAGGGCTTCTTATCATGGGAGAGACGAAGATAGCAGCAGCAAAATTGGCCTCACAGTAGACAGTGGACCCTCAAGGTCACAGGCAGTGTGTTGTTTCTACCGGGTTGGCCCAGGCTAGCCCTGGACTTCGTGCCACCGTACCCAGCTCCTAGGGAGCATGTCTCTGCTTTAATCCTCATGACAGCAGCGTGAGGACACTTGGATGACTTGGCTTGCCCAAGGTCACATGGGTAATGAGCAGGGCTGGAATTTCAACACACCTTCACACCACAACCACTCTTGTCTCAACACCATACTGCTGCACCTGGGCCTTGCTCAAATGGGGAAAAAACAGGGCACCCAAGTCAATCAGGAGTCACTGGCTGGTTCCTACCACTGTCTGGCCATACCCACCCAGACACACATGTAGCGCTCAGCTGGCGCTTGTCCCCAGGTGGGGACTGGAGTTCTAGAAGCTGTGAGGACGCCCTGTTCCGCTGGGTGATTCTTGATAAGATACTGGACAGCCTTGGGCAGATCCACTTACCCTTCTCAAGCTCCCACCCGGTTTTACAGATGAGGTGAACTTAGGGCAGAGCTGGGACTGGTCCGAGGGAGGACCTTTTTCTCCCTCCGGAGTGGGGCTCAGATACCCAGGGGCCCTGACCTTGCAGTTCCCTGCCAGGATCTCTGTCTGTGATGAGGACAAGCTGAGCCACAATGAATTCATTGGGGAGATCCGAGTGCCCCTCCGGCGCCTCAAGCCTTCACAGAAGAAGCATTTTAACATCTGCCTTGAGCGCCAGGTCCCGGTCCGTGTGGGGCTAACAGGTATGGGGGAGGGGATCTGGAAAGGTCAGCTTGCCAGAACCTTTTCTTCCCCCCACCTCAGCTTCCTTCGCCCTCTTCAATGTCTGCGGCGCTGAGGGGTATATCCTGTTACCTGAAGGAGGTGAGGCACGTGATGCAGAGAGCCCTGTCTGGATGGGAGGTGGGGAGAGCCCGTAGACTCACCTCTGCCTCCTTCTCTGGCAGCTGGAGCAGGCAGAGCAGGGACCTGGGCTGCTGGAAGAGCGCGGGCGCATCCTGCTGAGCCTCAGCTACAGCTCTCGGCGGCATGGGCTGCTGGTGGGCATTGTTCGCTGTGCGCACCTGGCTGCAATGGATGTTAACGGCTACTCTGACCCTTATGTGAAGACGTGAGCCCTTGCCCAAGCCTGACCCCAGCCTAACTGCTCTGGGGCCTAGCCTGTCTCTAACCAACTTCACGTTCCTCTCTCCACCCCCTAGGTACTTGAGACCAGATGTGGATAAGAAATCCAAGCACAAAACATGTGTAAAGAAGAAGACGCTAAATCCAGAATTTAATGAGGTAAAAATGTCAGGGAGTAGAAATAGTTGGGCTGGGGACAGCAATGTGGTTAGAAGGCCTCACAGAAAGCACCGCCTGCCTTTGTTCTCAGGAATTCTTCTATGAGATCGAACTCTCCACTCTGGCCACTAAGACCCTGGAGGTCACAGTCTGGGACTACGACATCGGCAAATCCAATGACTTCATAGGTGAGTGGCGGAGCCCACCAGGTGCCCTGAGGGAAGTGGAGGAGAGTGGGCGCTGACACGTTGGCCTGCCTTGCCTGTTCTTCAGGTGGTGTGTCTCTGGGGCCAGGAGCCCGGGGAGAGGCCCAGAAACACTGGAATGACTGTCTCCATCAGCCGGACACAGCCCTGGAGCGCTGGCATACGCTGACCAGCGAGCTGCCCCCTGCAGCAGGGTCTTACCCTTTGGCTTGAGGGAACAGCAGCTGTCCATCACAGGCCCTCTGGGGCCGGGTCCAGTACCCAACCTTCGCACGAGTGTGTTGCACGTTTACATGGGGTGGGATGCCCCTGCCCCACACTACCTGTCTTATTTTGTGAGTCTCTGTGACGGGTCTGTCTTCTTGTGAGGGACTGTGGAGAGCTATATTCACATATGCAAACTTCCTCCTGCCTGCCTTGCTGTTACCTGCAAATATGCAACCACCCGTGCACAGGGCCACGTGGGAGTCTCCTGCCAGTGCCCCACCCCATCCTGCAGCTCCTTTCTTGGCCTTTCCAGGCTGCCTGGTCCCCTGCCCCACAGGGAGGGGATCGGATTAGGGAAGATTAGAGGAGGATGTTTCCAAATAGAGGAAAGGACAAGGAAAGAAGAGCCAACTCTTTAATACAGAGCCTTCATTAAACCCCAGCCCTGCGCAGCTGCTCTTCTAAAGGGGCGGCCACCGTAGGTCTCTACCTCCCTAAGATGTAGCAGACCCCTTTGGCCACTCGCTTAGATAACTGTTCCCTGGATGGGGCTGGGATGTAAGGGCAGGACCCTGCCGCCTTCCTCGGGGACATGTGCATGTTTACGCCTTTTCTGATTGTGTCAGTGGCCGAAGCATGGCAACTGGGCATCAATAAACATCTCTTGAGGAAGTGGGCTTGAGTGTGCTGGCACAGGAGGAGTGCTGTGAGGTGCCTGGCAGGTGGCACTGGGTGGCTACTCTGGAATGTCGATCACCAGGTCGTCATCTCCGTCCAGGGCGTCATCCCCGCTGCCTGCATCGCTGAACATCTGCTGAGGGACGGTGCTCAGGATTGTATGTGGAGGCATCTTGGGAGGAGGCAGGGGGGTCAGGGCTGCCCCAACACTGGCACCAGAACCCCTGGCTGGGAAAGCCAGTGGCCCACCCACAGGGCAGTCAGGGGGTCCAACCGCCATCTGCAGCAGGGGGAGAAACGTAAAGAGGTCTAGTCAGATGCATCAGCACGAGGAAGATGCACAGTGCCCACTGAAAGGCATTTAAGGTGTATGCGGGGGCCCACCGCAGCCCCTCAGTCTCACGCCATGAAGTTCCTGGGGTGAGGGGCAGTGATGGAGGCATGATGGGGATGGGGTGAGGGGAGTCTGACAGGGAGCCTGACAGAAAAGCTGGGCTCTTCCCTTTCTAGCAAGGCACTCTGGTTGCTCTGTGCCAGCAGTTACAGCCAGATTCAGGACCAGCACCTTCCTCCTGCCTCTGGGCACCACCTGCCACCACTGGTCGGCTCTCCCTCCTCCACCTGTGGGATTCACTGGGTTACAGTAGGCATCACAGGCTACCTAAGCCAGAAGCCTAAGCAGTAGCTTTGCTCCCCAGTTTCTATGACATTGTGGATGAGCCCCTCCTTGGGACCCCAGCAGCCACCAGCCTGGGCCAGGACCTTCTCTCAGCTCACCTGGTCTAGGTACCAGCCTCCTAACTGGACTCCCTGCCTTCAGCCTCTCCCAGCTCCAGCTCCTCCTCCACACTGCGGCCAGAGTGATCGCTCTAGAACACAAACCTGAGCATGTCACTCCTCTGCCTGAGGCCTTGGCCTTGGCTGCCCTCAGGATGGGCAGTGAAGTGTGCCTAACAGGCTGGTTCCATTCCATTGGTCAAAGTCACGCCTTGTCCTCTAAGGGTGAAAGGACTCTGCTTGCCCCACCCTGCCAGGTCCTCACACATCCTCCCTCGAGAGAACTCTCTGGATGCTTCTGACAGCTCATGCGCCATGGGCGTAAACTGAACACCTAATATGGCCTAAGTGATGTCTACCAATAATCTCTACTTTATAGACCATCCTAGAAGAGAGGTGGGGTCATATGTCAGAGGAAGGAACTGGTGTGGAAATAGAAGTTAAAGGAATAGGGTGCTGGCCCTCACTGTGTAGCACCCAAGGTGGCCATGTGGCTGGGGTAGCAAGTAGCACGTATGTGTGGTCTCTACAATGACCTCCTGACATTGCCATCCCTGCTTGGCCTGTGGGCTGCTCTATGCTTCTCAAGGACCCCCTCCCTTACCTCTGCTTGTGGAGTGATGTGAGGGAGCTAGAGAAGGCGAAGTCTCAGAAAACATGGATGGCAGACAGGAGAGCCAGCTCTGGAAAGAACCAGGACCCCTGTGGTGGTCTGAATGAGAATGCCTCCCCATAGGCTCTTATGTTTGAATATTTGGCCCCTAGCTGGTGACACTGTACAGCGTAAGTAGCTGGCCTTGCTGGAGGAGATGTGTCGCTGGCGTGAGGTTGGACTTTCCGAAAGCTCGCAGTCTTCTCAGCTAGCTCAGGTGCTCTCTCTCTCTCTCTCCCCTCTGCCCACCCCAGACTCACGGGTTCTAGTCCTCTAAATCCACAAGTCCCAAATAAGTGTCACAGCGATGGGAAAGTAACCGAGACAACTGAGCGCACAGAGAATTGGATGCATACACATGACTAAAGAGGACAACTCCAGGGGGCCAGGTGTCTACAGGGTCCCTTCAGCATCACCACCTAACTCCCCAGGACTCCTCAGCATGACCAAGAGCAGCCAATGTGGCTCTATGGGGCTGCCAAGGCACAGGCACTGGCTAGACAGGCTATGTTCTCGCCCTTCACTCATTTTAGCCTCTCCATGACTGAAACAGAGTTCAGTGGCATGCCCAAGGTCACACGGTGAGTATGTGAAAGTGCTGGATTCAAGTCCAGCTCAGGCCAAAGCTCCAGCACCCTTGCTACCTCCTCTGTCGCCCACCTAGAACTTCAGTGTGAGCATCGAGGCCTCCCTCACCTCTCAGTGTCCTTCAGCTGCACTGCACCTCCCCACCCCCCTCACCCCGGGACGTTCCTAATCTTACCGACCCTGTACTCCGTTAGCTCCTCCATGGTTCCCTGTGCCCGGAAGCAAAAGCACTTGACTCTAGCTTTTCCCTGCCAACACAGTCACCGCATCCAAACATGCCCAAGCTCTTACCTGCCCTAGGTTGCTGTGCCTTTTCTCCCACTGTCCTGAATGCTTTCAGCAAAGGCCAGTATACGTCACTATCCCAGTGCTAGGGGTCAAACTCAGGGCTTCGAAAATGCCAGGCAAGAACTTCTACTGAGCCACATGCATAGTCCTAAGAATTCATACTCAATCCTTGGGAACTAGAGTACAGGTAGTTGTGAACTGCTTTTCAGCTTGGGTCCCTTGGAATAGCAGCAAACCATCTTAACCACTGAGTCCTTTTTCTAATCCCAAGAATTCATTCATTCATTCTTTATTTTCCTCTCTCCCCTCCCTATTCCTTCTTTCTCTGAGACAGAGATACAGCCCCTGCTGGCCTAAAACTTGCTATGTACATCAGGATAGCATCAGACTCATAGAGTCACCTGCCTCTGCCTTCCAAGTGTTGGACTTAAAAGGTGTACAGCACCATGCCAGGCAGCCTTCACACTCTCAGTCACTATAAATACACTCTCTGATTCTGCTTGTGCTGTCAGAGCACCGAGAGCTCGTTAGCCTGGTTCCTATCAGCTTTGCCTCCCAGCTGGTGGGCATTACCATGTCTCATAAGCTTAGGCTTGCTTCTCACACTCCAGGGCTCTACCTTCAGCCTTCCCACTTCTCCATTCAGACAGCCCTACAGAGGCCCAGCTCACACAGGCACTGTCTAGTGAGCATCTCCAGATGTCCTCTCCACAGGTCTCCCTTCTAGAATCCGCTACTCCCATCCTCTTCATCTCAGGAAAGCTGCCAGTCTGCATCTCACTCTCGGGTAAGAGTCTGGAATCCTGGGATCCCTTCTCCTTCTCACAAACTGGGCCTCTCCAGAAACCTCGCAGACCTTCTCTGACATGGATCCATGGTGCACTCTGCAGGGTTCTTGCAATCACTGCCTTCTCACCATCTGACTGTACCCAGGCCGGTCTCCACAGAGCCATACTGTCTATGTGTCTAAAAATGCAAGCTGAACCAGACCTTGCCCTGCTCCCTGCCCAAGCAGCTCTCGCTCCACTCCCATATAAGCCTTAGTCTCTCTAGCCCCTCAGGCCCATGTTGGCACTTATCTGCTCTCATCACTGGCCCAGCTTCCTCCCCATTTGTTTTTGTTTTTTCTTGCTTGCTTGTTTTGAGACACATCCTGACAATGCAGCCTTGGCTGGCTTGGAACTCACTTTGTAGACCAGGCTGGCCTTGAACGCATAAGAATTCACCTACCTCTGTCTCCATAGTGCTGGGATTAAGGACACACACCCAGCTTCCTCATCTTTCAAGGAGCATGTTCACCGGACTGAAACCCTTTCCCAGACTCCTTGTGGCCTGCTTCCTGTACGCACTCAATAGCACCCTAGGTTATCCTCCTCTAAGTCCCATCCATTCGGTTCCTTTTTCCTACTAGGGCCAATCTATCTTACTGATCTTGTGCCAATTTTGCTAGAACAGGAGCTCTGTACAGGGTTGGTTTGTCTCAGTGTTTGTTATTACAGCTGCATCACTCCAGCTAGGATATTCGACACAGGAGGTGCTCCAGGAACACTTGCTGGTTTTACCTGGTTTGATCACTTTGAGTCTAGGATACTTGCTCAGAGTCACAGTGTTCTGAATTGTGGGAGCCTTAACTAGACTCTAAACCCCACAAGCCTGACAGCTCCAGGGCTGCATGCAGTACTCATACGTGTACAGAGACGCTTCCCTCTAGCCATGCTACAGGTCCTGGTCACACAGGCAGGCTGAGGCAGGACCTCAAGCCTCCTAACTGGGAGTCCTCCCAGACCACTGTACCACTGCTAGCACAGTCCTCCACTCTGCCCTTCAGTACTGAGCCTTGGCCTGAGACTAAGCAATTCAAATTAACCTTTCAACATTCCTGGACACTGGGCTGGGGTGTAGCCCAGTTGGTATGCCTAGCATGCACTAAATCCTGGGCTCAACTCTCATCACTGCATAAACCAGGTGTGGTGGCATACACTTGTAATCCTAGCACCTGAAAGTGGGGACAGGAGAACCAGGAGTTCAAGTTATCCTCCTAACTAATGCTACAAGAGACCTTTTCTCAAGCAAAACCAGTTAGTTCCTGTACATGCCCCCTAGTGTTAAGCCTCCTTTAGATCCAAGTCCTGCCTTTGTGGCCCCTCCCTATAGTCCCACATCAGGGTACCTTGAGTTTCCGGGGTAGGCGGGGCCGTTTCTCCAGCTTGGGCCTCAGGGGGCTGGGCTCAGGCAGCTGCAGGGCCAGGTAGTCAGAAGGGAATGGGGGGTAAGGGGGAGAAGCCAGCTGCAGGTGGGAGCAGGAAGATGGAGATGGGAAATGGAGTAGGTGAAGGGAGGAAATGTACACAGGAGAATGGAAAACAAAAGACATGCTGATGAGTGTGGCTCCCAGGCTCCTGAGAACAGAAGGAAGGGACAGCAGCAGGACTGTGTCCTGGGTCTGCCCCTAGTCCTACACAGCCAAGAGTAGGCAGCCCTGACTCACACCCGCCACAGGTTACTTGCTGGCCACATGTGGACACATTCTGAGTTGGAAGGACTCACCCTTGCCCAAATGACACCCACAGCATTCCCAGGCACAGTAGCACACTGCCTCTTAGCCTTGGTCCCAACTCACCGAGCTCAGGTATGGGGAGGGGGCCCCAGAAGTCTGCAGGGGAAAGCCTGTTGAAGGAGGCAAGGAGAGGCTGGAAGGGGATGGGACACCTCCCATGGGGGGGCTTCTCTTCCTGGAGAAGGATAGGGAGGAGAGTTAGAGGCAGCTGGAAAGCCCAGATCCCCTCCCTGCCCTGGAAGACTCTGGCTCCTGCTTGCTTACCTCTTAGGGGCTGGCGTGTCAGACAACTTGGGTGTCCCTTCTGTTTCACTGTTATCTGAAGACGCAGTGGCATCTGAATCTGTGGGGAGGGCTGGTCAGTGGGGTTGTAGAGTTCCCAATCCACCTTGGAGGTCTGCAACCTCAACACCATAGAGAGTGCTATGGTGACTTCCCCGCTGGCACACATGTGAGCATGTGCTTGGGGGGGGGGGGGGAGGTCCTCGGCTCTCATATCTACTTCTCACACTGGAAGCTCCACGGCACTCTTGTCACCACATGCGACGTGCCAAGCTCATTTACACTCTTCTGATGTTTCTTTAAGCAGGGAAGTGGTAAGTCCATCACCTGTGCTTCCCGGATGAGCTCATGGAGCTCGGAATGTGTGTACGGAATCTGAACTCAGGTCTGAGATCCTCTGACCATCACAGGCCGCTCTTTCATGTGCCTTTAAGCAACCCTCAGCTTTTGCTCCATTTTCCTTATCTAGAGACCCCTCAAAACCACTAAAGCGCCAGGCGTGGTGGCACACGCCTTTAATCCTAGCACTTGGGAGGCAGATTTCTGGGTTTGAGGCCAGCCTGGTCTACAGAGTGAGTTCCAGGACAGCCAGGGCTACACAGAGAAATCCTGTCTCAAAAAACCAAACCAAACCAAAAAACACCAAAATCCTAAGGAGATGATCCAGGGCCTCTGGCGCTTCGGTTAATTGCTAGCTCAGTGTTCTTCCTAGGAGGCTTGCCATTCCCTCAGCACTCACCACACAAGATGATACATGTTATCTTGGATCCTTTACTTATATCTGAAACACGCTCAAGGTATGTGCATCCCTGGGTGGCCTTGAACTCAGATCTTCCTGCTATTCTCTCCCCATGTTTATGCTTATGTGTTTGTATGTGAGGTTCTTTCCAAGAGTATAGGTGCTTTTAACTGCAAAGACATCTCTTTAGCTCTTTGCCTACAATTTAAAGTTAATTGTAAAACAAAACAACAACAAACAACAACAACAAACTTAGGTTGGAAAACCAGCAATCTGTATTTCTGTTCTTGTTGTACACACCAACCGCACTCATGAACATCGCTCACCTAGAATTCACAGGCGAGCTGCTACTTCAATTCCTAAACCTCATAAAGTTGTTTTTTTCTCATTCATACACAGTTCAGATCATACATGCTTTTATGTGCTCTACAAGCTGGAACATACTGTTGACTAAGATGGCCCTGGGTGATCCTGGCTGGCTTGGAATTCAATATGTAGACGAGGCCGGCTCTCACGCTGCTGACTCTTTAGTGGAGGTATTAACATTAGAGATATGTTTCCCCAGGCCTAACTGGCTCTCATTTGTTTAGTTTTATTTGAGACAGGGTCTTATTTTGTAGCTCAAGCCAGCTTGGAACTTAAGAGCTATCCTCCTGTCTTAGCCTCCCAGTGCTGGGATTACAGATACAAGGCACCATGCCCAGGTGGCTTTTGCATTTGTAGCTTTTCATTTTTACTTAACGGCATTATGTAGCCGTGTGAACTTCTGGTTCTCCTGCCTGTACCTCTCAAGAAGGGCTGGGATTAAAGGCCTGCTCCACCTAACTTTGCTTCACAACCCACCCCCCTTTCCTTTGAAACACAGTTTCATTTAGCTAGGTTGAAACTTAAATTTAAGTTAAAAAAAAGTTACGTTTATTTATGTGTGCATATGGGTACACTCAATGTGGAGGTCAGAGTACAGCTGAAGGGAACCGGTGTCTCCTACAGTGTAGTCCTGGGGATTGAATTCAGGCAGTCAGGTTCAGCAACAAGTGTCTGTGCTCCTCAACAAGCTATTTCAAAAGAAACTAGGTGTGGGCTCAGGAGCTAAGAGCACAGCACTGGCTTCTCTTGCAGAGGACCTGGGTTCAGTTCCTGGCACTCGCTTCACTGCCTACAACTGTCTATAACTCCGAAGGGACTGTGTGTGCATGGCAGGCAGGCAGGCAAAACACCCATGCACATAAAATAAGTATCTTAAAAAATAAACCACACAGGTGGGTGGGCGTGTGGCACAAGCATGAAACTCTAGCACCGGGGAGGCCTGGTTAGGAGATTGTGAGTTCAAGACCAACTAGAGCTACAAATGAAGACTGCACCCCAACAACAACAGCAAAACATTATAAAGATTATGAAACTACATAAAATACAAAATTTCATGTTCACAAATAAAAATTCTAAGAAAACAAGAGCTGTTTTGTTTCCTAATATGCTGGCTGTGGCTGCTTTCACATGAGCTATGCAGTTTTTGCTTCAATGACAGTATTTTATAAAACAAAATACTTTCCTGACTCTTTGCAGAGGAAACCGCCAGCCTGTTATTCTGCAGTTACTGCCGTCTTTAATCCTCATCAAGCTCTAGCCATCACTTAAAATCCTAGTTTGTGGTCTGGAGAGATGGTACAGTGGTTAAGAGCACTGACTGCTTGCTCTTCCAGAGGTCCTGAGTTCAATTCCCAGCAACCATGTGGTGGCTCACAACCATCTGTAATGGGGTTGGATGCCCTCTTCTGGTGTGTCTGAAGACAGCTACAGTGTACTTATATACATAAAATAAATAATTCTAAAAAAATCCTAGAAAACCACTTCAATACCATTAGTGTGTTTGTGCAGATACCTACATGCTATAGGGAGTGTTTTGAGATTAGAGGACAGCTTTCAGGAATTGTTATTCTCCTTTGTTCTTAAAGATTGGGCCTCAGTAACAAACTCTATATATCTGCCTCTGGCATGCACTACAGTTTACTTTTTCACTTATTATAGGCAACTGATAGAAATGACAAGCAGCCAGAGGCTTCCTTCATTTTGCTAGCCTGTGTCAAGCACAGAACCTAGAACACAGTGGATAAGGAAATACTTGAAAATCCAGAGGCGTGGTGTGTTCTTGGGAGGCAGAGGCAGGCGGATTTCTGAGGCTAGCCTGGTCTACAAAAGGACTACACAGAGAAACCTTGTCCCGTAGGGTGAAAAAAGACAAAACAGGAAGAAGGAGACAGAAGGCAGCAACTAGGCTTAAGAACCATTGAAGGGGCTGCATCAGCTTCCGGACCCTAGGAGGGTGGACCCAGGAACACGTTTTCAAGGGCCAGTATCTCATCTCTTCCTAAAAGTGATCATGACTTTGCTTACCGGAGGAGTCTTCATCCACGTTCTCATACTGCAGAAGTCGATCTAGAAGGAAACTGAGACAAGTGGGAAGGAGGGTGGGTATCACCATTTTGGTGGTCTTGAGCCCTACCTAGTCCCTCCTAGGAGACCCACTGGACCCTCCTAAGACTGCATGCATTTGGGGTCCTGTTCCGGGACGGCGTAAGAACGGATTCCCTGGAAGTAACAGTGCCCTCGTGCCCACAAGATGCCTTACCTCTTGTCTCGGGAAACCTTCAGCAATTTCCTTTGCGCCTTTCTGAGCTCCTCCTGGAAGCACTCGTGCTCCTGTGGCGGACAGGGCGGGTGCTGAGCCAAGAGCAATCCGTAAAAGACCCAGAACCCGGAGACATCTCTCCCTACTCACCCCCTTTACCACATGGGTAAACTGAGGTCCTCTCCGAGTTAGGCCTCACACTCCACAACCGCCCCATGCCGGCACTCACGTAAATGAGGAACTTGAGCTTCCGCTTCAGATTCCTGTATTTCTTTTTGTAGTCCACTTCGCCGTCCGCTGGTCCGTTCATGACCCGCCAGGGAGAAACGCCCCGGAGTAGAGTTCCGCTACCCAAGTCCGCCCGGCCTCTCCCACCTCCACTTCCGGAGACTTTGCAACGCGGTATGAAACGGACTACAACTCCCAGCGTCCTCCGCGCGCGGGGAGCGTAATCACACCGCCTGCCCTCCTGGGCAAGACCCGAAAGGAACGCTGCTTCCAGTGGCTTCGCGGTGAGCTGAGGTCACAGAGGAGCTGGACACTGGGAGGCGCAATTATTGATTGTAAACTGTTTATAAAGATTTGGAGCCAAAAGAATATAACCAGAAATTCAGTATGTTGGCGAGAATACCCTCTCCCTTCTGCCTTTCGAAACAAGCGACCTAACTTGTTAATCCCGACCACAGGGGTTGATTGAACTGATTACATTATAGAGACTGCCGGCACCGAACCGGCTTCTAGCGAAAATTTTAACACGTAGTTTTAGTAAAGAGTCGAAACCTCGCTCAAGACCCACCAGCTGCTCAGGAAAAAGCAAGGTCTGCCAAAGTTTTCCGTCCCAGTGCTCCACATCGGAGGCTCAACGGTCCCTTTCCTCACGAAGCGGCGGCACTGCGCGTGCGCAAACTACTGTCACTCGGGAAAACGGCCCGGAAGAAAAAAAAAAGCGGGAGCAACCAATCCCTGGTGACGCAAAATGGCGCCGGGAGATGAG
This sequence comes from Mus caroli, assembly GCF_978045245.1. Taxonomy (NCBI): domain Eukaryota; kingdom Metazoa; phylum Chordata; class Mammalia; order Rodentia; family Muridae; genus Mus; species Mus caroli. Next base: position 18,910,516 of record NW_028227263.1, on the reverse strand, counting down.
ATGCGAAAATTCACTCGCAGCTTCTTTCGAGCTTGCCCCGACCTCAGGTGCATAGAGTCTGGGTATTAGAGTCGGTTGCGAAGGGGAGGGGTTAGGCTGGAACTCTGTCTTGACACGTGTCTCTGTAGCTCCGTTACGCACTCCATCGTGCGACAGAAATTTTTGATTCACGTGGGTCGGGATCATCTTGAACCTGGGGAGAGGCAGGCGTTGAAGCGGCTGGTGGAGGAGGAGCTGCCGAAAATGCAGGTGTGGGTCTAACCCCGGGCCAGCAGAGATAGGGTTTGTTGCTGAGGGGTTGGGGCAGGGCATCTTGGTTCGGTTTGCCCTCATGCTGCACCCACAGGCGGATGCTGGTACCAGGGAAGGAAAGCCAGGCTTTATCAAAGTGAAGAGGTCTCCTGCTCCCTGCAGTAACCCAGAGAAGAAAAGGTTCCGCTTTAATTCTGAGTCAGGTTAGTGCCTTCTTCCCTGTTTATCTGTCTGTGACTCCAGCATCATTGGCGAGGCGCATGTATTAATTGCAAGGCTGGGGCTTGGGGGATAGTGAGTCAGGAATCAGCTGGGGCCACAGCTGTGGTGCTTCTTGCTGCCCTTCACTCTTTTTTTTTTTTTTTTTTTTTAAGATTTATTTATTTATTATATGTAAGTACACTGTAGCTGTCTTCAGACACTCCAGAAGAGGGCGCCAGATCTCGTTGCGGATGGTTGTGAGCCACCATGTGGTTGCTGGGATTTGAACTCTGGACCTTCGGAAGAGCAGTTGGGTGCTCTTACCCACTGAGCCATCTCACCAGCCCCTGCCCTTCACTCTTAACCAGAGTGGATCTAGAAGCATCCTATTCTAGATTGGAAGGAGAGGGAGGAATCCATCCCAGCCCCGTCCCCATGTTTCAGAATCCAGCTCTTCACCATCCAGTCCAGACGGCTCAGGACCCTCAACAAAGAACAGGACAACCAAGAAGACATGTCTAAGAAGAGCCTTAAAGAAAGCAGTTGAGAGCACAGATGAAGACCACCAAACAGACCTGGATGCAAAGATGGGATTGGAGGAGAGCAGTGAGGAGGAAGCAGAGGGCTCTGTTAGATCAGGTGAGGTCACTGAGGAAGAGGAGGACATGAGACAAGAAGAGAAGGGCGGGGTTAGAAAGCAAGCCAGGGCCAAAGACAAGCAAGCACCACTCAAGGCAGACAGGACGCAGGTTAGGGAAGCGAGTGGGAGCAGTGAGGGGGAGGCTGGGCTGCAGAGAGCAAAGGTGGAGGGAAGCACAGGTGCTAACTGCCAGGAGGAGAGTGAAGAGAGCGGAGAAGAGAGCCCAGCTAAGAAGAAAGAGCTTAGTGAGCCCAGATCGAGAAATAACAGAGCAGGGAGAACAGCCAGGGAGCGGAAGCAGAAAAGCAGGCCTGGGAGGCCAACTGGAGGCTTGCGAGACAGCGAGGCAGAGAAGGAAGGGGGCCCAGTAAGCAGTGGGGACAGCAGTGAGGAGGAAGAAGAGCACTCGGTGAAGAGAAAGAGTAAAGTCAGGACCCAGACCGAGAGCGGGAGGAGGCAGAGCACAAGCAGCGGGGATGACAGTAACAGCACACAGGAGCAAGCAGCCGCTCAAGGCACTACAAAGTCAGGCAGCCTAGGCAGCAGTAATGGTGACAGTGACACAGAGAGGGAAGTGAGTGACTCCCAGGCAGGACAAAACACCAAAGAGGAGAGGAAGAGCCGCTCTTCCAACAAGAACTCCAAGACCGGCAAGGCCCGAAGTTGCTCATCTTCATCAGATTCGAGTCCAGAACCCACAGGTCAGAAGAGCAAGGCTCGAAGTTCCTCATCTTCATCAGATTCAGGTCCAGAACCCACAGGTCAGAAGGTGAGAGGACACACCAGGTGGGTGGGATCCACTCAGGAAAAGGGACCTCAGCTGCCAACTCCTTATTAGGCTGCCTTTCGCTGTGGAGAGGACCACCCAGCTGTGGCTAGACTGAAGCGTTACATTCGAGCCTGTGGTGCCCACCGAAACTACAAGAAGCTGCTGGGTTCCTGCAGCTCCCACAAGGAGCGCCTGAGTGTCCTCAGGGCTGAGCTGGAAGCACTGGGCATGAAGGGTGAGAAGGGATGTGCCTGAGATCTACAGGAGGGCCTGAGCACTGGGGAGGCGGGTCTCACAAGCTGCTTCTGCTCCAGGTAACCCTTCCTTGGAGAAGTGTCGCGCTCTGAAGCTGCAGCGGGAAGAGGCAGCTGAAGTGGCTGCCTTGGATGTTGCCAACATCATCAGCAGTACAGGTAAACAATTTCCGCTTCAGGGAAGGAAGAGCCTGGAGTCCGGGAACTGATTTTTCTCTCCCCACCTCCCAGGCCGGCCACGAAGACGAAATGCCTGGAACCCTTCAGGGGAAGGAACCCCCCCAGGAGAGATTTATCAGCGAACCCTGGACTCTGAAGAGGAGCAGCCGCGCCAAGCACCTCCAGACTGGTCCCATATGCGCGATATCATCAGCAGTGATGGTGACAGCAGCTGAACTGTCATGTCCATGGTGGACCTTACCCTGTTATACAAGAGCTTGGTCAGTGGAAGCAACTTCCAAAGACAGACTACAGTGGTAGGATCCAAGTTATTGGCACACTACTCAGTTTCATGTTCTCTAAGATGGCTTTGGGGTTCATGTGCAAGCATCCTCTCCAGGCATTTGAGTAGACTGTTGTTTTGTTTTTAAGGACTCAATAAAAGAATGTTTGTAATTACTTTATCCAAACTGGTCCCAAACCATCATGCCCTGTCTGTCCTTTGGGGCCAAGAATTTAGTAGTCTAATTCTTATCGATTCCAGAGTTGTCCTAGCCCCTGGACTGTGTCATCCAGTCTGTCACCAGACGTTATCAGAGAGGATATAGCTCTCCCTCCTGCAGTGTGACCAATCTGGCCTTAACAATGTAAAGTTTACTCCAGGAATGTGTGCCTAGCATGAATAAAGCCCTGGGTCTCACACTCTCAGGCTCAGTTCATCTGCCTTCCCCTGCCGCCAGGGTCTCTCAGCCTCATACAGGAAGTTTTAGTAGACCTGTCTGGCCAGTCAGAGCCCAGGCATAGTAAGATAGACAAATGGGATCCCAAAGCAAAGCAGAATAAGGACTTAACAAGCTGATGGCCTTCTAGTCACATGTGCACCCACTAAAATCACTGCAACTTCAATCACATCCCACAATTAAGCACAAGTAATACTATCCCTGCCACTGATAAATTCTCCACACATACCTTAGACAAAAAGGGAGACATCCTGTGGTCTGTTAGAATAACCAACAGTTTATTAAAAGCTCGCCCTAGGGCTCTGTGCCAGCCCCATAGCTGAGAGGGGCTCCCATGACTGCTCCCAGGCTTGGCAGCAGCCCTTTCCAAGGTCCTTCCCTTGTCCCCCGCCCCAGCCCTGACCCCAATTTAAAAAAAAAAAAGACAAGACGGCACAGGACGTCAGACAGCAACAGGAGAATGGTGAGACTCAGGCACCCTGACTGCAAGACCCCTGATCCTTCTGGAGGAAGGCCTCCTCCCATTCTCCTTGCTTTGGCACCAGACCTGCTCTGCCATTCCACCAGGTCTGGGGGCCCTGTTGTCCCCAGTTCATGGCCCCATCACAAGGGTTGTATAATTCTCTGAAATATAATATATCTAGACCCACCCTTCCCCTCCCCTAGGGGACCAGATGAATATTTGACACAGTTCCCACCTTTTATAGGTGGTGATGGAGGGAGACCCTGGCACCATGGTGGGGAGGCAGGGCTCCTGGTCAGCCTTGGGGCACCAATGCCCAAGCTGGCCTGGGGTCACTGGCCAGCCCCAAGAAGCTCATGAGATGAGGAGGTCTGATGGGGGAGCTGGAGCCAACATCTGTCCCCACCACCACTGGGTAGGCTTCAAGCACACTGCCTGTAGGATCAGGCACCATCCACTCCCACCTTGCCCTACTCCTCTGCCCACCACTCTGGACTTCAGGAATAGAAGTGGGAGGAGCCGTTGAGGATGTGGGAAGCAACACTGGTGCTTCGGCTCAGCGGCCCTGGCACTGCAGCAGGTGGGCCAACGTTCTCACCACTGCTGCCCCCTGACGCTGCCCGCCTTAGGGGTTGAGGACTGTTTCTTAGCAGCAGCAGAGCCCCTCCACGGGGTGTTCCGCTCTGTGTTGGGGGCCCTAGCCAGTTTGGAGGCCCTGGGGGAGCCAGCAGAGCTGGCTGACGCCAAGCTGGTGGGGGCATGCCTGGTGGAGGAGGGCCATGGCTCCAATGGGCCCCTGAACGGGGAACTGGACGGGAGGGCCAGGCAGGGGCTGGGGGTGGAGCAGGATAGCCCTGGGCCGCAGCTTCAGCTGGAATGCCCCCCAGAGCCATGCTGGAGAAGCCCAGTCTCATGCTCTCAGCATCGAAGGCCTCGATCTCACGGGCCTGCCGCTCAAGCAAACTCCGGATGCGTTCCGAACGGCCTGTCTGTAGGGCCAGCAGCTCTTCTTCCACCTGGGACACCCAGAACAGGGGTGAGTCCTGGAACAGAGAGCCTGCCCTTCCTTTCCCATCTCGGGGGGTCAAACCCCTTACCCGTTGCTCTAGCAGTGCCCGCCTCAGAGCCACTCTCTGCTCCAGCTCCCTTAGCTCGCGCTCATGCTGGCTCTCTGTGCGGATCTTGATCTTGCTCTGGTAAGCGTTGAGGAGTTCCAGCTCCTGTTGGAGCTGCTGCCGCAGGGCCTGAAACTCTGCCTCTTGGGTCTCATCAAGCCGGAGCTGGAGGACAGGGCAAACAGGGTTTAGGGACCTCCTCCCCTGTCCCCATCATCCTCCCCTGCCCCAGTAGGCCTGGGCCCTAAGGTGGCAAGGAGCGGCAGTCTCAACCTCTATGAGAATGGAAGATGGTCATACCCTGTGGCACAGCAATTACACTTGCAGGAATCTATCCCCCAGGTATACTTGCACATGTGCTCCAAGTGTTCACGGAAGCGTTGTGATAGCAAAATGCTGGAAACAACCTAAATGTCCACCAATAAGGGATGGGTTAAATAAATTATGGTACATCCATTCCATGGAAAACTCTATACTGTAAAAAAACTGAGATAGACAATGTGATCTGGAATGATGTCCAAGAGATACTGGGTGGAAAAGAAGTCAGGAAACTATGAAAAGTCTGGTCCCATTGTGTTTCAAATCTGCACTGGAAACTCTACACAAGGTAATCACTACAAATGTACCTCTGAGAGGTGGGACGGAGCGAGACCGGGGCCCTCTACCTCTTTGGACTCAGTGTGCATTTGAAGCAGCCCACTCCAGTGCTGGTATGCTTTTCCTAAGAGATTCTTTCCAGATTCCTGAAGTCTGAGTAAAATAGTCTGAGAGCCACACTCATTGTAACCTGCTCCCCTGCTCCCTGTTCACACAAAGTAAACTCAGATCCATAAAAAAAAAATATTACAGCCAGTATTTTCTTTGGTGGTTCTTGGCAGAGCAGGCAGGGTGACTTTCTTAAGATATTAGGAAAATAGTAAGAGAAATAATAATGCCACTAAGGAGACAAAACCACTATGGAAAATGTTAGCAGTGAAAGAGCACCCAAGTTTCCTAAGTTCAAAAGCTCTGTTCACATCTCCCACCTTCCTTTGCCACAACAAGGTTTAAAGCAAAGGCCAACTCCACAGTCCCCTCCCAAAGCCCAGGCCTCACCGCCTGCGAGCTGAGCATCTCTGAAATGGACTGGTCATACTGCTCGGCCAGGATCGCCAGCTTGCGGGTCTGCTCCTCCTTGAGCCGCTTAAGAAGGCTCTTGTGCTGAGCTTTGGGTGTGGTCTCCAGCAAGTGTGCCCGAAGAGCCTTGTATTGCCTCGTCTGGATCTTACACGTCTCCTGGAACTGCTTCTTGATCTGCAGCTCCTTTGACTGTGCAGTGAACGGATCAAGGGGAAACGGGGCAGGGGAGAAGGAGAAGAGGAGGAAGAAGAGGAACAACGAGGGGAAAGGAAGAAAAGGAGGAAGGAGACAGAAGCAGAGACAGGGAGAGGGAGAGAAACAGAAAACATGTTAGACAGAGGGGGCGGGGGGAGCTGTACACAGACAGACGTGGAGAGATGGAACTGTTGAGAGATGAAAGTCTCCATGGGCAAGAGAGGTGGAGGAGAGAGAGGCTCTGAGTACATCCACAGTTGCAAGGGATGCACAAGAAGAGACGTAAAGATCTTACAGACAGGAAGCTGAGAATCTTTAGAGGGCTGAGTATACAACAGAAACTCTGATCATGCAAAGAGGGAGGGAGAAAATATTGCCCTGGGACAGAAGGATGTGATCACATTGAATATAAAAGAATATAAAAGGTTGAGTGAGAGACCAAGGCACACACAACATCCACGAAAGGGTAATACAACTAAGGGCAGGCAGAGGAAAGCCCAGGCCCAGTACCTCAAGGAAGGCAGGCAGGAAGGAAGCAGCACTGGGCTGAGGAATGGGTAAGAGGATGCCCCATATCAGGCCACTGAAGGGAAACGGCAGCAGAGAGTGGCCAGAAAAGATCTGAGAAGTTCCGCTGGGAGCAGCTGACACCCCTGACCAGATCCACACTTTAGCTCAGCCCAACATAATCAACCCCAACTCCAAGCCCACAGCAATCCCAGACCTCTAGTTTGTACATTCTACCTGTTCCCAACTCACCACCCTTGACTGGAGGTTTTGTGGTTCCAACCCCAACCCTGTAGACTAATGCCTGACCCAGGTGAGAGACGCAGTTCCAAACCGTGTAAGCAATAGGTTCACAGTAAAGGAAGGGGCAAAAAGACCAAAAGCCTTTAACCCTAAGTAAGTACTCTCTGGAAGGGTCGCACAAACAGGTGGAACTGTGAGATGAGGAAGCTCTGTGGAAGCTCCACAGGGACTCACAGCCCAGAGCTGGTTGTGGTCATGGTGCAATGAATCTATGAAGGCAGAAGATGAGGCAGAGGTGTGAAAAGAGTGAAGACAACGGAGGTGGGGTGAGGCGGTCATGGAGCTGAGGGCCAGGGTCCAGATTCAGGGCAAACCAGGGAGGCTGGGCGGTAGGACAAAGCAGACAGAGGCAGCCTGGGCCAAAGGTGTAGTTCCGCTCAGATATTTTATTTGTGTTTTTCTTTTTTTTTTTTTCTTTTTTTCTTTTTTTTGGTGGAGGGGAAGGGGACAGGTTGGAAGGGAGACAGAAAAACAAAATCAAAGAGGGAAAACCCCCATGACTTCCCTCCCTGCCACCCCTGGCCCCAGGCCTAAGCCGATGAGGGTGAGGATGAGCACACACAGCAGGGGACAGCAATAACTTAGGGGGCTGGGGAAAACACAAAGAGTGTCATTTCTGGACTCCACAGCAGAGGAGGCTGCCTGTCTAAAGACCTAGATCTGGGGCCGGGATTGGACTTGGGAAAACATACTGAGGAAGAAAGGTCAGAAGGGGAGGAGAGGCTGGGGGACTGGAGAAACTTTACTGAGTCGTGGGAGATAAAGTGCTCAGTGCCCTAAATTTGGGTGGAGAATTGGAACTGGTTACCTCCAGGGAGGCAGGGCCCTGCGGGTCTGAGATCTCCGCCCAGCTACAGTCCCTGGTGGTAGCTGTCGGGAAGCAGAGAGCCCAAGACGGCGTTGGCTGCGTGGCAGCAGCCGAGGGATCCGACTAGGCCGTTCACCCTTAAGCAGGCCCCAGCTGGCTAGTATATGAACAGCCCAGGGGGGCAAGCAAGAAGCTAATCTGTGGCTAGCCCGTGCTAGGCGCCAGTTCCAGCCCTTGCACACAGCCCAAACTCTTGTTAACTGAGCTAGTGGGTGTTGAGTAGTGCGAGGATTTCCCTGACGGGGCCAAGGGACAGGTAGTCGACTTCGGAAACCATTCTTATTGGTCTTAGGGTACAGGGCAAACAGCCCCCGGTCTCCCACAGCCCCACAGCCCTGTAGGGCCCGAAAGACCATGGGTGACAGGCGTAGCAAAATCCTCAACCAGAGTCGAGAGATACCCCGACGCATCTGGGGGCCTTGCTGCCGTACCCATTTGCCCCCAGCTGCCATAGCTGCCAGAGGTAAAGCCAGGCTGGGCCAAGCTAGGAGCCAGGCAGCCCCAAGGCCCAGAGGCACACCCATAAGGCCTCTGCGCCAGCTCAGGCTAAGGACAGCCATCAGTGCAGTACCCTGAGCCAGGAGTAAGAACAGACTGGGGGGCAGGTGTAGAGCTGTACAAAGGAACAGGTAAGAGGCCCCCAGGCCCACTAGCCCTACCTCAAGGGCCAGCAGTGCTGCCTGCAAGCCACCTCCACCTTGGGCTGCCAGCAATGGGAGTAGCAGCAGGAGGAGTAGGGGCAGGAGGCCAGAGGAGGACCCCACTGCAAAGGATAGGCCAGCCAGGAGGCCATGAGACAGGAGTCCAGGGAGCTGGCTAGTAGGGTACTGTCTCAGATGTGATGGAGGTGGCTCTGGGGGGATATCTGGGGAAGGACAGCCATCTCCAGGGTCCCTGTGGGTTCCAACTGGAGCCCCTCCCTCTTCTTCCTCCTCCTCTTCCTCCTCCGGGACTGGAGTCAGAACTGGACCCTGGACCCAGCCAAGCTTGAACTCCACATCCACAAGGTTCCCACCCTCCTTCTCCCACAGACTCCATGACCCTGCCTCTTCCTGGCCAATAATATTTCTCTCCTGGGATGCCAGTGATGGGACTCTTCTAATCTCCTTCATCTCCTCAGATATATCCCAATCTTCCTCATTAACCAGACTCCTATGTTTTTGTGGGCTGGAACTAAAGGTTCCCATTTCTTCCCCCAAAATCCTCTGCTCCTCTGGCTCCAAGGTAGTCCCTTCCTTTCCCAGAATCCTTCTCTCTGGCACTGCTTCCTCCTCCTCTCCCAGCATCCTTTGGTCCAGGATTGCCTCCTGGCCAGATGAGCAGGGCTGCTCTTCACTAGGGGTGCCTGTGCTGAGTGGTCCCAGAGCCCCAGTAGCAGGGAGGCCCATGGGTAGCTGGCCTGCACGTACTTTGAGGCTCTTGGGCTGCTGGCGAACCTGGGCCGCGTGCTTCTGCCGTAACTCTTGCTCCCGTCGCTTGTTGTACTCCAGCTGGTTGCCTAGCTCTGTCTGGTGCTGAAGGCGGGTAAGTTCAGCACGTGTGCGCTGGACAGCCTGGAGCTGTCTTAGCTCCAGCTCTCGGGTAGCCTCATGCTGCCGTAACAGCAGAGCACACTCCAAGTCCTTCTGTGTCTGTTTCTTATTCAAGTCCTAAGGCAGAAAAGAAGTAGAACTCAGGGCCCAGTGAAGGAGCCTTCTTGGTATTGAAGAATTAAGGGCACAGAATTCTTCAGCAGGGAGGAAGTGAAGAATGAGACAAGTAAGGGCATCCTATCAGGGCCCAGTAGGGACAGAAAGCAAGAAGGATGCTGAAAAGGAGCCAAATCAAAACACAGGAGGGTAGATGAGAAAGAAGACATTAGGAAGGCAAATGAAAGAGAGAGGTACTAGGCCCTTGACCGCGAGGAGAAGGGCAGGTGGGTCAGGTCTACCTCTCGAAGCAGGTCCTGATCTAGGCTGTGCCGAGCCAGTAGCATCTTGCGCTTGTATTGGCGACACTGAAGTTCAAAGTACTGGCGCTGCCTCCGCAGCAGCCCTGCTTCCTCTTCTGCCTGGCACTGTTGCAACTGTTCCTTTTGCCTCAACAGCCACTCAGCCTTCTCTCGTTTGGGTGTGCTAGGGTTCTCCTGGAGCTCCTGGCAGGGCAGTGGGGGAGTGGGTCAGAGTCTGCCTTTGTCTTGCCTACCTGCTGGCCCTGATTCACCCAGGCAGTTCTGGCCAAACCTCTTTCAACTGCTCCTTCCGCAGCTTGTAGGTTCGCTTCTGCGCCTCCAGCAGGGCAGCCAGCTCCTTCTTCTGCTGCCCCAGGATGTGCTGCTGGAACTTCCGCTCCTCTGCCTGAGCAGCCCGTGCCTCCTTCTCACCGATGGCCTGGTGCCTCCGGGCCAGCTTCTCAGCCTCAGTCCCAAAGCCAGCCCGCTGTGCCTCGAGCTCCCGCTGTAACCGCCCACTGTGCTCCTCACGTTCACCCCTCAGACGGGACTCCAGGGCCAGCAGTTGCTTCTGGTGCTGACGTCGCATCCGCTTGTAGCCACTCAGCTGCTCTCGCAGGGCCGAGTCCTGCTCATGCTCCTGGATCTGACGGCTGACCTAGGGGAGAAGAAAGGATACAGTGGGACTCGGCCCTCACCCCATCTTACTCACACAGATAGGAAGACCACAGTTCTCAGACTCATGGTTTCATTGTTATTAATTAAGTGTCTTCTTCACACTTAACTCTCTGAATCTATTTTGTCAAATGAATAATTTTTTACAACATGGGTTGGGGTAGCAGACTGCGGTGATAAAAGATGGGAAGCACAAGTCCTGGTGCAAACAGAGAAACAATTCAGACCAGTGTGAAAGACTGACTAGGACGCTCCTGGGCTCAGACCCCAGCTCTGCCCGTTATTCTCACCTACTCTCAATGAGCAAGCCAACTTGTCAAACTACTAGTTCTCTCATCTGTTACACGGGTCAGCACCTCTGCATAGCTAAGTGTGAGTGGTGGCTAGCACCCTCCCTTCGGCAAACACCACTGAGGGTGCACCGTGCTCCAGGGACTAAGTGAGGACCTGGGTTCTGACACGTTAGATCAAGCTCTGGTGATCTCTGGGCTCACTCAGTTCAACTGTTCTCTTAGTGGCTCTTAAGTAATGCAGGTTGCCAAGGCCCAGGAAAACCAAATCTCTCTGCATAGTAGGACAAAGCAGCAACAGCAGCTCAAGAGCAGCCTAGCAATCCACCCCCAGTCACAAGCAAAAGCTTGAAACACACACCAGACTTGCCCAGTGGCCACCAAAGGGATTGTTGGTGCTCAAATGCAGTCAAAACTGGAATGTAACGAATCTTATCAAGAGCTATGTTTTACGAGAAACCTGAACTTGCTGGGCATGGTGCTACATGCCTATAAATTCTAGGACTCAATAGAAGGATTACAAATTCAAGGCTGAGCTATTTAACAAGAACCCATCTCAATAAGCAACCCTTTTTCCATGAATTGAGAAAAATAAATTTTAGAAGACTAAGATCCTATTTACAGGAATAGAACCCCACCCAAGGGTACTGGGCAAGTATGTTGGACAACAGCCTCCCCAAGCCATAGCAACCTCAACTCTTCTTTATTATTTATTTATTTATTTATTTATTTATTTATTTATTTAAATTCACTCTACATTCCATTCACCCCACCCCTTCCTCTCTTCCCAGTTCTACCCTTACAAGTCCCTTCCCCTTTTTCCTGTTCTTTTTCTCTTTGGAGAAGGAGTCCTCCTTTGGGTACCACCCCACGCTTGTGCAGCAGCCTCAACTCTTTGGTTTTTTCGAGACAGGGTTTCTCTGTATAGTCCTGGCTGTCCTGGAACTCACTTTGTAAACCAGGCTGGCCTCGAACTCAGAAATCCGCCTGCCTCTGCCTCCCAAGTGCTGGGATTAAAAGCGTGCGCCACCACGCCCGGCTCAGCCTCAACTCTTAAATGAGATCCAATCCTTTCCCTCTTCAAGAGAGCTGGAAAGACTAAACATAAGCACGTATGTAGGTCTGACAACAAGTCACTGACAACAGGGCAGGTCCCTGAAATCCACTCCTACACTCTGAGGCTCTGAATCTAGCAACCCTGCACACTGCCCTGGACTGCCACAGCGGGTAGATGTGCCCTGGACTGCCACAGCGGGTAGATGTGCCTGCTACCACAGCGGGGCAGGTGCCTGAGCAGGCATGTAAAGCACCTGGCCAGCAGAGGCCTCCAGCAAGTTCTCCACAAGCTGGTATTTCAACAAGGCCTTGAAAGCAAACAGTCTGCCAGCCTGGGAATACCCAGATTAGGTAGTGTGACTAAGTCTGCTTGGAGAAGGGAGCCAGCAAGGACAGCAGCAAAGTGAGGGTAGAATCTAGCCTTAAATCATGTGCCACAGAAAAAGTAACTGCTGGACTTCTGTCTGATGTACCAAGTAAAAGAGAAAAGAAAAAAACTATAGTAAAGCTGAGTGAAGATGGCCATCCTTACCAGGGAGGCAGTACGAATGGTAGCAAAGTGGTCTCGGTTGCGGCAATAAGCTCTGCGGCGAGCAGAAGAGGAGGTGGAGGTGGGAGGGGCTGCAGGTGGCTGGAGTGGACTTGGGGTCATCTCTGGCTGATAGGGATCATCATATAGGTTGTCTGAGCCCTAGAAAAAGGAAAGAAGAAAGGGATGCCCAAAACTCAGGTGCCAATGGGCCTGATGGGTACCCAAGGAGATAGACTCCTTCAGACTTTTAAAAGGAGGAGCAGACACACTAGAGAGCAGGAACCTAGTCATTCCTGAGCCAATCAGCTGATGCTTGGCCTTGTGGCCACTAAGCTGCTCAGGGTGACCTGCGTACCGGCAGCCGGTGGATGATGGAGCTGTGGGAAGTGACTGTATGCTCCCCCTCCTGCATCATGGCCATCTCTCGGGATTCAGGGCCTTCTTCTTCCTCCTCTTCCTCCTCCTCCTCTTCTTCTTCCTCCTCTTCTTCATTATCTGAGGCATCTGCTAGGCTGTTGACTGAGCTGCTCTGGCTGGAGGCGCTGATGGACATGCTGGGCACTGAATGGCTGCTCTCTAGACTGGTCAGTGTCCCTGCGCGGTGCGTGTAAGGTTCTGCCTCCTGGGAACAGGGTGTGAGCTGTTGGGCAGGGAAAGGGAAGGACAAGGATATGGAGTAGCACAAAGAAAGAAGGTGAAGACAAATGGGGAAGAAGGACCAAGCCCTTCTTGGGTGGAGAGGTGTCAGGTTAAGTTAGGTCACCTCCTCTTCCTCTGGGGCCTCAGCACCAGGGCCATTGGGTGCCTCTTGGAACAGTATCTTCTTCATCTTTCGGTACTGCAGGTTATCCAGTTCCCGTACAGCATCCTTGGTCCTCTGGATTAGGTCCATGATGACTGTGGGCGGTCGCTCCCGGAGCACAAAGCGGTGCTAAAGCAACAGAACACCTGAGATCTGCTGTCAGTTCTCCTCAGCCCCTCTAGATTCCATCCCTTTCAGCATCTCCTAACCTGAGGCCCCTGCCCACTATAGCTGCAAGCTCACCCTTGTCTTATCTTTCTTCCCACAGAAGCTGTCCTGACTATCCAGAGAGTGTCATTTCTCCAGGCACTGCTGAAGGCAAGATATTCAGGAGATCTAGATGCCAATCCAGTTCTGGTTACCAAAGGCCAAGTGCCTTTGGATGAATCAAAAGACCTCTTTAGGCCCTCAAAGGTTATCCTTTAAAATCCAGCAGGTCAATCCAGCAGTTTGTTCATGCTAACTAGGGCTTCTTAAGACACACTGGGTCTGAGAAGGGAATGAGACTCCAGCAGATTGGAAAACTTAAAACACTGAAGGGAGTTCATACATTTATGGTCTGTGACTAAGAAAAATGTGAAAACAAATGGTTACTTAAGACAGTATAGCAGAGGGGCTGGAGAGATGGCTCAGTGGTTAAGAGCATTGACTGCTCTTCTAGAGGTCCTGAGTTCAATTCCCAGCAATCACATGGTGGCTCACAACCATCTGTAATGAGGTCTGATGCCCTCTTCTGGTGCGTCTGAAGACAGCTACAGTGTACTCATATAAATAAAATAAATCTTAAAAAAAAAAAAAAAAAAAAGACAGTATAGCAGATAAAATCTAGCAAGACAAGGGAAATGAGCCATCAGGGCCTAGGGCAAAATAGATAAAGAACGCTTCCTGGATGAAGAACTGGGAGCCCTGATAGTTTTCTACGGCTCTACCAGGCACCAGTTCTACGACACTAAACGTGCTCACCTTCAAAAGAACCTCTGAGGTTGGTCTGTCTTGAGGGATTTTCTGAAGACAGGAGTCAACAAAATTCCGGAAGTACTCAGACCTGATATCCCAAAAAGTAAGATAGGCGAGGCCATGAGCCAGGCAGGCAGATCCCATGACCTAACCCTTTGGCCCAAGAAGCCCAGTCCTTACCAGTGTCCTGACTGGAGAGCAGGAGATTCATTCTGTGCAATGTGGTATAAGGCACTCATTGCATTCATGTTGAACAGTGGTGGCTTCCGCTCCGCTACAGAGAGGACAGAGGAAGTGGAAAGAGACAGATGATCAGGAACTAGATGGGAACTCAAACAGCTGGGGTTCAAATCCCATCTTCCCCGGCTTTCTTCCTGATTGACCTTGAGCAATTACTGATCCTGCTGCATCTTAATTTCCTCTCAATAAAATTTAAGGTTCATTTTATCTGCTGCACATGGGCAGAGTAGGGACTAAAAAAACACAGCAAAAAAGGCATAAAGCAGCACAGTTACCAGCCAAACTACTATGCATGAGGCCAACTAAGAGCAAAACCTGTAGTGTAGGAAAGAGAAACAAAAAAGCATACTCTGTTCAAGAAAGTTCCAGCCTAAAATTAACCGAGCCAGTAGCACTGGGGAGAACTCAGGGTGTAGCTCAGCTGCTGAATGCTTGCTTAGCACCTGCCAGCCTCTAGATTTCATTCCCCAAACCACCAAAACAAAACACAACTAACACCAAATTAAAGTTGCTAATTATGGTAAAGGGACAGATAAATGGCTAGGAAACTGAGGTCTTTTAGAAAAGGGAGTACTGGAGGGAGCTCTAAGTGGTGAACCAGGAGCTCCTTATAGTCCAGACAAATGTATGGTTGGTTTTGACCTAAATAGTGATTTAATTACCAACAATTACAAGAATATAAATTTCCAGTTTTTCTTTAAGAATTAGATATGGTGCCAGACAGTGATGGCGCACACCTTTAATCCCAGCACTTGGGAGGCAGAGGCAGGCGGATTTCTGAGTTTGAGGCCAGCCTGGTCTACAGAGTTCCAGGACAGCCAGGGCTATACAGAGAAACCCTGTCTCGAAAAACCAAAAACCAAAGAATTAGATATGGTAAAAGGAGCTGAAACTATACATACATCAGTGGTTCTTTAGTGGAACAGAGACCTCCAGCTTGCCCTGACTTCCCTCAACACTGTTCCACTTACATAGTACTGGCTGTCATTTCTTTCTTTCTTTCTTTCTTTCTTTTTTTTGGTTTTTCGAGACAGGGTTTCTCTGTGAAGCCCTGGCTGTCCTGGAACTCACTCTGTAGACCAGGCTGGCCTTGAACTCAGAAATCCACCTGCCTCTGCCTCCCAAGTGCTGGGATTAAAGGCGTGCGCCACCACTGCCCGGCCTGGCTGTCATTTCTAATCAGGCTTTCCAGTAATGGAGAACTAGTTCTGTGTATCCATATCTCTACAAAATCTAGGAATACAATAGACAGGTCTTCTCTGTGATCTGTTTCATACATTTTGCCACCAGTTTGGCCTCAAATGGTAAACAAAGGGCAGGAGTACAACCAACTCTCTGATGGCAGGCACAGGACACAAGGCAAACCAAGGCAAGAAAGTGGGTGAGCTCTTTAACCATTCCATATGCGCAGAGTCCATAAAAGGAAGAGGAACCAGGGGCTGTAGCTGATTTAAGGAAGCTGGGGACAGTTCTAGTTTAGGAGGCAACAGAGAGCCACAGAGGACTCTGAGCAGGGACTAAAAGGACTTCACTAAGCTTAGGCAGACCTCTCTGGCCTCTGTACATCAGAGAGACTATAAGGAAGAAACTAGTTGTTGGGCATGGTGGTGCACCTGGGAGGCAGAGGCCTGCGGATCTCTGAGTTCAAGGCCAGCTGGTCTACTGAGTGAGTTCCAGGTCAATCAGGGATACACAGAGGGAAACAAACAAACAAACAAACAAAACCTGTCTCAGGGATGTTGGGGGTCGGGGGGAGAGACTGGCAGAGGAAAGATCTCTGCAGGAAGCAGTCAGTTTGAACTACTCTTTTCTTGGACAATTACTTCATGCTTGGTGTTGTGCTAGAGGTCTTACAAGTATTACCCCATTAGACTGCTTCAGTAGTCCAGACTGGCAAAGAGCACCAACAGAGCTCCAAGACCTCAGGGACTCACTTGGGTCTAACTTTTAGGACCTCTCAACTCATTCCTCTGTATTATACATGTAGTTCCAAAAGCTAACCTCAGGCTTGCCCTGACCTGTAAGTTTCTGCAATGCTGCTTTCTGTCTAGAATACTCTACCCTGCATCTTTCTAGCAGCTTTTGATCTACAACACACAGGGAGGGCTTCCTCAGTCCCTAGACTTTAGAAGTTTTTTCTCTCTGTACCACTGTGCCGCAGTGACAGAAAACACACCTAGCTTCCCCTACCTGAGTGCATTTTTAATGAGGGTGGGAACTTTACCCCCATACCCCCAGAATCTAGCACACTGGGCAGTAAAAACAGATTTAGAGCCCAGGTAATAGACAAAAAGCAAGAACTGCTATAATATCTTTAAGTGTAAAAACTGGTGGGGAGACCTCACATGGTGGCACACACCTTCAATCTCAGAACTCAGGAAGCAGAGGCAGTCAGACCTCTGAGTTCAAGGCCAGTCTGGACTGAGTTCTAGGACAGACAGAAAAACCCTGTCTGGAAAAACAAAACAAAATAAAATGCAGGGTTTGACAGTTGTTTGTATTAAAGTCAGAATAGTCAAAATGGACAGGAACCTAGAGGCCTAGGGTCCATGGGGATGGGAAGTGGAGAATAAGCTGAGGAGGTAGAGAGGAAATCCTTACCTAGCTCAATACAGGTTATCCCCAAGGACCAGACATCCACTTTGCCATCATATTGTCCCTCATCCATGGCTAGGATCACCTCTGGAGCCATCCTGGGAGGACAACAGAGAAGAATGGCTAACGCTGAACCAGATCCTACACTTTTTATTTCCAATATTTTGGGACTAAAAATTCCACCTACCACCTCTTCTACTCACCAGTATGGAGTGCCCACAAAAGAGTTGGCAGGTGCCATGATTGATGCAGAGCCAAAGTCCCCCAGTTTTACCAAGCCTGGTTCTGACAGCAAGATGTTTCCAGCCTTCACATCTCTGACAGAAGAAAGTGCAGAGATGAGAAATGCATCTCAGAGAAGATGGGGGTGGGGGATGGGGTGGGGTGGGGTTGGCAGTACCCAAGACAATCAGAGCTCAGCAAAAAACGAGGACTGGTATACAAAGTATCCTATTCTCAGCCACAGTTGGTGTCATCATACCTATGGATCATGTTGTGTGAGTGTAGATATGCCAGGCCCTGAAGAGCCCCATGGGTCACAGCTGCAATCTCTACCTCCTGCAGGGGTTTCTTGTGCACTGTAGAAGGAAGCCAAATAACAAACTGAGGGACCACAGGGGGAATAAGATGGAATAAGCTACTTTCTCCTATGGCTTTCTTGTTTATCTTCCTTATGCCCAAGTTCAGATTTACCTACCTTCTAGAAGATCAGAAGCTGAGCCCAGGCAATACTCCATCACCAGCTAAGGAAGGGTCAAGTGTTAGAGATCATCAGATTCTGGCCACCCAGTCCCCTTGAGCAAAAACTCAAAACAGCACTTTATTGTTTATCTTCCACTGAGACAATGCCAAAAGGGTGACAGAGAAGGGACGCCAGAGAAAACAAGAGGTGCTGGGAGCCTCTCTGGATTCAAGCCCCTGTCCCCCCAAAGATACCAAGACACCTTCCATTGCTCCCCTCTGGGCCCCTTTTGAGTGCCCCTTAATCACCACCTTCTAAAGAGCATACTGTCTATGCAGCTTGGTGTCAGCCTCTTCTGCACCTACACAGATCTTCATTCGCTTATTTTTCTTTTTTACTATAGGATCTCACTGTGTAGTTTTGGCCCAGGCTAGCACAAAACTCACTAGGTAGTCCAGACTAGTCTTGAACTCACAGAGATCCACCTGTGTCTGCCTCTTCAGTGTTAGGATTAGAGGTGAGTGCCACCATGCCTGGCTTATTGGTTTTTCTGAGGACTAACATAGTCCTCAGAAAGAGACTGCCTGTTTAAAACACTGGACCAGGAAAAGATTGACCTGAGTAAAACTGTTACTGCAGTTGTGGGACAGCTCACCCAAGCTGTGTGCTCCCTCAGGTAACAGCCCCGGTACTGAATGGTATTAGGATGCCGTAGCTTCTGTAAGAACCGCACCTCCTTGATGATATCCTGCCATTTCTAGAAGGTCAAGAGAGGAAGGGGTTACCCAGGCTGCATGTTGAGACTAGGGCCCTCTGCCCTCCACAACCTGATGTTAATCAACCTGACTCACCTCATTTGATTGCTTCCCACTATAGGACATCTTCTTGATGGCCACCACCTCACTGTTCCGGACATCCCGGGCCTAGAGGACCAGATTAGAGGATGGGAAAGACCACCTTGGGCATGGGGTGAGCTATTAGAAGAGGGTGGGAAGGATTGTTGTGGTGGAGTGGTGCAGAGGCCTGGAGATCCACAGGTTGAAAGAGACTGAGCCCTGCTTTACCCTTTTCAAGACCCAACTCACAAAGTACACTGCTCCAAAGCTGCCATGGCCGATCTCCCGGAGGTCAGAGAAGAGCTTCTCAGGGTCATCCTTGAAGAAGAGCTCAGCCACATCAGGGTCCTTCAGGCTCCCGGCCCGGCCCCCAGCTGGCATGATGGCCCCAGGGGGCCCTGAGATTGGGATCTTGCCTGGAAAAAGGACATAGGACCCTTAGAGCTAAGATAGGGCCCAGAGGGAGAGAGAGGTCCTCCCTCAGGTTTCTGCCTCCTCCTCCCCTCATTTACTGATGAGGAGGAGGTACTGCTGAGGAAAGGTAGGTAGGGGGGCTGTTAATAACAACATCAAAGCTAAAAAACAAAGTTGCCCTGGCAACCAGTTGGGGGTGGTGGTAGTGGGGATGGCTGGTGGTCTCTGGAATCCCTAAAATTGCCACAAAGACAATTCTGGGAAGCCAAGCATCCCCTAATCAGCCCTCACTAATTTCTCAGCTCCCTATACCCTGCCATTCCCATCAAGCATAAAGATTTGTGTCTCAGCCAGAGCTTCAAATCCCAACATGTCCTGTCCCACAAGTTCTCATAGTCCAGTGATTTCCAGGGACCTTCCTGTACCCCTTGGTGCTGAGGCTACCTCCTCCTTCAAGCTCTCAAACACTGGATGAGAACAGGAAACAGGCCGGATGTGGTGGAAATCCGGCCATTGTTACAAGTTGGTACTGGCCTGAAGGGACCAAGGAGACTCATTTTCAAAAAACGTAGGGACCCTGTGGCAGGGCGAACATCCAGACTAGGAACAGTAGGGACTGGCACCTGACACTGGGGACCTCTGTGTTCTGGGCTGCCTCTCTTGTCCAGTCCAACTGCATAAGCAGCATACATGGGAATAGGATGTTGTGGGTCACAGATAACATTCTCTGAGCATGGGCGTTAAGCACCTCAGCAAGCCTCCCCTCGCACTGGGCTCCTACAACCTCCTGGATGAACAGTATGGTTACACGCAGCCGTTACAGACACTGAGCAGGTTCTGAAAAGGCAAATGACTTGCTACCACCAGGCATCCAGAACAATTATACGAAACTAGCAAGGTATGATCAAGATCACCATTTTTCCAGAGTTACTGAGGTACAGAGAAGAAAAGGCCTTTCCCAAGGTCACAGAGCAGGACCTTTCCCATTCAGTCAGGACAGAATTCTGTAAGGAGGCAACTAAGTCCAGCCTCCCTGTTTTAGGAGAACCTCCCAGATCATTCCAGCCCTTGGCCGGTGGGCGTTCCAAAGCAAACTCAAAAACAAACTCCAAAGCAAAGTTGCCACAGGGTACCAGGACCAGAATGCACACTCTAGGGTAGGCTTTTTAAAGGACTAATGGGAATTTTGGACACAAAGCCCTCAGCAGAGTCGGACTCCTGAGGCAGAGTTCTAGCTACTTAAAAGTACCTAACAATTTCAGTATATAATTATATTCCGTGGCACATTGTTTCCTGTCCATGCTGTTAATTTTGTCTCCTTAGCTCAACTGGAAGCTGGCGGGTGGAAAAGGAGCTGGACTCTTTGTAGGCCCTCAGGATGGGAAAGGCTCACAACTGACTAACTGGTTGCTCTCTGCTGCTTAGTCTGCTCAAGGCAGGCCCCCTTCTCTTGGAGCATAGCGGCAACCACCCCTCACCACACACACACACACACACACAAAAGGCAGGGCATCACAACTTGCCAAGGGAACCCTCATGACTTCTTAACCAGTAACAAGCCTAAGACTGCCAACCCAGAAACTCAGGCCACATGAAGAGTGGCAGCCACTGTAAAAACATCATACAGGTCCCCTTCCTTACAATAACATTTGGGCAATTACCGTGGTCTGGGCTAAATCATAATCACCTTCTAAAACCCACGTTGCAAAAGAATCCCTAAACTGACTCACCAGTGCATCCCATCTGCAACCTACAGCAAGAGCTTCATGTAAGTGGCTTACAATTCCTTTGGTAGTAGATTACAAAATCCGACTGCCTGAGAGCTCACTCATACTCAGAACACTGTAGACCCCGAACCAACGGCTTTTCCGCCTCTGATTCCAGAGCTGCCAGAGGCTTTAATCCTGGGAGCGAGGGGGGCAGAGAGGGTCGCATTCTAACTCAACAGCTAAGAAAAGGTACTAAGGCCATCACTTTTTAGAAGAGAGAACTATCTCTGGAACACGGGCCAAAGTGTGGGATCCGAGTAAAAATGAAGGTCACGTTAGAAAAACACCCATGAGGAAGAGCACAAAGCAGAGCTTCCTCTCAGGAAAAGCTCCTTCTGGAGAGGACGATCATTACACCCCCATTTCTAAACCTCACCCTGATACATCAAGCCCAGGTTCAGAAGAAGTGGGTATCCAGTCAGGGACAAGACGAGTTAAAATCATGAATCTGTCACTCAGTGACCTTGAACAACTTCGCTGGGCATCAACGTTTTCAACTGTAAAATGGGAAGACAATAATAAAAGAGTTCCCACAGGTTGAGTAGGAGTATGTAGTATGGAAAAAATGTATGCAAAAGCGCTCTGTAAAGGATAGGTCACTTGACAAATATATGACATTATTTACACCATCTCAGCAAGAGACAGGGAGGTAAATGCAGCTGGAGGAAATATTACCAAGCGCGCGCGCACACACACACACACACACACACACACACACACACACACACACCTTTGCAAGGACAAAAACTCCAACTAAACCAAGCCAGAAAAGAATATAAGCTCCCAGCGTGGTGGCTTGCACCTGTAGTCAAAACTGTAAAGAGGTTAAAGACTGACTCCAGTTCAGGGCCAGATCGACCACCCAGGGCTACAGAAAGGCTGTCTCAATCTAAATAAATAAATAAGCCAGTCCACCTACATGGGAATCAACACCCTAGAGCAGTCTTGGGGGGAGGGGGGGAAGAGTATAATAAAATCATGAAGAGGTGGTTGTGAAGGCAAAATTGATAAAGACTAGAAAGGTGGAAAGCCATTTGATTGGCTAAGCATCCTAGGGCGTGACCCTTGGTGACAAGACAGGCCCTGTCACCTGAGAGTACCCCTTCAACCAGACACAATGAAGGCAAGAGAAAGGGAGAAGAGCTAGCAACAGAAGCAGACTGGGCTGGCCAGAGCCTGACCATGGGCCCAGCAGGAATCCCTATCCTGAGGAGAGGGCCTACCCAGCCCCAGCTTCTCGGGATGGAGCTGACCAGAGGGGCTCATGCCCATGCACCCATGTCTCTCACCTGGTAGGGGTCACTATGGTGCCCCAGCGCCTCCGCTTCCGCCTGGGGTACTCCAGTTGCTCTGACAAGCAGGGAGAGGGGCAAGGAGACCTTCCCCCTCGCCACCTCTTCCTCAGCTTTCGCCCTTCCTGAGGGGCGGGCCCGGGAAGCCTCCCCTGGAGGGGAGGGGGTGACAACCTGATCTGACCTCGCGGTCCAGTCCTCCCCCAACTCGAGGGCGACAGTTGCTGAATCCCGGATTTCCGATTGTGGGGTCTGAGCCCCGTATATTTGCAAGGGCTAAAAATGAGTCCGATATCTGATCGCTTGGAGGATGAACCCCGGATATTGGTGCACACAGGGTCCTGAATCCCAGGTATTTTAAATTCTATAAAACAGAGACCCAGGTTTGTAAAGGTTGGGACTTGGGTCCCAGATATCTGATATACGAGGGCTTGATACCTGGGTATCTGAGAAACAAGGGACCAAGCCCCAAAATTTGGGACCCAGGGGCCTGAGCCCCAGGTCTTCGGCCACAAGGGGCCCACCCCGAGGACGCCCGGCTGCACGGCCCCTCTAAGGCTGGGGTCCGAGAGTGACAGCCCCCACTCCAGCCCTGGCCTACTCCCTTTCCCGTCCTCTCTCTCCGGAACAGCTGAAGGACTGTAGCGGAGGCGCTGCTGATGGTCCCTGTGCTTCACTCCCTTTCCTTTTCGTCTCAGCTTCTCACCGCACCACAGCCCTGCTCTCGTCCCGGCCTCCCTCTCTCTCCCTCTCTCTCTTCCTCCCAATTCCAAGATGGAGACCGGGCGGGAGCGCGCAGGCGCGGTATGCACGCCGGGCCAAAGGGGTGGGGCCCCAAAGGAAATAGCCCCGCCCCTCGCCAGCAGCCGCCGCGGCCCAGACGACAAGCCGCCCTCGAGCCCAAGTGCGCGCGCGCCCCGCCACGCGGATCCTTGGTGGGAAGAGGAGAGGAGAAAGGCTTGGCTTGCTTGGGGTGGAGCCCAAGCGCGCAGTCCGAGGACTGCTGGTGGAGAGAGCTGTGGCGCATGCGCCCGCCACGCTTTCGCGCTGCGACTGAGCCTGTTGCTAGGGGAAGCTCTGAGGGGGTGCTCTAGGAAGGAAAGCTGTGGTCTGCGCCTGCGTGCAGGGTAAAGGCTGAAAGGAGTAAAGCAAGGCTGCTGGCAGCTGGGCGCCGGAAAGGCGGGAAACCGGACCATTATTATGTTCACAAGTATCTAAACTAAACCTGAGCTCCCAAGTGCGACAACGATGTGCCAAAGTTCGGAAAACCCAATGGGTCAAATCCCTACTGGAAAACTGAGGTCCGGTAGGGTTGTATAACTTGCCAAAACGCATTAAGCATTTCATACACAGAACATCAATTTAAGTTCATGGAAGAAAACAAGCGACAAAGTAGCACAGTTGTGTGCACAGTATGTCTAAAGAGTATATAGTGCTAGATTAATGCTTACAATTCCAGCACTCAGCAAGCTGAATCTGAGGCAGGAGGATACGAATTCTGCAGGGTATGTAACCTAACGGAGTTCCAGTGTCAAAAACAAAAAACAGACAGACACACAAAGAACAAAACAAAAAAAAAAACCACAAATATTTTCCAAAGCAAATCCACCATCACGGTCACAGTTTTAGGTGACCTATGCCAACTTGTATTCCAAACTAAGGTCAACAAGATTAACAAGTCATCGGGAAACTAGAGAGGGTGACATCCAAAGATTTTGAGTTCCAGGCCAGGGGGCCCAGGCTTTTCATCCCAGCAACTTAAGAGGTAGAGGCAGGCAGACCTCTGAATTTGAAGCCAGCTAGGGCTCTATAGTGAGACGAGACAAAGCAAGGCTGGGGAGCCTGTTCAGTGGTAGAGCGCTTGCCTGCCTAGTGTAGGTGAGGCTCTACATTCAATCCACAGTGCCACAAAACGGACAGGACCAAAATGACTAAGTATGTGCTTGCCAAGAAAAGGCTGGTAACCTGTGTTCTCCCCCTGAACCCATGCAAGGCGTGAGGACGAGAACACAACTGCTCTGGGACCCCCACGCACGGGCCATGGCATGAGCACACCCAATAAGAAAGAAAAATCCCCGTGGAGTGGTGGCACGCGCCTTTCATCCCAGCACTTAGGAGGCAAAGGCAGGAGGATCTCTGAGTTCTAGGCCAGCTTGGTCTGCAGAGTGAGTTCCAGAACAGCCAGGGATACATAGAGAAACTGTCTCGAAAAACAAAACAAAAAATTATTTTACATCAACAAGGAAAAGTCCCCAGTATTTACTTTAATCCAATCCCCAATAAGTACCTTACACAATAGTAGTCAAAAGCCATTTATTTTCCCACAGTCTAGTTCTTCACTTTTTGTAATAGGTCTTCTAAACTCAGAAGTGGGCCCCAAGAACTTGCTCTGTACCTGGAGAAAAGGAAGAAAACAGGACAGGTAAGAAAGCCCCTGGACGAATTTCTGTATGCATGCAAAAATTACAGAGGAAGCGACATCTAGGGATAGGTTCTGGCACTCAATCCCACTGGGGTAGCCTTGGAACTCTAGGATCAACCAGCAGCCAAAAAGCTAGATGCCTTTTCCCACTCCCGAGTGAATAGGCTCCACTGTTTCCTATTGTCAAAAGATGGGTGGTGAGGCCTGGCCCAAAGGAAAATTAGCAGTGTTCTCTGAGCTTCCAGTTCTTCTGGGCTGGATTCATTCCACAGTCTAGGCTGTTTCAGCTTCTCCCACTGAGATGTCCTAGCACACAGAGGCCAGCAGAACCTGGGGAGGGCTTAGGAGCAGGACGTAAAGCATGCAGTTCTCAAGCGTGTGTGTGTGTGTGTGTGTGTGTGTGTGTGTGTGTGTGTGAAGGTGCAGAGCTGTTCTGGATTGCTTTTATTCACTAAGAGAGAGGTTGTAAATTAGTAGTATTAGTACTATGAGGACCTCATCTACTACATTTGCCAAGCCCTTTCCCTCCAAAGATCTAGTTAGCAGAGAAAACGGTGCCCTGGTGACTGAGTGAAGAAAAGGCATAAAGAGCTTTGGCAGAGTAAACACCAGTGCCAGGGATCCCCATTCAGTAGATCCACTGGAGCTGTCTGAGTAGAATTCCAAGAGGGCCAACAGGATGGCTCTGTCACTAGGCTGACAACTTGAGTTTGAATCCCAGGATACACAGGATGGAAAGAGAGAATGACCTCCAAACATGTGCTGTTCCATAAACACAAATTCATGGCTCCTCCTCAAATAAATAAATAAACTTAAAAAATAATAATTCTGCCAGGGGTGGTAGTGCATGCCTTTAATCCCAGCACTCAGGAAACAGAAGCAAGTGGAACTTTGGAGCCAGTCTGGCTTACGTAGCCAGCTTCAGGCCAGCCGGGACTACACAATGAGATCCTGTCTCAAAATGAGTAAGTAAATATTAAATAAGTTTCAGGGAAAAAAAATGAAGGCTCCATATTTAGGGCAGATCATCACATGTGAGCTCCCTATTCATCACTGCTGACATGTGGGTGTGTGAAGTTCAGCTCCACTGAGTCTGACAATCAGAACACTACTTGGAAGACATCAGTCACAGAAGATATGTATGAAAGCATATCTAGTTAAAAAATAAGGCCCCAAAAAAACAAACAAACAAAAAAAGCCGGGCGTGGTGGCGCACGCCTTTAATCCCAGCACTCGGGAGGCAGAGGCAGGCGGATTTCTGAGTTCGAGGCCAGCCTGGTCTACAAAGTGAGTGCCAGGACAGCCAGGGCTACACAGAGAAACCCTGTCTCGAAAAACCAAAAAAAAAAAAAAAAAAAAAAAATAAGGCCCTGTGTGGTGTTAGTACATGTCTTTAATCACAACATTTGGGAGGCAGAGGTAGGTAGATCGCTGATTTTGAGGTCAGCTTGGTTTACACAGTGTGTCAGGTCACTGGGGCTACAAATGAGACCATGTTTCAAAACAAACAAAAACAGTAAAAGGAGGCCCAGGTGGCTCTGTGTTAAGAGCACTTACTGCTCTTGAACAGAACTGATTTCCATCAACCACATCTGGCAGCCGAAAACCATCTCTAACTCCAGCACTAAGGGATCTACCACCTTCTTCTGCCTTCCTTGGGCACCTGTGCACACATGATGCATATAAACTCTTGCAGGCACACACACATATACATAAATAAAAGTAAATCTTTAAGAGTGGGGTCTTAGGGAGTTAAAAAATGAAAATACAAATAAAATCAAACAATATCCATGCTTAGAGAGAGCTTTCACTTCAATATCAACCACACCTCCAATAGACTTCCTTGACTCTGACTCTGTCAGTCACTAATCACACAGTTGCCGTGATCAGTTGTAGAACTGTACAGGATAAAGCAGGAGAACAGCTCACAGGGAAAGCAAGGGTGCTATCAAGGAATGTGGGAAGAACAATCTTTCCTTTTCGTTTTTTTCTTCTTTTGTTTTCTTTTCTTTTGTCAAGACAGGGTTTGTCTGTGTAGCCCTGGCTGTCCTGGAACTTGCTCTGCAGACCAGGCTGGCCTCGAACTCAGAGAGATCCAAATGCCCCTGAGTTTGGGGATCCAAGGTGTGTGCCACCATAACCCAGCAGGGGAGGTATCTGCATTGCGGATAACAGTCTTTTTCTCTTTTGCTAGTATTTATTAGTGTCCACTTTATAACAATTTACCAAATTGTACTTTTATGGGGTTTGTTTACATGAAAGTTATTTATTTCATATTAAAAATAAGGCCAGCAAGATATCACAGCAGGTAAAGGTTCTTGCCATGAAAGCAAGTTTGGTGACCTGAGTTCCATTCTCCTGACCCTATATAAATGTGGAGGTGAGAACCAACTCCATCAAGTGGCGCTCTGACCTCCACATGCACACCATGGCACATGGGTGGACACACACACACAGAAGGAAAACAGTAAAAATAATAAAAATATTCTGTTTACAGAGAAAACTGTTCCCAGTTCCCCAAGGACACAGTTGAATAGGGCTCTCAGGGACTCACATGAAGCTGTGATGGAGGATGGATTCCAAGGATCTGCTTTTCCAGGTTACAGCTGCCATCCCTTCCCCACCCTAATTCCCACAGAGCCTCACCTGACAGCAGAGTGAGGCGCAGTCTGTCGCCCTCAAAGCCGTGTTCTAGACCAGTGGAACTCTGGGCGCGGATGGAAGCAGACTGCAGTGGTACAGCAGAGAAGACCACAGAGCAGAACCAGGAAGAAGCCCAAGCCCAGCAGTCTGCTGCCACACAGAGCCAGCTCCTCCTAGTGGTGGGGACAGAGAGGAAGGGGGAATGGTGACAGTAGAGAGAGGTGGGAATCTTGGGAAGATATCTTGCCCCATTCCATGAAAAACAGAGACAGGCCTCCATGAGGCAGAGTCCTTCTGACACCTAGGGGCAGCTAAGGGTCAGGTGATGGATAACATTTTCCAGATGTTTTCCAAACTGCTTTCTTGCCCAATCATTAACTGAACTCTCAATGACTCCCCAGGGGTCGCTATTCTCCACATTCCACTTGGCTTCTTCCCTTCCCTTTCCTTCCCTTCCCCTTCCCCTTCCCCTTCCCCTTCCTCCCTCCCTCCCTCCGTTCCTTAAACAAGATCTTATCATGTCTCAGGCTGGTCTCAAACTCTCACGTTCCTTCTGCCTTCAGTCTTCTGACTGCTGCGTTAATAAGTGTTTACCATTACAGCCAAACACAGATGTTTTCAAAATATTTTTTATATCTGTATTTGGACATGGGTGCTCTGTCTGCACATATATCTGTGCACTGCCTGTATCCAGTGCCTGCAGAATCCAGAGGGGGCTTCAGATCTCCTAGGACTGACATAACAAAGAGTTGAAAGTTGCTATGTGGGTACTGGGAAATGAACCCAAGTCCTCTGCTGAGGGAGCTTTTGCACTTAACCACTGAGCCATTTCCCCAGCCATAAGACTCTGGCTGCCAGCAAATGCCTTTACTTGCTTAAGCCATCTCAATAGCCCTTCACATTTTAAAGACCATGCAAACAGAGCCAAATGCTTTTTCCCCAGATGGCCTTTTAAAAATTACGTAATTTATTTATTTTGGTTTTTCGAGGTAGGGTTTCTTTATGTAGTCCTGGCTGTCCTGGAACTCTGTAGACCAGGCTGGCCTAGAACTCAAGAAAGAGATCCACCTGCCTCTGCCTCCCATGTGCTGGGATTATAGACATTGTGGTGGTCTGAATATGTTTGGCCCATAGCAGAGCAGTACTATTGAAGGTGTAGACTTGTTGGAGGAAGTGTGTCACTGCTGGGCCAGGGTGGGTTTTGAGGGCTCATATATATGCTCAAGTCTGGCCAGAGTCAGTCTGCTCCTGGCTGCCTTCTGATCAAGATGCAGAACTCTCAGTTCGTCCTCTGGCACCATGTCTGCCTGGTCTCTGTCATGCTTCCTGCCTTCATAATAAAGAACTGAAACTGTGAACCTGTAAACCAGCCCCAATTAAATGTTGTCCTTTATAAGAGTTGTCTTGGTCATGGTGTCTGGTCACAGCAATGGACTAAGACAGGCAAATGACCTTTTTTACTATGAGGAATGAGCATGTAGCAACCACCACTGCTTTCTCTTCCCTAAGGGCTCTGGATGGCTCCTACTTCAATGTCAAACTGTGATGGTTAGTCTAACACTCACAGTAGCTCAGGACTGGCCCTGAGATTCAGATTTCTCCTGCTTCCTTCCACATCATCCCTAGACACCTGTGAATGCCCAAAGGGTGAACTGCACTCATTTCCTCCTTGAGGGATCACCTTCCGGGAGACAGGGGGCTGGACTGCAGCCTTCCCTTTGCCTCTTAACCAGATGTATGCCTTTAGGCAATTCATTCCCTCTCTAAGGCTTTTTCCTCATCCGCAAAGTGGGATAATAGTACCTATCTCACAGGATTATCTTAAGATCAAATAAGAATACAAATTCTTTGTATACTATAAATTACTATATATAACTCTTTCTTACTAGAAATATTCAAGTCAGGGTTAACTGCTCCTTGCTTTATGTCTGTGTAACACTCTGCTCATATCTCTATTACAGAGACTACCTCTTTCTGCCTCTAATTATACTTCCTAGTCTCTTTTGTTTGTTTGTTGTTGTTTTGTTTATTTTAGACAGAATCATAATAGCCCTGGCTCTCCTGGAGCTCCCTACATAAAACAGGCTGCTCCACGTCAGCAAACAGCAAAAGGCTGTCGCTGAGCAAATCTGTTTTGCATCAGGTACTATGCTGAGTACTTTATGGTCATTCTTTTTGTTGTTTTTGGGTTTTTTTGGTTTTTTGAGACAGGATTTCTCTGTATAGCCCTGGCTGTCCTGGAACTCACTTTGTAGACCAGGCTGGCCTCGAACTCAGAAATCCATCTGTATGGGCATTCTTATTCAATACCAATTACTAGAATTTGTAGATTATATCATATTTGTCTTTTGCAAATGAGGAAGCTAAGTCTTAAAAGATTCCATGCTTGCTCTAAACATCACTGCCTGTAACCAAAGGCAGGGTTCTCAGAAACTATGCCTGCTCACTCTTCTTTTTTAATACACGGTCATCATAAAGCCCAGGCTGACCTTGAACTTTCAATCCTCCAGCCTCAGACTCTATAGTATCAGGATTGTAAAGGATCGTGGCACCACACCAGACCAAGCCCATCCATTCCTTCTCTACTAAGTGAAGTGGCCTCTGCAACCCTTTCGGACAGTGCTCCACATAAAACCTTGAGGATCAACCTAGGCACTTACTGAAGTAAGCAGCTTGGTGAGCACAAGGCGCTCGTGGCTCCAGACCCTGACACACTCCTCACCCATCACTGGGCTCAGGGTAGCATTTCCAACTCCCTCCTCTGAGCAGGATATAGGTGGTTGGCTAGAGGGCAGGGCTTTTGAAACACCACTAAAATATAGGCAGGTCCCTGGAGTTCTTCCTGATGCCACTCTGGCTGTGACAAGGACAGACTCTCCGGCAGAGGACCCTGCAAGAGACACAAGACACAAGGTGAAAAACAGAGTGAGATACTGGAGATAGAGCCAGCCGCAAAGAGAACTGACTGTTCTTCCAGAAGACCTGGGTTTGGTTCCTAGCACACACATCTAAAGGTTTGTAACTGCCTGAAACCCCAGCTTCAAGGGATCTGATCCTCTCTTCAGGCCTCCTTTGGTAAACACACACACACACACACACACACACACACACAGAGCATTCACAGATATATGTACATACACAAACCAGGTATGATGGCACATGCCTTGAATGCCAGCACTCATGAGGCAGAGGCAGGCAGATCTCTGATTGAGGCCAGCCTGGTCTACCGAGTGAGTTCCAAGACAGTTTGGGCTACAGAGAGAAATCTTGTCTCAAAGGAAAGAAAAAAAGAAGAGAAGAAAAGAAAAGAAAAGAAAAGAAAAGAAAAGAAAAAAGAAAAGAAAAGAAAAGAAAAGAAAAAAGAAAAGAAAAAAGAAAAGAGTTAACTTATCCAAATAAATCAGTTATTTTAATGGCACCAAAAGCCATTAAAAGTTCACACTCTGTTTCAAATTGCTGGACAAGGGGCTGGAGAGATGGCTCAGTAGGTTAAGACCACTGACTGATCTTCCAGAGGACCCAGGTTCAATTCCCAGCACCCACATGGCAGCTAACAACTGTTTGTAACTCCAAGATCTGATGACCTCACATAGACATGCAGTCATAATTCCAATACATATAAAAATAAATTTTAAAAAATTAACAGATAGTTTTCTTGGTAAGTACCTTTGGAGCAATTCTCAGTACAAAAACCACAAAGTTAGACTGCCAGTAACCCATCTCACTGTCTGTCAGTAACCCATCTCACTGTCTGTCAGTGACCCATCTCACTGTCAGTAGCCCATCTCACTGTCTGTCAGTGACCCATCTCACTGTCTGTCAGTGACCCATCTCACTGTCTGTCAGTGACCCATCTCACTGTCTGTCAGTGACCCATCTCACTGTCTGTCAGTGACCCATCTCACTGTCTGTCAGTGACCCATCTCACTGTCTGTCAGTGACCCATCTCACTGTCTGTCAGTGACCCATCTCACTGTCTGTCAGTGACCCATCTCACTGTCTGTCAGTGACCCATCTCACTGTCTGTCAGTGACCCATCTCACTGTCAGTAACCCATCTCACTGTCAGTAACCCATCTCACTGTCAGTAACCCATCTCACTGTCAGTAGCCCAGATAGATGTACTAAAGAATATACAAACCAAGGAAAGCTTTCAGAAAAGATTAAAGAAAATACAGGTTATATTCCAATTTTAAGTGTTGAAGGCATTTCTATTAAAGACAAACCCAAAAGGTTTTTGTTTATTTGGAGCCCAGAGTAGTGTAGAAACCATTATGGAGCCAAGGCTGACCTCCTGTCTCTACCTCCCACTGTCAGCACGACTCACGGCGTCTAACTTCTCTCCTCATTTTACAGGAGCAAAGAGGATGCTCACCAAACTGCTGGTGAACCTACCTTTTCTTTGTCCATTGCTATATAGTCTGAATTTCTACATGGTTGGGATGCAGCTCATTTGATAGAATGTGTGTGGACCACAGACCAGCATAAATCAAGAGGGAAGGGTACCACACACCTGTAATCCCAACACTGGGGAGGTGGAGGCAGGCAGACAGACAGCAAGCACAGGGATTTTGAGCAATACAGTGAGTTTAAATGAGTTTAAATTGTGGCTAAATGAGATCCTGCCACAAACTAAGAAACATCAAAATCAAATGCACAGTATTAAAAACAGACAAGCAAGATGGCTCATCCAGGAAAAGTCCTTGCTATACAAGCGTGAGCACTGGAACACTTGGTATCCAGAAGCCAGGGAAAGGTGGAAGGAGAGAGCCATCGACACAAGGGTTTTCTCTGACTGCCCATCCCCATGCCAATCAAAACAAAACAAAAACAAACGTAAAACTGCAAGTATGTTAACAGGTAGGGGTGTCGACCCAACAGCATAGGAAGCCTTGGGGTCATTTTTTTTCTTTTAGTTTTTCGAGACAGGGTTTCTCTGTGTAGCCCTGGCTGTCCTGGAACTCACTCTGTAGACCAGGCTGGCCTTGAACTCAGAAATCCGCCTGCCTCTGCCTCCCAAATGCTGGGATTAAAGGCGTGCATCACCACGCCTGGCTCCCTTGGGGTCATTCTTAAGCACCAGCAAAAGAAAAAAAACCAAAACAATATAGACTAAGATGTTTGCTTTGGGAGCTGGAGAGATGGCTCAGTGGTTAGGAGCATTCACTGGTCTTCTGAAGGTCCTGAGTTCAATTCCCAGCACCCATAAAGCAGCTCACAACGGTCTGATGATGTCTTCTGCTGTGCAGATGTACATGCAGACAAAGTACTTATATTCATAAAATATGGAAATGAATCTTTAAAAATGTTTGTATTGATTTTATCAAACACAAAAAAAGTTAGGAAAAGATAGTGTTAATTACATTAAAAAAAAAAACATTAAAAAATGATGGCCTAACCACTTAATGGGTCAATTACAGCCATTCAAATAACAGGCCAAGTCGTAATAGACACAGAAAGCCATATGTGTCTAAGTGAAAAAGAAATACAATTTTATATACATTATCATCACAACTGAAGAATCCACAAGAACAACTCCATAGATAACTTCCCCTCTACTCTACTGCCCAGCGGGCTTGTGGGCCAGATGCTGTATTGTTAATCCCAGACAGTGAATACCTCTTAGTTCACAAAAGTTTTACCTACTTTTTTTTTTCTTCACATCCTTTCTACTTTTTTCTTTCTTTTTGTTTGGAGGTAGGGTCTCCTTATGTAGCTCTGTCTGTCCTGTAACTCACTATGTAGACCAGGCTGGCATCAAACTCAAGAGAAGTCCACCTGCCTCTGCTTCTCCCTCCCTCCTAAGAGCAGGATCAAAGGCATGCTTCACTACATCCACCTCTGTATCTTCTCCTTAAAGTTCAGACTGCCAGCAAGCCCGTGCTTCTGCCTCAGCTTCTCCAACGCTGGGCTACAGGCTGGATGCTAACTCTCACTCTCTGTGCAAGTCACTAACTCCTAGTGTCCCTGTCAACAAACCACTCCTACTCCTTTCTTGGTTAGACTGAGTTTGCCCAATGTACTAGATAAAGTCTAACCATTTTGGGTTGTATACAAAATCTTTCTTTTTTTAATTGGTTCTTTTGAAACAGAATATTTCTGTATAGTTCTGGCAGTCCTGGAACTCACTCTGCAAATCAGGCTGGCTTCAAAATGGGAGATCAGCCTCCCTCTGTTTCCTGAGTGCTGGGATTAAAGGTGTGGGCTACCACTGCCCAGCTCACACAAAATCTTTTATTGGACGTCATCAATTGCAGCTCGAACCTAAAAGGAGTGAACCAATGCCTGCAAGTTGTCCTCTGACCTCCACATGTATGCTGTGGAGGTCATATACATGCTCACACACATGAACAGACACATCTAACTGCATAACTAGTTAATTAATTAATTAAAACACTGTGCATGCTTCTACTTCCTGCTTTGGCCTATTTCCCCACTCAGCATTTCTTTCCTACCCCATCCAAACTGAGCCTGGGAAGTTCCTAAACATGACATCACAGCTCCTTCCCATCTGCATGCTTTGTGTCTGTGACTCCTGTTACCTGGAGTGGCTAAGCATTCTAAAACCTTAAGGTTAGATGCTGTATCCTTTACCAACTTACTGTACCTTCTGTTCTACTTCTCACACTGACTGACTCTTTTTTTTTTTTTTTTTTTTTTGGTTTTTTGAGACAGGGTTTCTCTGTGTAGCCCTGGCTTGTCCTGGAACTCACTTTGTAGACCAGGCTGGCCTCGAACTCAGAAATCTGCCTGCCTCTGCCTCCCAAGTGCTGGGATTAAAGGCGTGCGCCACCACGCCCGGCCCTGACTGACTCTTGTTAGACAGACTGTTAGCAACTTAAGGGGAAGGCCAAGAGACTGGAAAAATCACTAGTGAAATAAATAGGGCTTCTCTGTGATGAGGGTGGGTAGAACGAAAATGAGAGAGAAGAGTGCTGATGAGGGGAAAGTGGTGGCGCACACTCAGGGGGCAGAGGCAAGAGGATCTCCGTAAGTTCGAGACCAGCCTGGTCTACAGAGCGAGTTCTAGAATAATCAGAATTACGTAGAAAGACCCTGTCTCAAAAAAGCAAAAACAAACAAACAAAATAAAGTGCTAGTGAGAATAGAAGATAATATAAGTCTTATGAGAATATAAAATGGCATATCAGCTTGGAAGTTCGCCAAGAGATTTACCAGAGAGCTATCCTATATTCCATGCGTGACTATATTCTCAATAGTACTAAAATATATGTTCACACAAAAACTAGTGTTAAGAACAACATAATTTCTTTTTGGGTTTCTTTTCCTTTTGGGGGAGACAGGGTCTTACTATGTAGACTTGGCTGGCCTGAAGCTCGATATGTAGATTAGGCTGACCTGTAGCGATCTACCCACCTTTGCCTCCCTAGTGCTGGGATTAAAGGTATGAGCACCAGACCAGGCTGAAACAGCGTAATTTCTAATGATCCAAAATGGAAACAAACTAAATGTCAATCAAATGATAAACAGATACATAAAAATGTAGAGGGCTGGTGAGATGGCTCAGTGGGTAAGAGCACCCGACTGCTCTTCCGAAGGTCCAGAGTTCAAATCCCAGCAACCACATGGTGGCTCACAACCATCCGCAACGAGATCTGGCGCCCTCTTCTGGAGTGTCTGAAGACAGCTACAGTGTACTTACATATAATAAATAAATCTTTAAAAAAAAAATGTAGGGCTGGTGAGATGGCTCAGTGGGTAAGAGCACCCGACTGCTCTTCCGAAGGTCCAGAGTTCAAATCCCAGCAACCACATGGTGGCTCACAACCATCCGTAACGAGATCTGGCGCCCTCTTCTGGAGTGTCTGAAGACAGCTACAGTGTACTTACATATAATAAATAAATAAATCTTTAAAAAAAAATGTAGAATACTCACCCAAGAATATTATTCAACAATAAAAAGAAATGAAATAATGCTACTACATCATGAACCATAAAAATCTTATCTCAAGTCAAAGAAGCCTGTCACAAAGGAATGCATATGGCAGCAATGTCCAGAATAGGCAAATTAACAGAGACAGAAAGCAGATTTGTGAGGCCTGAGAACCTGGAGAGAAGAAGTGCAGAAAAGCTATGGTTTAGCTCCACTTAGATAGATAGATAGATAGATAGATAGATAGATAGAATATCTATGGATTTCAGGGTGGTTCCACAGTTGGGTAAACAGACTAAAAGTGGGCTGGAGAGATGGGTCAGCGGCTAAGAGCACTGACTGCTCTTCCAAAGGTTCAAATCCCAGCAACCACATGGTGGCTCACAACCATCTGTAATGAGATTGGATGCCTTCTTCTGGGGTGTCTGAAGATAGCTACAGTGTACTTACATATAATAATAAATAAATCTAAAAAAAATAGACCAAAAGTAACTTAGTTGTATACTTTAAATGAGTGATATACATTTTGGAGGTGGTTTCAGATCTTGCCTTGTAGTCTGGGATGTCCTGGAACTCACTCTATATCCCAGGAAGGCTGGCATGCTTGCACTCTCTCTTCGTATCTGTCTAATTTTCTATGCATAATGGGGCAGGGCACTTGCTTTTAAACCTGAGGCCTCTTGGTATATTTTAGGGCAGAGTTGAAGAAACTTGGAACCAGAACAGCAAAGTCAAAACACAGAACCTATACTGTGGACAGCATTCACTGTAAGTATCTCATCCTATCTAACCTGTGTCATAGCAAAAGTCACTAAGGTTTACGGATGTGTCCAAGTTACCAGTCTGGTGAAGTCAGAAGTCAAGCCCAACCCTAAATGTCCTGACATTGGACCGCCATTTTCCCCAGGTCTCACCTGTCAATCCTATCTGACTACCATGGATCTTGGCTTGGAATGTTTGGGTTTTGTTTCTGTCTGGATCATCTCCGAAGTTCAAAGTGGTCAGTAAGCCGACGACGTGAGGCCCTCGCCACGTCCCTGTGACTGTCTCATTCATGGGGCACAGACTTAGCTGGCCAAAAGATCTCAAGAAGGAAACCCAATCCTGCGTGCAAAAAGGAGAGTGACAGAGAGGTGAGAAGAGCAGCAGGGGCGGGTATATACCACAAGGGTGAGCACCCCGGGTACTTACCTGGGGAATGTCAGGGCTACGGAGGCCAGTTGTGTGGGTGAGGAGGAAGCCACCAAGGCCCAGGCCAGAAAGGCCAAGGAGCAGCAGGATCAAAGTGGCACAGACCAAAGGTGGGTGATGAGCCAGACAGAGATGCAAGTTGTGCCCTGCCTGGCAGCTGCCCATGGGGAGCAGAGGGGTCTGGGCCTCCGTGGGGTGCCTGCTGGAGGACAGTAAGGGAGAACTAGACGAGAGCCTGCTGGTCAGAAGGCTCTCACCCATGTTATACAAAGATAACCTAAGGCTAGAAGACAATGAATTTGCTCAAGGCCACGCAGAAAGTGACAGAGCCAGGACCAAAATCCAAGATTCTGTACTCCAAAAGTTCACCTCCTTACAGCACTTAAAAAATAGCTTTCTTTCGTTTCTGAAATATCCAAAGGAGAAGCAGGGAAGAGCATTCTGTACTAGCAAAAGAGATGTGAAACGAATTCTCAGCTGGAGAAAGAGGAAGCAGTTGATCTGGGGTGAGGCTTTGGCAGCCAAGTCACAATCCAGACCGGAAGTGTCTGGGTTCAGAGTTTCCAGTTTGGAGTTAAGCTAACTAGCCAGGTAGGAATGGACGGCGCTCACACATGCAACCAAGCCAGTTGGTTGTCTGTGAGGTTAGGATGTCCTGAAAGGGACTTCTAAGAGCACCAAGTAATGAGGATTCGATTGGGCAGCTGTTTGCTCGGTACTTGGCCATGCAGGAATTCAACTGACGTCCACCTCCTTTCTTTTTATTGGTGTCATACTGATCCTTAAGACCAGAAGCCAGTAGAATACTGAAGCTCGGGGACTCAGAAGTGGTAGGGCTACGATCTAAAATCCGTCTCCAATTTCCGAGTACCCTATTCCAGGCAAGAAGCGATAGACTGATGAATATAAACATCTGGAAGGCAGGAGATCAGTATAAGGTGTGGTGGGGGGGACAGCGTGGGTAAGTGTGGAAGCCACTGGGAGACACAGGTGTCACATATGCTCGGTTCCTGCGTGGCTCCACGTCCCGGCATTTCTGCAAGGGGGAGGGGAGGAGGAGGGAGGGCAGAGCCTGAGGGGCAGTAGCGGCTGGTGCATCTGGACCTCCCGTCCTCCCCAAAGCCCCTCCAGAAGGATCTCAACACCCGCATCCCTTCCCGATCAAGCAGCATCAGATCCGTTCGCCACTAGCTCTCACCGCTTGCAGCCCAGGAGAGGCCGGCGCCCCGTGACGTCATGGGTGGCGCGGCGGAGAGGCGGGGCCTTGCTTGCGCGTGCACGCTCCGGCCCCGCCCCAGTCCGTCCAGACGCGCATGCGCAGTGACCACGGTTGGGAAGGTTGCTGGCTACTCCCTGGCCTAGTTCCAGCCAAACCAAAAGAAAAGTCACCCAATGAGCCAAGTGGAGGGAGTAACTCGGGAGTAGGTGATAAAACTAGCAACAGGCAAGGGAGGCCGTGCTAGCCGTTTTGGACATCCCAGGGTCTCCCTCCTGAGAGAGCGCAGGAGAGTCGGAACCTCACCAAAGTCACTTTTCTGATGCTTGGCACACACCTGTGCCATTTGCACAGCCCCCCAGGCTTTTGGGAAGGACTTGGGGGTCCTCTGGGATGGATGGGACTTTACTCTTCCCCTCTGTGTGTAGTGTATAGGTTTTGCTCTTCTCTGCCCTCTCAAATACTTCAGGTCTACACACCTTGCCCTTGTACTTTGGCTCTTTTCTTAAGAGGTCCCTAAGTGCCCAGGACCCTAGAGTTGCAAGGCTGTTCAAAGGGGAACGTCTCTTCTCACTCTGTTAGCCTTTTAGAGGGAATGTCATCTTACCTGAAACAACATAAGGCACGGAGCCAGGAACTCCGGCTCATCCTCATTCTGTCGATGCAGTCCTGTAACCCCAGCACTTAGGAGGTGGAGGCCTGAGCATCAGGAGTTCGAAGCCAGCCTGGGATCCCTCCAAAACCAAACAACAACAAAATGAATAAATCTAATTCTGCAAAAGCCATAATAACCCTGTTGTCCTGGGGATAAGACTGTCCCCTTTACAGAAGAACATTTGTCTTGGTTTAGGGTAGGGGCAGGGTCTCACTGTGCAGATGACATGGAACTCACTTATGTAGACCAAAGTGTCTTTGAACACAGAGATCCACCAGCCTCTGCCTCCTGTGTGCTGGGATTAAAGGTGTGGAACATGGTTCTCTAAAGAAGAACATTTATACTTCCGCTTTTAGTTCATAACAGTTCTCAAAAGATGTAAATAAAGCAAAAAAAAAAAAAAAGCAAAATGAGGTATCATTCATATCCGTTAGTGTAGCTACCAACAAGAGATGAGAAACTAGCAAGTGTTGGTAAATAGTGGACAAATTGGAACTTCAGCTGAGCACTCTTGGCAGGAGCGTAAATTGGTCAAGCGCTACGGGGAAGAATTTGACTTCCCTAAGAAGGAAAATCAATACAAACAGTATTGCCCTGTGGTTATAATTCTACTTCTGAATATAAAATTGCTGCCCAAATTTGAAACAATGTCTCTGTGAGACTTTGTATACCCATTGTACTGGCTGGTTTTGTGTGTCAACTTGACACAGACTGGAGTTATCACAGAGAAAGGAGCTTCAGTTGGGGAAGTGTCTCCATGAGATCCAGCTGTAAGGCATTTTCTCAATTAGTGATCAAGGGGGAAAGGCCCCTTGATCAAGGATGCCATCCCTGGGCTGGTAGTCTTGAATTCTATAAGAAAGCAGGCTGAGCAAGCCAGGGGAAGCAAGCCAGTAAAGGACATCCCTCCATGGCCTCTGCATCAGCTCCTGCTTCCTGACCTGCTTGAGTTCCAGTCCTGACTTCCTTTGGTGATGAACAGCAATGTGGAAGTGTAAGCTGAATAAACCCTTTCCTCCCCAACTTGCTTCTTGGTCATGATGTTTGTGCAGGAATAGAAACCCTGACTAAGACGCCCATATTCCTAGGAAGATTATTCACAAGAGCCAGAAGTGAAACTTTCCTAGAACGGAAGAATGGCTAATCCAAATGTGAGTCACTCAACATATGAGGGAATATTACTCAACTCTGAAGAGGAAGGGAAGCCATGTACGATGTCGCATGTCCGTGTCTCTAGCATCCATGAAGTAGAGGCAGCAGGACAAGGAATTTAGGGGCCACCATCTTTTGCTACATGTTGGGGCATTTTATGCTGAGTGAAATGTAAAATGTATCAGTCACCAAGAGACAGCAGCAAATGATTCCAAGTATATGAAACAAACAAGATAATAGTGTGTGATTCCAGGCATCTGAGATGCACAAGGTAACAGCATATGATCCAGTAACATGATATGTACAGGACAATAGCAAATGACTCTCCTGTATGAGATGCAGAAAGTAAACAAGGGAATTACTCTAACTCCGTGAGATATGTAAGACAGTAATGAATGATTCCAACTACAGGAAATGCACAGCACCCAAGTGTGTGACACCAACAATGTGAGGTGCAGAAAACAATGGCATGGGATTCCACTTACGTGAGACCCTCAAGACAATAGCAAATATCTATACAAGATGATCCCACGTCCATGAGAGCCTCAAGACAATGGCATGTAAGTCCATCATCATAATATTCACCATAAATTGCATGTGATTCCACCTGTACATGATAAATAACACAATAGTGAAGGATTTCACCTATATAAGCTAGACAAGATGATAGCATACGATTCCTCTAATTTGTGATGTGAAGGATAATTGCTTATGATTACACCAACCTGAGATGCACAAGAGAGTAAGCAAATGACTCCACATATATAATATACATAAAACAATAGCATATGCTCCCAGCTTTGTGGGATGTATAAGACAACTGTACATGACTCCACTGAGAGGCCTGTGACATGCATGTCGCATGAGATGCATGAGACAATGCATATGAATGCACATGTACGAGATAAGCAAGAATAATAACAGATTATCCCATCAGTATATGTGTGATGCAAAAGATAAACGTAAATGACATCACTCATACGAGGTGCGCAAGACAGCAGTGAATGGTCCCGTAGACATGTGATACACAAAACGTTAGCTTATGGGTCCCCTCTGTGAGATGAACAGAAGCAGAGCAGACGATTTCACCTCTATGAGAAGCACAGGCTAATAAGTGAGTGGTTCCATCTATACAGGATGCACAAGGCAATAACAGGGTTCCACTAGATGATGTGCACAGGGGAATAGGGAATGATTCTGACTACATGAAGAGCCCAAGATGATTGCCTCCCACCATGAGATGGAGAAAAGGGAGAGCATAGGCTTCTACCAACATGAGATGCTCAAGACGGTAAGAAATGATTCATTCTGTATGAGATACACAAGAGGACAGCATGTATAAGAGATGTTTAAGGCATTAACAATTCCACTCTACGAGATGCACAAGAAAATAGTGTATGATTTCTCTGACGGGAGATGCACAAGATAATAATGTATGGCTCCACCTACGTGAGATGACTAGCCCTATAGTGAAGGATTCTACTTTTTGAGCTGCACAAGATAGCAACTGATACCAAGACAAGAGCATAAGATGCCATCTGTACATGACCTCAAAGCCAATCCTGGTGGTGGATAATGCATGCCTCTAATCTCAGCACTGGAGAGGCAGAGGCAGGCAGACCTCTGAGTTTGAGGCAACTACAGAGTGAGTTCCAGGATAGTCTGGACTACATAGAGAAAACCTGTCTTGGGGAGGTGGGTGGGGAAGAGCGAAAAGACAATAGCAACTTATTTCAACTATGTGAGATTTACAAGACTGTAGCCAATGATTCAAATTATTTGACCTACACAAAACAGAAGTGTATGATTTCATTGATGTGTTGCAAAAGGCTATAGTGCATGATACGCATATATGAGAAAAGGAAGACTAAGTAGAAAATCATTCCACCTATATGAGATGCACAGGGCAATAATGAATGACATCCCCTACATTAGACCACGAGATAATCGTGTCTGATGCTACCTCTGTGTCACTTTGCGAGATAAATGAAACAGTAGAATTTGATTCTATAGACATGTCTTGCAAAAAACTGCTAGGGCCAGGCGGTGGTGGCATACACCTTTAATCCCAGCACTCGGGAGGCAGAGGCAGGCGGATTTCTGAGTTCCAGGCCAGCCTGGTCTACAGAGTGAGTTGCAGGACAGCCAGGGCTACACAGAGAAACCCTGTCTCGGAAAACTAACCAAACAAACAAACAAAAAAACCCAAACAAACAAACAAACAAACAAACAAACCAAACAACTGCTAGGAAGGATTCAGGAGATGAACAAAACGGGATCATATGATTTGACACACATGAGATGCACAGGACAGCAGCATATGGTTCCCAGGGTACAAGATGCACAACACAGGAGCAAGTGATCCAAAATATGTATGATACATATGAGAGTGGTTAATTACCCCACCTCTTTGAAGTGCATGAGGCAATATCCACCAACATGATATGCACAAGACAATCTTGCTATTGCAAGACTCCATTGTTATGAAATGAACAAGACGGTAGCACGTGGTTCCCCCGAATGAAGTGCAGAAGACAAGAGCAAAGAGTCCCTTCTATATCAGGTACATGAGGCACTAGTGCATGATCACACTTACATGTGATGCACAAGTCCATTCTGCATGATCCACTTATAAAAGCTCAACAAGCCGGGCGTGGTGGCGCACGCCTTTGATCCCAGCACTTAGGAGGCAGAGGCAGGCGGATTTCTGAGTTCGAGGCCAGCCTGATCTACAAAGTGAGTGCCAGGACAGCCAGGGCTACACGGAGAAACCCTGTCTCGAAAAAACCAAAAAAAAAAAAAAAAGCTCAACAAGATAACAGCATATTTCCCCACCATTGTGGGAGATAAAGAGTAACTGCTTGTGATTTCATCAACCTGAGATGCACAAGACAATAAATGAATGTCACATATATATGCACAAGACATATGATTCCACCTATGACAGTAGACATGAGTCCGCCTATATGGGATGCATAAGACTGGCCAGGTGTGGTGGCGCACGCCTTTAATCCCAGCACTTGGGAGGCAGAGGCAGGCGGATTTCTGAGTTTGAGGCCAGCCTGGTCTACAGAGTGAGTTCCAGGACAGCCAGGACTATACAGAGAAACCCTGTCTCGGACAAAAAAAAACAAAAGAAAAAAGAAAGAAAGTGGAGTAATTCCACCTATACAAAATACAAAACACAATATTTAATGATTCCATCTATGTGAAATTCACAATACAATGGCCTATGATTCTATGGACATGAACTGCATAAGGCAACAGTGTGTGACTGCAATAAAAGGAAATGCACAAGAAGATAGCAGACGACCCCATCTCTGTGAGATATAAAGACAGTGGGAAATTCATTCATTATTTGTCTCCAAGCAGTGGAAAAGAAATAGTGTGTGATTTCAGCGACATGAGATGCACAAGACAATAGTGAGTGATTCCTACTATCTCAGATAATAAGAAAGTGAGTGCCCCTATCCGAGAGGCACTAGACACTAGCACATAATCCCGCCCACGTGACTTGCACAGCACAATAGCTTATTACTTCACTGTTGCAAGGTGACTATCAACTCAGAGTCAGAAA
This sequence comes from Mus caroli, assembly GCF_978045245.1. Taxonomy (NCBI): domain Eukaryota; kingdom Metazoa; phylum Chordata; class Mammalia; order Rodentia; family Muridae; genus Mus; species Mus caroli. The sequence goes on along the minus strand of NW_028227263.1, from coordinate 18,868,112 downwards.
GTGATGGCTGCTAAAGGCCTGGAGAGGGCAGGTGATTGCACATTATTATTTAACGGATTCAAATTTGTATGCTTGCTGGACAGAGGCAGAGGCAGGTGAATTTCTGTGATTTGAGGCCGGGCTGGTCTACATAGCAAGATCCGGGCCAGGTCAGGCAACATGCCAAAACCTTGTCTCAAAACAAAGAAAAAGACAGAAATTTTAGTTTTGCTCAGCGAAGCATCTTGGACATGGGTGGGGGAAATAACTGTAATCACTAGCAAGTGAGTATCCTTAATACTGCTGAATGATATACTTAAAATGGCGAAATCACACTGGGTAAGTTGTTTTGTGCCCTTAGGCTCAGTATTCTGGAGGTTGAGGCAGGAAGGCTGCTCGAGTCCAGTGCAAAGCCTAAGCCTCATAGCAAGATCCAGTCTCAAAAAAAAAGGGGGGGGGGGTTGTTGGATGTGCGTGGCCGGAGAGATGTGGCCCAGTGGTTAAGTGAGTGGCCAGAGAGATGTGGCCCAGTGGTTGAGTGGCCGGAGAGATGTGGCCCAGTGGTTGAGTGGCCAGAGAGATGTGGCCCAGTGGTTGAGTGGCCGGAGAGATGTGGCCCAGTGGTTGAGTGGCCAGAGAGATGTGGCCCAGTGGTTAAGTGCATGCGCTGCTCTTCCCAAGGACTGGGGTTTGATTCCCAGCACCCACCCATCCATATCAGGCACCTCACAGCCGCCTGTAACTTCAGTATATAGGGATCTGACACCTTTGCCCTCTGTGGTCCCTTCACAAAAACCCCCACACAGAGACACGCACATATACATAATTAAAAATAATTAAAAAATGTTGCAATAATAACTTCTTATGTATAATTTATTACAATTAAAAATAATAGGTCCAAGGGTTGGCAAGAAGGCTGAGCAGGTAAAAGCACTGACTGCTCTTCTGAAAGTCCTGAGTTCAAATCCCAGCAACCACATGGTGACTCACAACCACCCGTAATAAGATCTGATGCCCTCTTCTGGTGCATCTGAAGACAGCTACAGTGTATTTATTTATTTATTTATTTATTTATTTATTTATTTATTTATTTTGAAACAGGGTTTCTCTGTATAGCCCTAGCTGTCCTGGAACTCACTTTGTAGACCAGGCTGGCCGCGAACTCAGAAATCCGCCTGCCTCTGCCTCCCGAGTGCTGGGATTAAAGGCATGCGCCACCACACCTGGCTTGTACTTATTTATTTATTTATTTATTTATTTATTTTTTGGTTTTTCGAGACAGGGTTTCTCTGTGTAGCCCTGGCTGTCCTGGAACTCACTCTGTAGACCAGGCTGGCCTCGAACTCAGAAATCCGCCTGCCTCTGCCTCCCGAGTGCTGGGATTAAAGGCGTGCGCCACCACGCCCGGCGTACTTATTTATAATAATAAATAAATCTTTGGGACTGAGTGAGCGGGGCCAACGGAAGTAAGTGGGGTTAACCAGAGTGAGCAGAGGTCCTAAATTCAATTCCCAAACAATCGCATGAAGGCTCACAACTACAGTGTACTAATATACATAAAATAAATAAATCTTAAAAAAAAAAAGGTCTGAAAAGATGGCTCCAACAGAAGAGGAACTGTTGTTCTTGTAGAGGACCTAGTTTCGGTTCCAAGGGCTCACATGACAGCTTGTATTCACCTGCGGTTCCAGGCCAGCTGAGGCTACAGAGTCAGACCCTGGTCTCAGAGGGAGGGGTGGTGATGGCTAGAGAGATGGTTCAATGGTTAAGAGCAGTTGCTGCTCTTGCAAAGGGCTTGGATTTGGTTCCCAGCACCCATACAGTGGCTCAAAACCCATTCTAACTCAGGGCCGAGCTGGATGCCCGACTTCAGCGTCCCTCCTCTTGTCTATGTTTAGTGCTCGGATCAGAGCTGATGGTCTGAGTGCGAACCATCTACAGCCTGGCTTTTCCAAGCTCTGCCAAGAGAACACAGCAAAGTCTGAGGACAAACACAGCAGGGCAGAGCGCTGGAAGTCTACAGTTGCTCCCCCCCACTGCCCCCCCACTGCCCCCCCATATGCTGCCACTTTATTCTTTACTTTTTTTTGACTTTTTGTTTTATTAATTTGTTTATCTAATTATGTGTATGTGTGTGTGTGTATATATATATATATATATATATATATATATATATATATATATATATATATATATATATATATAAATGAGTGCTGGTGCCTACAGAGCACAAGGTTATCCAGTCCCCCTGGAGAGGGAGTTACAGGGAGTTACAGGCAGCTGTTAGCCACCCAGTGCGGGTGCTGGGAACTGAATTTGGTTCTTCTCCAACAGCACTGCTTGCTCGGAACTGCTGAGTCATCTTCCTAGTCCTCCCTCCCTACCATTATTTAGTTTGTGAGCATCTCCAGTTGGGCATGCATGTGAGTCACAAGTTGACCCCTATCCTCTGTAAGGGTCACTGGGATCTGCTTCTAGTCACATCTTAGCAGTGCGCCTTTACCCACTGAGCCATCTCACAGTCCTGTTGGTTCGATTGCTTTTTGAGATAGTGTCACACTGTGTAGCTCTGGCTGGCTTGGGACTCCCTCTGTAGACTAGGCTGGTCTCTAACTCACAGAGATCTGCCTGCCTCTGGCTCCAGAGTGCATCGTTATGGTTTGTCCTGTTGAGACAGGACATCATGTAGTCTAAGCCTGCCTTTAACTCACTATGTAGCTGAAAATGACCTGAAACCCCTAATCCTCCCGCCTCCACTTGTCAGGGGAAGGTTACACACTGGGGTCACTTTACGTGGCGACTGCCTTAGTCTCACCTGACTCAAAGTCCTTCCAGAGAAGGAGAACAGCTAGCCATGTGGTGTTCCTAGAAAACATTGTAAGCTAAGAAAAGAAGCCATTGTTACTTGGGGGAAAAGATCATAGCTGAGACAAATAATTCTCAAACATGCTCACACACGCACACACAGACACAACTAAACTAAACCAAAACAGCACAACAACAAAACCCAAGTCAAACCAAAACAAAACAAAAACCCCACCACCACCAACAACAGGGGAAGAAAAGATGAGGAGCAAGAAGCTTGGAACATACGCTCCTTTTCAACCTTTGTATTTTTGTTTTATGTGTATAAGGGTCTGCATGTATGTCTGTGCATCATGTGTGTGCAGTGTCCATGGCCAGAAGGAAAGGTGGAGGCCCTGGAATTGGAGTAATAGACAATTGTTAGTCACCATGTAGGTGCTGAGAATCAAACCTGGGAACTCTGGAAGAACAGCCAGGGCTCTTAATTGCTGAGCCATCTCTCCAGCTCCTGGAAAATACATCCTTGAAATGCCCTCCTCCCCCTGCACCTGAGTGCTTACTACATGGGGCACCTGCACTTGAGTGTGTACTACATGGGGCACACCCAGCTGCTGCTGGAGGAGGCCATAGACTGGCATCCCAGTCTTCAGTGTTAGCAGAGGCAGAGAGCGAGGCTAAGCTAGAGTTGTTAATAAACTCTATAGATGTAGGGATTCTAGCACACAGACTCTGCAAAGGTCTAGAGAATGTCTCTCGTGACTTTTCCTCTCCTGTCTCCTCTTTTCCTTGGGCCACCTTGCCCTGGGAACCTTCTTCTCTTTCCATCTACATAATAAAGTGACCTGGTGGGCAGGTGAGATGGTTCAGTGGGTAGTAAGAGCACCCAGCTGCTCTTCCAAAGGTCTGGAGTTCAGATCCCAGCAACCACATGGTGGCTCACAACCATCCTTAACGAGATCTGACTCCCTCTTCTGGAGTGTCTGAAGACAGCTACAGTGTACTTACATATAATAATAAATAAATAAATCTTTGGGGAAAAAAAGGAAAAAAAAATAAAGTGACCTGGTTTCAGTGAAAATATGTGAAACATATAGAGAAACAGTAAAATACTCTATTTACATAAAATAAAGTACCCAAGGAAGCACAGGACGGGGACTTTGGGTTTCCAAACAAAAACTTGAAATCAGCTACTTCTGAAGTCCTTGAAGGGGTAGAGGAAATCACAGATAAAGAAATGGGAGAGGGCTGGTGAGATGGCTCAGTGGGTAAGAGCACCCGACTGCTCTTCCGAAGGTCCAGAGTTCAAATCCCAGCAAGCACATGGTGGCTCACAACCATCCGTAACGAGATCTGGCGCCCTCTTCTGGAGTGTCTGAAGACAGCTACAGTGTACTTACATATAATAAATAAATAAATCTTAAAAAGAAAAAAAAGAAATGGGAGAAACCAGAACGATGTTTCTGTCACTCAGTGAGACGGCTGGGAATGTATATCTGTTGGCAGAATGACATCACAGCACTGTATAGAATGGGCATGGGGCACAAACAATCCTCAGGAGTTGGAAGCAGGAGGATCATGAGTTTTGGATGGTGCTTGTTTCTTTGTTTTGGATGGTGCTTGTTTCTTTGTTTTGACACAGGGTCTCACTCTGCAGTTCTGGCTGTCCTAGAACTCACTATGTAGAGCAGGCTGACCTCAAACTCACAGAGATCTGCCTCTGCTTCCTGTGTGTGTGCCATCATGTCCAGTCTGGGATCCGGTGCTTAAGGTCATCTCAGCTATATATACCATGGCCTGGGATACACGAGACCCTTCCGGAGGAAGAGGAGGATGAAGAGGAAGAGGAGGAGGAAGAAGGAGAGGAGGAAGAAGGTATGAGAACCAAAGCTGGGCTCATTAGCATATGCTATCCCTCTCCTCAACACACACACACACACACACACATGCGTGCGCGCAGAGGAAGGAAGGAGAGACAGGGAAGAGAGTATATATGCAAAAATTTTCAGCAAAATACTAAGAAACAAACCCAGCAGCATATTAAAGAGATTAAATCCATGACTAGTTGGAATTTCTCCCAGGAATACAAGTTCAAAATCTAGGAATCAACCCTTGGCATGGCGCATACCTGTAACCCCAGCTCTCAGAAGGGAGAGGCAGGCTGATGATCTCTGTGAACTCAAGGCCAGCCTGGTCTACAGAGTGAGTTCTAGGCCAATCAGGGCTATATCATGAGACCCTGCCTTAAAAACAGCAGCAACAAAAATCAGCCCATGACATACAGCAGATTACTAGAACAAAACGTAAGAAACAAACATTTCAATCAATGAAAAAACTTTTCTTGTGCCGGGCGGGGGTGGCTCACACCTTCAATCCCAGCACTTGGGAGGCACAGGCCAGCCTGGTCTATAGAGTGAGTTCCAGGACAGCCAGGGCTACACAGAGAAACCCTGTCTCGAAAAACCAAAAAAGAAAAAAAGAAAAAAAGAAAGAAAAGAAAGAAAAGAAAACCAAAACAGGGCTGGAGAGATGGCTCAGCGGGTAAGAGCACTGACTGCTCTTCCAGAGGTCCTGAGTTCAATTCTCAGCAACCACATGGTGGCTCACAACCATCTGTAATGGGATCTGACACCATCTTCTGGTGTGTCTGAAGACAGCTACCGTGTACTCACATACATAAAATAAATAAATCTTAAAAAAAAAAAAAAAAAAAACAAAGAAGAAGAAACAGTATAGTACTGGTAGTCTCATGGTGGTGGTCAAGCAAGGTGACTCATGCAGCAATCAAAATTGCTACAAACTCAAGACCAGCCTGGGCTACATAGCAAGTTCCAGGCCAGGCAGAGCTATCAGACAAAATTCTGTCTCAAAACAGTAGTCAAAACGGAGAGATGGCTCAGCAGTTAAAAGTACTGGCTGTTCTTCCAGAGGCCCTGGATTTAGCTCCCAGCACCTAAGTGAAAGTCAACAACCACTGTAATCCCAGCTACAGGGGAGCCAACACCTTCTCCTGACATCTGTGGGCACAAGGCACAGATACACACATGCAGGCACAACACTCACACAAAAGAACTTGTTCTTGTTCTTGTTTGAGACAGGGTTTCTTTTTTGTTTGTTTGTTTTGTTTTTTTCAAGACAGGGTTTCTCTGTATAGCCCTGGCTGTCCTGGAACTCACTTTGTAGACCAGGCTGGCCTCGAACTCAGAGATCCGCCTGTCTCTGCTGGGATTAAAGGCATGCGCCACCACAACCGGCTATAAAAATAACATTTTAAACACAATAAAAATTGATAAGGGAAAAGAAAAGCCTTTGACAAGAGGCTGGAGAGATGGCTCAGTGGTTAAAAGCACTGATTACTCTTTTAGAAGACCCAGGTTCAGTTAGCAGCTCCCACACAGTGGCTCACAACATCTCTAACTCTAGTTCCAGCGAATCCCATGACCTCTTCCAGCTTCTAGGGCACTGCATGCATGTGGTACACAGACATACCTGCAGGCAAAATGCTCATACTCATACCAAATAAAGTGAAAAAAAAAGAGACTTTTTTATAATAAAATGTTTATAATGTACAAGTGGAAAAGAACTTTTTCAAATATATCCAGTGGTGACCACTTAGTGCAGAAGAATTCATACACAGTATGGGATAGAAACCCAGCAAGTAATTCACTCAGCCAAACCTTTACTACGTACGTGGGCATCAAAGAGTAAATACTGGTCTGAACCGATGTTTCCAGAAAAAGCCACACTATGTTAAAGATTCTGCCTGACTGATTGACATAATTAGAATTTTGTTAGTGTGGAGAGTTGGAATATTGCAGATCAATAGGCAGATTCTCTTGTGCTATTTTTAGTCCCCTTAATAGCCAATATTGGCCCACCTCTGTGTCTGGCCTTACATCCTTCTGCCTGCCCTGTAAAACCTTTGGGATACATCACCTTGACAGGTAACCAGCTTCCACTAACCCTCAAAGGGAACATCTAACATCTGTCACAGAGATGGTCTCTTCTATAACCCTGCCTGCCTCCTGTTTCCACACGTTCCACACATGGATTTGAAAAGTGCCCCGAGCCGGGCGTGGTGGCGCACACCTTTAATCCCAGCACTCGGGAGGCAGAGGCAGGCGGATTTCTGAGTTCGAGGCCAGCCTGGTCTACAAAGTGAGTTCCAGGACAGCCAGGGCTACACAGAGAAACCCTGTCTCGAAAAACCAAAAAAAGAAAAAAAAGAAAAAAGAAAAGTGCCCCGAGGCCTGCAAGACAGTGAGCAGGAGAAAATGCTGGCTGCCAGCCCAAGGACCTGAAGTCACATGATGGCAGAGAGAGCCCCACAGACTCTTCTCTGGCCCATGTGCACTAAATAAATATGAGAATCTTTTTTTTTAAATGAATTTTATTCTTTTTTTTTTTTGGTTATTCTTTTTTTTTAAAGATTTATTTATTTTCTGAGTACCCAAACACACCAGAAGAGGGCATCAGATCCCATTACAGATGGTTGTGAGCCACCATGTGGTTGCTGGGAATTGAACTCAGGACCTCTGGTAGAGCAGTTAGTGCTCTTAACCACTGAGCCATCTCTCTAGCCCAAATGTGAGAATCTTAAATTCCTTGATTTATGCCTTTCTCTTGTTCTGTAACTATAAAAACTTCATCGAACTGGTTTTTTAAAAGATTTATTTACTTATTATATATAAGTACACTGTAGCTATCTTCAGACATACCACAAGAGAACACATCAGGTTTCATTATGGATGATTGTAAGCCATCATGTGGCTGCTGGGATTTGAACTCATGACCTTCAGAAGAGCAGTCAGAGCTCTTAACCACTGAGCCATCTGTCCAGCCCTGTTTTTGTTGTTGTTGTTGTTTTTGGTTGTTTTTGGGGGGAGGGGTTTCGAGACAGGGTTTCTCTGTATAGCCCTGGCTGTCCTGGAACTCACTTTGTAGACCAGGCTGGCCTCGAACTCAGAAATCCGCCTGCCTCTGCCTCCCAAGTGCTGGGATTAAAGGCATGTGTCACCACTGACTGGCTAAAGATTTATTTATTTATTTTATGTATTCACCATTGTTCTCTTCAGACACACCAGAAGAGGGCATCGGATGCCATTACAGATGGTTGTGAGCCACCGTGTGGTTGCTGGGAATTGAACTCAGGACCTCTGGAAGAGCAGTCAGTGCTCTTCACCAGTGAACTGTCTCTCCAACCCCATCAAACTGTTACTGTATTGGAACATGGTATGAGAGCAAACCAGATCTGCATTTCTGGGCCGTAGTTTCGTGTATTAATCTCAATGATAAGCTGTTTCTTTTGTTGTTTGTTTGTTTGTTTGTTTGTTTGTTTTTGTTTTTGTTTTGAGACAGAATTGCTCTGTGTCCTGGCTATCCTGAAACTTACTCTGTAGACCTGGCTGCCCTTGAACTGAAAGATCTGCCTGCCTCTACCTCCAGAGTGCTGGCATAAAGGTGTGTGCCACCACCTCCTGGCTGATAAACTGTCTCTATTCCCTTTAACGTGCTATACCATATCTTTGTGTTGACACGGGAGGAAAACTTGGCTGCACAATACCTTTAGCAACACTTCACACACGTTAGCATCAGAGAATCCATACTGGAAAGAAGCCCTACAAAGGCAAAGAATATGCAAGGCCTTTAATCAAATCTCAGTCCTCCTGAGGCTCAGGGAAATCCAATTTAGTAGAAACTTGTGCATGGAATTACTGGGGGGGTGGGGAGGCTCTGCCAAATGTGCAGACCTGAGAACCGCAGGGATCTGTGCTGAAGAACAAGTCACAAATGTAGAGAAGGAAAAAAAACCCTGCTCAGACCCTGAGGTTAATAAGGCGCTGGGCTGGGGTCGGGTTGGGGGTGGGATGCGTTTCCCACAGACTGTGACAAGCCCTTGAATTGTTCCTCAGCATTTATTGGCCATCTTCAGTTGATATTGTGGGGGAAATACATCAACCTAGATATCAGAATAGCTCAGCAGGGTTGTCTCAGAAAGGCTAGAAATTTGTTATGATTTCAGATGTGCTCCATCACCTCACTGCTAAAAACCTCATGAGGGATAGCCCTCAGGCCATCATGGCAGAATCAAGGCTGCTTCCAGGATGCTCTTGGTCTGGAAAACCGTATTTGGGTGAAGGTCAAACCCCAAAGTTTAACATTTAAGTAAATAACAGGTTAGAAGGGGGAGGAGAAAGAGAGGAAGAGGCTCAACTTAAAACAAAGGCTGCATATATATTGCTCAATAAAAAAGATACACAAAAGGCTAATAGAAAGCTAGGCAGTGGTGGCCCACGCCTTTGATCCAAGCAGTTGGGAGGCAGAAGCAAGTGGATCTCTGAGTTCAAGGCCAGTCTGGTCTACAGAGTGAGTTCCAGGACAGCCAGGGCTATGGAGAAACCCTGTCTCAAAAAACAAAAACAAAAACAAAATTAATAATAATAATAAAAAAGCAAGCTAATGGAACATCATTGGTTGCTTGGGAATGCAAATCAAGAGCACAGTTGGGGTGGGGATTGGCAGTGGTGGGCACTCTGTAAACACCACTGCTTGGGAGGCAGGGCAGGCAGTTCTCCTGAGTATGAGGCTAGCCTGGTCTACAGGTATAGATCCAGTCTCAAACAAATGAAATGAGGGTGGTTCAGGCTGAGGAGACGGCATGAAGGGTAAGCACTTGTGACAGCACACATGTCTGTGCTCAATCCCTGGAACCCATGCAAGGTTGCCAGAGGCAGCCCCGGCCCGTAATCCCATGACTTTCATGGCAAGATGAGAGGCAAAACTACAAATTCTTGGAAGCTCATGGTCCAACTACCTAGCATCTGCCTCAGTAAACAAAGACACCCTGAAGTCCTGGGCTGACAGTCAGGGTTGCTCTGTGACTTCCACAAGTGTGCTCTGATGTGGCCTCGAGCACACTCACTCACGCATGCATGCAACCACCATTTGTATGGTTTTGTTGTTGTTGTTATTTGTTATTTGGGAGTTTGCTGTTGTTTGATTTTTAGTCAGGTAGACCAGGCAAGCCTGAAACTCACTAAAATAGATTTTTAAAGGAAGGTAAGTATTGACAAGTTTGTGGAGAATAGAAAGCCCTTGCCTGAAGCTGCATGCATTGTGGAAAACAGACTGGCAGCTCCTTGATAAATTAACTATAGAATTACCAGGTGGTCATGCAATTTCACTGCTAAACACACATCAAATTTGAAAACAGGTATTGAAAGGAAAGGGCGTGTGTTCTAGCCTGCAACAGTAAAACAAAGAACTAAGCCTGTGTCTGCCGGCAGATGGACGAACAAACAAGTATACAACACCATGCCTTAAGAAAAGGACCACAGAAGCTAGAGAAAGTACCCAAGGAGTTAAAGGGATATGCAACCCTATAGGGGGAACAACATGATGAACTAACCAGTACCCCGGGGCTCTTGTCTCTAGCTGCATATGTATCGAAAGATGGCCTAGTCGGCCATCACTGGAAAGAGAGGCCCATTGGACTTGCAAACTTTATATGCCCCAATACAGGGGAATGCCAGGGCCAAAAGAATGGGAATGGGTGGGTAGGGAAGTGGGGGGGGGTATGGGGGACTTTTGGGATAGCATAGGAAATGTAATTGAGGAAAATACGTAATAAAAAATATTAAAAATTAAAAAAAAAAAAAGAAAAGAAAAGGACCACTAGCCAGGCAGTGGTGGCGCACACCTTTAATCCCAGCACTTGAAAGGCAGAGGCAGGTGGATTTCTTGAGTTCAAGGCCAGCCTGGTGTAGACTCTGTAGAGAGTGAGTTCCAGGACAGCCAGGGCTATACAGTCTCAAAAAACCAAAAAAAAAAAAAAAAGAAAGAAAGAAAGAAAGAAAGAAAAAAGAAAAAAAATAAGCCGGGCGTGGTGGCGCACGCCTTTAATCCCAGCACTCGGGAGGCACAGGCAGGCAGATTTCTGAGTTCGAGGCCAGTCTGGTCTACAGAGTGAGTTCCAGGACAGCCAGGGCTATACAGAGAAACCCTGTCTCAAAAAAACAAAACAAAACAAAAAAAAAAAACAAAAAAAAAAAAACAAAAACAAAAAAAATAGAAAAAGAAAAGGACCGCCAGAGCTGGAGGGCAGAAGAGCCGTGGCTGCTCTTCCAGAGGACTGCAATGACTACATGGGGAGGGAGGTTAAAACCTCCGACACCAACTCCAGCTCCAGAAAATGAGGCATTTTCTGCCTCTTACGGCACCCCATCCCGTCCGTACCCATGTGTAAATTCACACAGATGCACACATATATGCATAAAGATAAAGTTTTTTTTAAAAGAAAGGAAGCCTGGCCAGCACGCCGGGGCCGGAAGAGGCTCTGTGGATGTGATTTTAAGTGAGATGTGCTTGGCACGAAGGGACCAACATGCTGTGCTCTCCTGTTCCAGATACCCAAAGTAGTCAGAAAGTAGAATGAACAGTGTTTGCCTGGGGTTGGGGGAAGGGGAAAAGCTTAATTTGCTTCAAGTTGGGAAATGAAGTAAGTGGTGGGGATGGAAAGAGCTGATGGTTGTCTCTGGGCTGTACATTAAAAAAGTAGTTAAACTAGTGAACCTTCTTTAGTTTACCTGTGCTTTGCCAAATAGAAAGTGGAAACAAGGAGAAAGAATGGTAGGAAACAAAACCTAACTCCACCCACCCTGTCTGCAAGCAGGAACTCTCTGTCAAATTTGACTGAGCCCTCTACGGTTCTCCCAAGCATCCATCTATGCTGAGAATTGCTCTGTAATCTCGTCCCCCACCTCTACTCCAATCCCTGAATTCCCCCCTCCCCAACTCTCACCCCTCTTTCACAGAGAAGGATGATTAAACATGAAATCTTTGAAATTTTATAAAGGAAATTAATATGGGGATTCCAGACAGTGAGGGGTCAGGGCCTCTTAAATAGGATGGTTTCCTGGTGTGGTAAGAACTGATTCCTATGCCCATAAAGACCTTTAGGAAAGTTTGTAGGCTGGACTCAGACAGAAGGAACAAGCAGAAACTAGATTGGCTTGCTAGGCGGGTATGGGAGCTTAGACTGGAGTTCTGGGAGAACACGCTGGATTGTTAGTCTGCAGCTAACCTAACAAGCCATGACAGAGACCCCAGGTTACTATGAAGTCAGCAGAGATTCTATTCAATTTACTTTATTTTCATGTGCGTGTTTTGCACCCAGGTATGTAAGTGTCCATGAGCCTGCCTGGTAATCACCTTGGAAGTGGAGTTACTTGTTGCTGGGATCCACCATTTGGGTACAGGGAGCAGAACGCCAGTATTCAGGAAGAGCAGTCAGATCTCTTTACCATTGAGCCATCCCTTCAGCTTTCAACAGAGACTTTTTTGAAAGAGGAAGACAAAGCTGAGCGTGACTGTGTGTGTCTGTAGTCTAAGATTTGGGAAGTAGAAGCAAGAAATCAGGTGTTCAAGGTCACTCTCCACTATCTCCCTAAGCCTAACCTAACCTAACTTAACTCAGGTCATCCTCAGGTATAACCCTAACCCTAACCCAGACCCAAAGACAAAGCTAGGCCTAGCACTAACCTAACCTTCACTCTAACACTCTCCCTAGCCCTAACCCTAACCTTAACCTAACCCTAGCTCTAGCCCTAACCTAATCCTAACCTAACCCTAGCCCTAGCCCTAGCCCTAACCTAATCCTAACCTAACCCTAGCTCTAGCCCTAGCCTAATCCTAACCTAACCCTAGCCCTAGCCCTAACCCTTACCCTTACCCTAACCTCAACCCCAACCCCAACCCCAACCCTAACCCTAACCCTACCTATACAGGCAAGTCTGGGATATGTGATGCTCTATATCAGAGGGGGGAAAAAAGAGAAAAATAACTTAATGTAAGCATTTAAAATATTGTATGTAGTGTATATGTGTTATATGAGTGTGAGAGAAAAGTATTTTTGTGTTTGTATGCATACATAGTACGAGGGAGTTCAAGGCTAGGCTCTGTTAACAGTGAGTTTGAGGAAAGCATACGCTGCATGAGACCTTATCTAAATACAAAGACAAACAAACAAACAAACAAACAGAAAGCCAGTCCAATTGTAATGTGGAAGTGGGTTAAAGGGGACCAAAGGAAGAGAGGGAAAAATAAGACCAACTCCCAGAATGTAGTCACAATGTGGTGCGGGAAGACTGGGGTCACCACTGTGAGGCTAGAGACGGTGGATAAGTCAAAATACCTCGTGGAGGCAGAACCAGGAGGACTTGGTAAGGAGAAGTTGAAGTGAGTTGGTCTGATGCTGCTGGTATTCAAATACTAAGGTCTGTACCCCAAGACCTGGTTGCTCCAAGATGAGCAGATCCTCATGTAATACCAGCTTTTGTTGTATAAACCTCATCACTCAACTTATCTGCGATTGGTAAACAAACATGCCTATCTATACCTTGTAGCTGGGCAGACAAGAGGTAGGCGGGGCTTTGTTTCCCAAGCTTGGGGTCTGAGGCAGAGACAAGGGAAGAAAGAAGAAGTGGCCATGGGGTAGGTGGATTGTGAGCGCATGGTCATGAGGACCTGCTAGTTGGAGCAGGAGCAGCCCAGGTGGAGCATGGCAAGTGATATCTCTGGGTTATTGACAGGGAAGTAGATAAAATAGCATCGAGGGTTGATATCTGCCCAGCTCTAGTGCTTTAAGACTTATTATACTTATAAGGTGTGTGACTTTTATTTGGGAGCTAAATGACCTAGGGTGGGGTAGAAATCCCCAAAAGATATTCACCACAAGAAATCAAACTCCTTTCTGCTATTTCCTTTCCCTCTGCTCAAGTATACTTGCACCAATGGTTTTAACCATCCCCTGGTGTCTAAAGCTAAGAGCTCCAATATCACAAACATGATATCACAAGCCTGAACCTTTCAGGAACACACCCTATTCCCAGACCCTGTGGGCAGCTCTACCATATCTGTAGGTCAGATATGGAGAGCAAGACTCAGCTCTGCTGTGCCTACAGTGTGCGCTGCCCTGCTCTGTGCTGCAGTTCCCCACCTTGAATGATGCCACTATCTGCACTCATGCAGCCATAACGCAGGGCTCATCCTTGAGTCCTCTTGCCTCAGTCCCTTGGATGAAATCTGTCCCCAAAACTTTTTTTTTTTTCCAGAGCTGAGGACCGAACCCAGGGCCTTGCGCTTGCTAGGCAAGCGCTCTACCACTGAGCTAAATCCCCAACCCCACCCCAAAACTTTTTGTCTCACAGACATTTCTCAGCTCTCTCCTCTACTCGCCTTGCCTTTGTGCCTTATCACCTTTTTTTTTTTTTTTAAATATAGAATGCTTCACGAATTTGTGTGTCATCCTTTGCGCAGGGGCCATGCTAATCTTCCAATTTTAGTATATGTGCTGCCGAAGCAAGCATGCCTTACCAGCTTTTATCTCTATCTATGTATCTATGTATCTATGTATCTATGTATCTATGTATCTATGTATCTATGTATCTATGTATCTATGTATCTATGTATCTATGTATGTATCTATCTATCCATCCACTGAGACTGGTCTTGCTATGTATTCAGGCAGGTCTCCAACTTTCTCTTGCCTCCTCTTCTTCCTTCTCCTCTTCCTCCTTTGGAGCCAGTCTCCTGTCATCCAGTCTGGCCTTCCTCCTCCTCCTCCTCTTCCTCTTTTGGAGCCAGTCTCCTCTCACCCAGTCTGGCCTTGAACTTGCCATGCAGCCAAGCATGGTGTTGACCTCCTTATCCTCCTGCTTCCTCTTTCCACAGACATTCACTTCCATGCTCAGCTAGCCTTGACCTTGTGACCTCCAGCCTTGGTCTTTGGATTATGGATGTGCACCACAGCGCCAGGGATCAACCTCTTTCTTGTTTGGATTGCTGAAATCATCTCAAAACGTCCCTGAAATTCTCTCGGAGGCAGTAAGATCATTCTAATCTTGGCTACTGGGTACCTGTGAGCATCTGCTGCTTCCCCAGCAGATGTGGTTGTGAGCTCCAGCCGGTCCTGGGGTCCTCTACCTACCCCTCTGCCGCAGTGTGGACTCTGTTTCCTCTGTGGCTTTGAGCTTGACTGAGAGCTCCACACTCCCCAAGCAGAAGTTGTATGGGCCTAGGCACATCATCAGCTGCTCCCACCCAGGCACGTCTGACCTTCTCCTCCTTACTCTTCTCAACACTGAATTTGTTTTTCATCTCAAAGAACCTCCTTACATATTTCATATCTACTTGACATCTCCACATGGCTGTCAAACAGAGCTCTAAAGCTTAACATATCATGGATTTTTTTAAAGATTCATTTTATTTATGAGTATACTGTTGCTGTCTTCAGACACACCAGAAGAGGGCATCAGATCCCATTACAGATGATTGTGAGCCACCATGTGGTTGCTGGGAATTGAACTCAGGACCTTCGGAAGAGCAGTCAGTGCTCTTAACCGCTGAGCCATCTCTCCAGCCCCACAGATTTTTTTTTTTTTTTACATTTTATTTATTTTGCATGTAATTCCACAAAGTTGTCCTCCTACCTCTGCACATACTGTAGCCTGCATACTCACCCACACATGTCATACACACACACAAAATAACAATAAGTTAAAAAAAAAAACAACTAAAAACTAAAAAAGACTATGAGGGTGACAGCAGTCAGGCTCTGCTCCATTTCTTACTGACATTTTTAACCTTCTGTCTGATATAGTATAAATTTGGGGAGGGATGAAACAAAGTCTCACTATGTAGTCCTGTCTGGCCTGAAACTAACAGAGATCTACCTGCCTCAGCTGAGATTAAAAGTGGTCACAAATTTTATGGTTTTAGATTGGGACAAGGGACTGAGCTGCATATTTTACATATCAAAGCAGACGTGGCTTCTAGGTTCTCCCAACATCCCTCAGTCCCTATGTGGCATACCCTACCCCTAATCTTGAATTTTCCAGCCCAGGGGCTGGGCTGCTCTTTCTCCAGAGGCTCTTCTTGCTAGGTGCACAATACAACAACAGGGACTGCCTGCAGTAGGCCGGAATGGAGATATCTCAGTAGACCTCAGCAGCTCTTTGTAAAAAACAGTTGCTCCTATTTCTTCTAACCTTAGCCCTGAACAACGGCTGTATAGATTTCATTTGTGCATGACTGCTTTTCAGTTGGCCTTGGTATGCATTATTATTCTGTTATATCTGACTTTCTTACTGCTTTCTTCTGCTGCTCTGGTGAATTCTGTGAAACTAGATGTTCCTTGATGTAATGATTTTTTTTAAAGATTTATTTATTTATTTAATGTATATGAGTGCTCTATCTTCATGTACACCTGCATGCCAGAAGAGAGCATCAGATTACATTTATAGATAGCATTGAGCCACCATGTGGTTGCTGGGAATTGAACTAAGGTCCTCTGGAAGAGCAGCCACTGTTCTTAACCTCTGAGCCATCTCTCCAGCCCAATATAATGACTCTTCTTCTTCTTCTTCTTCTTCTTCTTCTTCTTCTTCTTCTTCTTCTTCTTCTTCTTCTTCTCCTTCTCCTTCTCCTTCTCCTCCTCCTCCTCCTCCTCCTCCTCCTCCTCCTCCTCCTTCTCCTCCTCCTTCTTCTTCTTCTTCTTCTTTTTAAAGATTTTATTTATTTATTTTATGTATGTGAGTACACTGTCGCTGACTTCAGACACACTGGAAGAGGGTATCTGATCCCATTATAGATGGTTGTGAGCCACAATGTAATTGCTGAGAATTGAACTCATAACCTCTGGAAAAGCAGTCAGTGCTCTTAACTGCTGAGCCATCTCTCCAGCCCCCAATGATTCTTTTTTTTTTTTTTTTTTAAAGATTTATTTATTTATTATATGTAAGTACACTGTAGCTGTCTTCAGATATTCCAGAAGAGGGCGCCAGATCTCGTTGTGGATGGTTGTGAGCCACCATGTGGTTGCTGGGATTTGAACTCTGGACCTTCGGAAGAGCAGTCGGGTGCTCTTACCCACTGAGCCATCTCACCAGCCCCCAATGATTCTTAAACAATTAAAAATTGAGGCATGGGGCACAGCACAGCACAGTCCTAATGGCCCAGGCCCATGCTGCATGTTCTCGTCTTGGAAACAATGTAACAACTGCACAATTGGTAGTTCCAGATTAATGTTTGATTTGCAAAGCAAGTTCGAAGAAATTATTAGAAAATGAATTAGAGCCAACATTGGAACCCCAAGAAAGGTAAAAGTTATTGAAGTTATGAAATAAGCTTGGCACAACATTTAAGAGTGGTTCCTGGATAAGCAAGTATAGAATATATAAAATCTTATATTAGTAAAACTAAGTCAAAATTCTGGGACTCTTTTTTGTTTGTTTGTTTGGGGGTTTTTTGTTTGTTTGTTTTCGAGACAGGGATTCTCTGTATAGTCCTGGCGGTGGTGGAACTCACTTTGTAGACCAGGCAACATTGTGTCTCTTAGGAGAGTCATTGTGTGCAATGTGCAGAAGCAGAAAGCTTCCAGAACTACTGAGTTAAGAGTTAACTTGAGGGGCTGGTGAGATGGCTCAGTGGGTAAGAGCACCCGACTGCTCTTCCGAAGGTCCAGAGTTCAAATCCCAGCAACCACATGGTGGCCCACAACCATCCATAACAAGATCTGACTCCCTCTTCTGGTGTGTCTGAAGACAGCTACAGTGTACTTACATATAATCAATAAATAAATCTTAAAAAAAAAAATGTCTGATACCACCAAATGTCACTGAAGGGCTCCTAGGAAGGGATCCATAGGACTAAAGACCTTGCTAATAAAATCATACATTTAAAAAAAAAAAAAGAAAGAGTTAACTTGATTCTTTCTGGCCACTGCCTGGCAGCTTTGCCCATGTCATTTATCATTAGAGCCTCACAATGCAAGTAGCTGACCTCAGAGCTCAGACCTCTGAAGTATAATAAGTTAAAAGTTAAAGTTTAAATAATGATAAGTTTACAATTATTATTGTGGCTACAGGCTTGGGAAAGCTTGAAACTTTGGGGAACAATTATAAATCTTAATTTTTTATGGGATATGGTTATTCTCTATTATTATTATTATTATTATTATTATTATTATTATTATTATTATTATGGTTTTTCTGTGGGTTTCTCTGTGTAGCCCTGGCTGTCCTGGAACTCACTCTGTAGACCAGGCTGGCCTCAAACCCAGAAATCCACCTGCCTCTGTCTCCCAAGTGCTGGGATTAAAGGCGTGCGCCACCACTGCCCGGTGTAGATATGGTTATTCTTTTGACTTTGATTTGGCAATGACTATACAGTGTCTTTTTTTCTGCTTGCTTTCGGAGTATCAATAAAAGACTGGGGTAAGCAAAAGGCAGGAGAGCATGAGAAGAGCAAGCAGAAAGCAAGTAGAGAGTGAGTGGGGAGAGGAGAGGATGTGAGGTGTGTATAGAGTGTGTGTGTGTGTGAGAGAGAGAGAGAGAGAGAGAGAGAGAGAGAGAGAGAGAGAGAGAGAGAGAGAGAGAGAGAGAGGAGCGTGCCTGTTGTGTGTGTGTGAGATGTGTGTGTAGGAGCATGAGAGCTCAAGAAAAGAAAAGTGCACAGGAAAAGGCAGAGTGTGTGCAGCCTCAAGCTGTGAGCAAGTGAATGAGAAAGAGAGCAGAGAGTGAGAGAGAAGAGAGAGAGACTTTAAGCTTTGAAAAATTGCCTGTCAGTTTGTACTCCAAAAATAGTCTGTGTATATTTATCATGCACCTTCCAGATATCCCTGCTTCCAGTTGAGAACTTGGATCCTGTGTCAAGACTGGACCCTGACATCTTCCCTATTTAATCCAGACACACACACACCCTTCTCTTTCTGTTTGCAAACTCTTTCTTGCTTTCTCTTCCTCATCTCCTCTCCCTCCCTCTCCATGTTGACTTCCCAGCCACCATTCCTGTGGCCAGTGAACTCACCCAAGAGCAGCTTCCTAATAAACATGCATTTAATATAATCTAATCTAGTTTGAATTGGCTCATTTCACCTGTGGAGATATAACATATCAACCAACACACTGGGCTGACACAGTACAGATATTTGGCTGTTTTGATGGAAAAAAAAAAAAAACAACAACAAAGCAAAACAGGGCTGGAGAGATGGCTCAGCGGTTAAGAGCACTGACTCCTCTTCCAGAGGTCCTGAGTTTAATTCCCAGCAACCACATGGTGGCTCACAACCATCTGTAACGGGGATCCTATGCACTCTTCTGGTGTGTCTGAAGACAGTGACAGCAATAATGTACATACATTGAAATAAATAAATCTTAAAAAAAAAAAACCCACATGGAAATCAAAAGCCTGTGTTGGTCAGGTAGAAACAAGTGGATGGGGCCCAGCCTACTCCTAATTGTGCTGCCGAGGGTGGGACAATCCACTCATAACCTTGACAGGAGCTTACAGAGACTCAAGCTTTCTCAGGGGCTGGCTGAGAATCACTGAGGCTAATGTAATCGCTGATTCAGCAACTCTACCTTTAGGAGATGATGTTTCCTTACACTGTGGACGGACGCCAGGGCTTGTACGTACAGACAAGTGCTCCACTCTGAGAGGCATCCTCCACATCTACGGGTTTCTTTGGCAAACCCACTCATGTGTTCTGAGAAGTATAACAAAGATGCTTATTGCAGTCCTGTGTATAACAGACGTGAAACAACCTAGTTGATCTGTCAGTGGAGCCTCTAGCAAACCATGCTATATCTTCAATAGAGCACCATACAGCTACTAAATAGGATGAGATGCATCTGCACACTCAAGTGTGAAAGAAGCCTGAGACACAGCAAGTGGAATCAACACAGCATAAAGAAACATACAGTATGCCAGCGTGTATGTTGAATAAAAAGATTAAATAAACATGTGTGTATAACATACGTATAAATAAAGTATATATTAATACATATGTATATTTATATGTATATGTAGCATGTTTGAGAAAAATTCTGGTCAGTGGTTGCTTGTGGGGAGAATAAGGATTGGAAGTATGGGGAAACCTTAGTGGACATTGGATATTCTTACTCTTAAATCTTTTCAATAATTACTAAATAATCTTAAGCAATAAAAGAAGCCAGGCATGTTGGTGCACACCTTTAATCCCATCAGAGAATTTAATCTAGCAGTCTGAGGCCAGCCTGGTCTACACAGTGAATTCTAGGCCAACCAGGGCTACATACTAAGATAGATCCTGACTCAAAAACAGACAAACATAAATAACAGCTAGCCGGGCGTGGTGGCGCACGCCTTTAATCCCAGCACTCGGGAGGCAGAGGCAGGTGGATTTCTGAGTTCGAGGCCAGCCTGGTCTACAAAGTGAGTGCCAGGACAGCCAGGGCTACACAGAGAAACCCTGTCTCGAAAAACCAAAATAAATAAATAAATAAATAAATAAATAAATAAATAAATAAAATAACAGCTAAGTAATAAAAGAAGAAGTGTCAGCCTGGGGTTATGTCTTGGGTGTAGGCTGCATCCTATCCTATGGCAACCTGCTGTGTGAAGCCTGTCCCCACAGAAATCTGTTTACTCCCCTGGGAGAAAGCACTTGTCCAAGGAGTGTAGTGTAGGGCCCTCGGGGGCATTACGCCAACAGCCTGCTTTGAGACGCTTGAGATAGCCTGAGCATATCTGGTGACTGTGATGAGGGATACTCTGTAGGCTTTTTGTTGATTTTCTCTCCCTGCTTTGAAACCCTGAGCTGTCTTGGAATAGAAGCTTCAGAGAAGCCCTATAAAAGAGTCTTCGCAGATTCGCCTAGAATCTCCTGGTTCTGTTGAATCTCAAAATTGACTCAATTCCTCAGCAACTGGCAGGTCTTCATAGAAAAAGCATGAATTTCTTATGTGGGGACCCCAAGTTCAATCCCAGCACCACACAGACACGAAAAGAGAGTAATGAGGTAACAGGAGTCCTTAAAACTGCTTCTTTGGACAAAGAGCTTTAGCACTCTGTCTGATAAAACTCCTTAACATAAAACTGTCAAATCTTTTGTAGCCTCTGTATTTCTTGTTTCTCTGCCTTTTATCTATATATGGTATGGGGCAGAGGCTGCATATTTTCTGTTTGCTTGTTTTTCCCAGCAGTTTGTTTCAAAATGGGCAGCTGACCTAGGTGGGAAGCCAGGTGAACGGCAGGGGAGAAAGAGAAAGGACTGGACTGGAGGTCTGGAGTGTGACCTTGATCCTCTTCATGACATGTGGCCCTGGTCCAATGGACTTTGTTCAGAGAAACTTGATTAGAAGTGCTGTTAAGAGCCACATGGGTGGCTGAAGATATAGCTCCATACTAAAGTGCTTGCCCCACACAGACAGGACCCTGAGTCTAATCCCTAGCCCTGCGATACACAGGCATGTAATTTTCTGGGAGTGGGTACAGGCCTCTAATCTTAGCACCCAAGAGGTGGAAGCTAAGACCCAACCTCATCCTCAGCTATGTACCATGCTGGAAGCCAGCCTGGCCTACGTGCAATGCTCTTTCAAATAAGTAAACAAGATTCATGTAGTACACAGTACGTCAGGGGCAGCCAAAGATCCCTGAGTGTGACTCCAGTCCAAATGGTGGTTCTAGATAATCACTTTCTTCTACAGCCCAGCCCAGCCTTGCACGATGAGTGTGGGAAGATGGTCTTGATTCCATGCACTGTAGGCTGGCTTGACTAACCCTAGTCATAAGGAAACTGCATTGTTAGGCTGGGCCCACAGAGCAGGAGAAAGGGAACAGGTAGAGCTCTGGTGGGCCTGAGGTTTCCCAGGCTCCAGTGCTCAGAGGAAGGTGAAGTTCCAAGGAGATTTTGGAGAATAGTATGAGGGGCCTACTGTCAGGGATGCAGAAAAGTGACTTAGTAAGCAAGAAAACCATCACTCAGCCTCAAGCTTTTCTGTTCCTCCTTACCACACAGGCCTAAGCAGCCACTGCAGAACTGGGGATGCTCTCAGCAGAAGAGCACTTGCCTAGCGAGGCAAGGCCCTGGGTTCAATCTTCAGCACCAAACGTAACATAGAAGCATTGGTGTCCCTGCTCCTGGTTCCAGGGCTGGATGGCCCCATCAGGATTCCCTAGCCGACACACTTGATGATGGTGGAATTGCTTCTAGCCTCCTGACTAGTCTACACACATTCACAGACCAGCAGAGCTCTTAAAGACTGGGGTCTTGGTACACAAGGTCCCTCTCCTACTCTCTCCTCTGGAAAAGCAAGCCTGAAAGGACTCTCCCAACACACCTGGCACAAGCCCAAGCCCCACCCCTGGTCCCCCAAGAAGCCCTTACCTGTGATAGTTCCACTTTCTCCTCCTCCAGAGGCAGCTTGAAGCCAGGAGGCAGCACCAGGCTGCCAAGCCTGGAGTCCCCCGGATTCTTCTGTGTTGAGGCCAGCTGTATTAAAATGAACTTTGTTCCCTGAGGATTTGTTCATGGAGATGTTATTGTGTACTTGGCTGCAGTTCCCATGGCTACAGGCTCACAAAGAGAAGGGAATGGGTATTCACCAGCGGTTTCTGAAAAATAGGAATTTGACCTCATTTATAGTCAAATATGCAGCAGAAATTCTTGCAAATAACCTAACTTAAAAACCACCACCGGGGCTGGTGAGATGGCTCAGTGGGTAGTAAGAGCACCCGACTGCTCTTCCGAAGGTCCAGAGTTCAAATCCCAGCAACCACATGGTGGCTCACAACCATCCGCAACGGGATCTGGCGCCCTCTTCTGGAGTGTATGAAGACAGCTACAGTGTACTTACATATAATAAATAAATCTTTAAAAAAAAAAAAAAAAAAAAAAAAACCACCACCACTGCCCTGCTGACGTATGGATTCTATCTCTGGCTCAACCCAGGTACATTATAGCTTTGAATTGGTTATCAAGAGATTAACCTCTATGCCAGGCAGTGATGGTGCATGCCTTTAATCCTAGCACTTGGTAGGCAGAGGCAGGCAGATTTCTGAGTTCAAGGCCAGCCTGGTCTACAGAGTGAGTTCCAGGACAGACAGGGCTAAACAGAGAAACCCTGCCTTGAAAAAACAAAATAGATACATAGACAGACAGACAGACAGACAGACAGTTTTTAAAAAATATATTTTTTAAAAATTCTGTATATTTGGACTACTGAGATGCATCCATAGAGAAAGGCCCTGACTGGCAAAGCTGCTGGTTCCATCCATGTAACTATTGTGGTGACAGGAGAGAACTGATAAACACATACATGCATACACATGTATGTGTATGCATACACATACACACACCCACACACAAGAGAGAGAGAGAGAGAGAGAGAGAGAGAGAGAGAGAGAAGGGAGAGGGAGATTAGAAGTTCAAGGTCATCCTAAGCTACATAGTGAGTTTGAGGCCAGCCTGAGTTATAAGAGACTGTCTCAATAAACAATGAAACAAACAAAATTCAGTATCATTCACTAAGAACCCAAAGCTGTCTTTGGGAGGGCCACCAGGAATACACCAAACATTGAACAAAGGAAGTAGTGGTTGTAATTCTTCAGAAAGGACAACACAGTCTAGGGAAGCCTGAGGCAGCAGCTGAAGGCCTAAAAGTGACTCACCACAGGACTTCCATATCCTGGGTCTCTAAGATTTGGACAGGGGTTTTGCACTGCTTAGTGTGGCCTCCCTTCCCCCCAGCCTGGAACCTGCCTGCTCAAGGGTGGAGCTACCGGCTCATTCGTCCTGCCACGCCCACTGCTGGAACCTGCCCTTGCTGCCTGGAGTCACACACGTGTTCATCCTGCTACTGGACCCTGAGTTACTTGGCGGGAAATTGGGTTCCCTCCCCCTTCCTTTATAAACTGAGTGTCTGGAAATATTAAATTGAGTCTTGATCAGAGTCTTGTCTTGACTCCATTGTTTCTTCCGCCCCGTCTAGTTTCCTCTCTTTCAGCCTGAACTGCCTTTCTCAGTGAACCGTTCGTGTTGTGGACCGCGGGCGGGCCGCAACAGTTGGCGCCAGAACTGGGACCTGAAGAATGGCAGAGGGATGCTAAGAGAAACGACTGCTGTGTGGAGCTCCACAAGAAAGGAAAGACTCTTCGTATCGGAGGAGCATCGGAGCAACGGACAGGTACACATGCTAGCGCTAGCCTAAAAAATTTCAGTTTTGTAAAGTGTTGCTGAGGATGCGGTAGGATACGAACAAGTTTGAAGCAGTGCTGACCCAACACTGTTTCTGCTTGGGGTCGGCAGCTCGTTAATCGGAACTAGATATGGAGACAGGCGGTGTGCCGCAGCTTTTTAGAAAACTGCTTAGGTGGAAGAAAGAAGGGTTCAAAATCATGGATCAGGCGATTGTTTTTAGTTTTCAGGAGTTGCTTAAGGAAAAAGTAGTAAGGCTTGAAGTACAATTAGTAAGAAATCTTTTAGATAAGATAGATAGCTGTTGTCCATGGTTCAAAGAAGAAGAAACGATAGATTGTAGAACCTGGGAGAAAGTTGGTGAGGCCCTGAAGCGAGTTAGAGTTTGAGATTAAGCTTCAGAGGCTGAGTCTCTTAAGATATTTCTAGTTTAGATAATGATTAATGTGGTTCCTATCCTAAATAGTAAAATTTAAGATAAGATATAAAGCAATGCCTCTTTATTAAAGCGTTAAAGCTTGCTTTAATAGGTATTCATAGGTATTAATTGATATCCAAACTTCGTAATATGATAGTAATGCTTCTAATATTGATTTTAACAGTGATAAATTGTTTTAAACATAGGTTTTGCTTTCCCAAAGTTGTAGGTATTATCCTAACCTTGCACAAAAACTTAAAAATTATGGTTAAAACTGCCATTGTTCCATTGACTGCAGCTTGCAGTTTGATTGCAAATTTAAGATTAATGCTCAGATTAAAAAGTATTTTACCTTTGAGTCAATACAGGGCTCTGGGCAGTCCCAGAGCAGCTTGTGGCCCTTTCTTTTGTTTTGCAAACAATGCCTAAAAAAGTTTTTCCCTGTGTTCAAGAAAATTTCTTTTTAACAGTGTTACAGATCTATTCAGATGTTTAAAATAATGCTTAAATTCAAAGATTTTTGCTTCTAGTAAACTGGTAATCACTAGAAAATTTTGCCTCTACGTATGGCTAATATAGCTTTACATTATGTAAGAAAAATGTTTATTGTTTCTGCTTCTTTACAAGAAGCCAAAAGTTTTAATCTTTCAGTATATATTGTTTCCTAAGTGGAAAGTATTTTATTAACTAATGCTTCTCAAGGGAAGTTTACCTTAAATCCTTGCTCTCACCCAAAAGATTCAGAGACAGTATCCTTTTATTACTTAGTGTTTTAGTTTACTACAAAAGGTTTTACAAAAAATAAAAAAAAGCTTTTATAATTGTTGTTAATTGGTAATTAAAAATTAGTTGTGCCCAAGACAATTCTTTGGCCAGAAAAAACATTATTGTAAAGTCATTTTTCTCATCCTCCCAGCCGATCGTTGGCCCAACTAGCTGCTGTGGGGCGGAGTCTTAAGACACACAGTTGCCCCTATTCCAGCACAAATAATCTGGTTGTGTGCTGTAGATGGTGTTTTAAAATGCTGAACAATCAAACCTTAATTTATATATTGATAGTCAATGCTATATCTCTGAGCTCATAATTACTTAAAATTGTTCGTCCCTCAGATACTATTAATTCTCAAATTTACAATTGCTTATACATATTTCTAGTTAATAAATAAATAAATTATGCACGTGTGACTCTTAATAACTTTTCTAGCCTTCTAGTTACAACCGTTCCTTAAAAAAATATATATAATTAAAAGTGCAATTAGTCACTGCCCCTTTACAGCCAAATATTTAAAATGTTTTGTCCAAAAAGTTATTAATTCAAAAGGTTAGATATTGTAAAATTTTAAACTTTAACCTCTTAAAAGACAAAAGAGAGAAATTGTATCCCCATATATACTATTTAGTGCATTTCCATGCACACTATTTAAAACATACCTTTATTTTCAAAATTTGAGATTAAAATGTCAAATTTAATAAATGCTTTTTAGTATCTTAAAAGGATCTACTTATTGGCTTATAGATTAATCCTAAAACAGCTACCTTATTAGGAAAGAGAAAAACAGGTTCTCTCCACAGAACTCTACAGAAGCATATTGGTAATTCGTGTGCTGAGCTGACAGGTAAGTTAACTCAGTGTCCTGATTAAAAAGACTAAGAGATTAAATTCATGTTTTAGATCCATCCTTGCTTGTCATTTTTCCAGTTTAGACTAGCTTCTAGCCTTTTAACTTTATGGCAATAGTACATCAGAGACTGTATATTCAGACTTAGTAAAATTAGTCATTTAATAGAGTCATAATGATTTTTCACTCTTCTTCAGTGTGACCAGCCATTCTAACTCAATCTTAGACTGGTCTAATATTCAGTTCAATTATTAGAGATTCCTATATTCTAAATTACCTAGTAAAGTTAATTCAGAGCATATTCCCCAAAGTCACCAAAGGCTCATCTTGCCTTTACCTTATTTGTCCTAAACTTTTTGCAAACTGACATTAAAGGTCAGTCTGCAGCGGAACGCCACTGGCACCCAGTTACTTCTAATTCTTATGCATTGGTAAAATGGAAGGACGCCCTGACTAATAAATGGAAGGGTCCAGATCCAGTTCTAATCTGGGGAAGAGGCTCGGTTTGTGTTTTTTCATGAGATGAAGATGAAGCACGGTGGCTACCAGAGAGATTAATTCGTCAGGTAAACACAGATTCTGTCTCTCCTCGTAAGTATCATTCTAAAGACTAAAATTCCTCTTGTGCTGGGAGTGGAAGTTCTCAGAAAAAATTGTTTTCCTCTGTTTCCCAATTCCCCTACAAGAGGCCGGAGATTAACTTTAGCTTTACAATTTGCATCTAAATAAAGTACCTTGACTTCTCCAAACAGAAAATTTACATTGCTACACTCTCATTGTTTAGAATTCTTCCTTCTCTCAAGCAGGTCAATCTACATTCTCCGGTTCTCCGCCCCTACGAGCAAACAGGTGGTATTGCTAATCTCCCTTCCAGGGACATCCCAGCATGTGGCTTTTCAGTCTAAGATAGGATTTGGATTTAACAGGAGAGCTAGGGAAGTAGAAATTTCATATATATTTACAAAGATTAGTTCTTATTTTGATAGATATAGGCTTAGTCCCTTAGCTGGCCTCTGGCTTTTCACCCTTGCTGTTACTGCAAGGTGTCCTTAGTTCCTCAGGCTACTGGGAATAACAGAGATGAAGAGGAAAGACTTTCAGCTCCTATTTTAACCAAAATTAATGGTGTTAATACTGACATAATCCTTGTCTAGGCCTTGCTAAATCTGAGGTTGACAAGTCTCATATAGAGACCTCGCAATAACTCAGAATTGCGCTACTGATTCATAATCATATGAATACGGTATGGGTACCGCTTGGCGCAGGAGATTACTGCGGAGGGAAGGTCCAGTTTGACCGTTTCTGAGTTCCCTGTGCGACACACCTGATTTGAAGGAGGTTGGTATCCGACTCCAGCTAAAAACCAAAAATACTTAAGGCTCTGCCTCCCCTCCCCAAAAGATACCAAGAGCCATAGATGTGAGTCGTTACAATGCTCACGGGAGGAATCAGGCCAATGTCCACCCAAGTCAAGGTTAAAGGCCCACTCATCTACGGATGAGAAAATCATTTGATCACCTCTGTTAAGCATTGCCTATTTAAACTTAATTAATAGGGGGGAGAGAGATTGGAGACCTTGCTGTCGTAAGGGCAAGCCCTTCACTGCCTCCCACCCAAATAATAAAAAAGCCAATTGGCCTTGTACTAAAGAGCTGGTCTTAACCCCTTCTCACTGTTCCCCTGCCTTTTACCCAAAATTGCAGAGGATTATCAGTTCAGTGTTATTCTAAAATTGTTTAGTTAAACTTAGCCAGATACAGTTTACCATTAAAATAGTTAGGGAATCCCACGGAAATAGGTTTTTCCTTTAGCCCTAGGAACTCAGGCAGAACTATTGAACATAGATAATTTTTCTGCCACAGGCCACCCCCTTTTTAATTTTTGTTTTGTTATCTAATGGAGGGAAATGTGGCCTCCCTTCCCCCCAGCCTGGAACCTGCCTGCTCAAGGGTGGAGCTACCGGCTCATTCGTCCTGCCACGCCCACTGCTGGAACCTGCCCTTGCTGCCTGGAGTCACACACGTGTTCGTCCTGCTACTGGACCCTGAGTTACTTGGCGGGAAATTGGGTTCCCTCCCCCTTCCTTTATAAACTGAGTGTCTGGAAATATTAAATTGAGTCTTGATCAGAGTCTTGTCTTGACTCCATTGTTTCTTCCGCCCCGTCTAGTTTCCTCTCTTTCAGCCTGAACTGCCTTTCTCAGTGAACCGTTCGTGTTGTGGACCGCGGGCGGGCCACAACAGCTTAGAGCACTGTCAGGAAGCAGGAATGACTCTGGCTGAACACAGTCTATCTGAAAGAAGAGCAACAGGCCATGGCAGGCTCTCAGGGGCTCCTCCAGGTCAGGCAGATGGAGCCTGGACTCTATCACACATCCTGCCTCTTCTCCAGGATTTTACTAATCAGGAGCAAACATGTGTAGTTGGACTAAGATAAATGTCCCCTCCTTTTGTTGAAGGGCTCTCTGTGGCTTGACAAAGGCTGTTTTGTAGCATTTGGCACTGGTCAGAGAACATCACACAATGGCATCGTGCATAGTCTCAAGGAACAAAAACAGCTAGGAATCCTAACACAGAGCCTGAAGCCCGTTTTGTCTGTGTCTTTGTCTTTTGTTTTGTTTCTCTAGGCAGGCTTTCTCTGTGTAGCCATGGCTATCCTGGAACTCACTCTATAGACTAGGCTGGCCTCAGACCCAGAGACCCTTCCGGCCTCTGCCTCCAGAGTGCCACTTCATCAGGCTCAGTTTGGTTCTTTTGTGCAGGAGCTAGGAAGTGAAGAGGGCTTCCTCTTGTGGGCTTCCTTCTGTGAGGTGAGCACTGACCCACATCTGCAGGCCTAGTCTCACATCTTGTTTTTTTTAAAGCTCGAAGTAACTTTTTTCTTTCTTTTCTTTTCTTTTCTTTTCTTTTCTTTTCTTTTCTTTTCTTTTCTTTTCTTTTCTTTTCTTTTCTTTTCTTTCCTTCCTTCCTTCCTTTCTTTCTTTCTTTCTTTCTTTCTTTTTTAAAGATTTATTATTTTTGCATATGCATGTCTGTTTGGATGCCCTTGGAGGTCAGAGGAGTTTTGAACTTCTGGAGCGGGACTTAGAGATGGTTGTGAGCCACACACCGTGGGTCCTAGGCACTGAACTGGAGTCTACTCCAGCCGCTGCTTTGTCAGCGCAGTCACAGAGCACTCTGCCAGAGCAGCAGTGTACAGGGACAGCGAAGAGCACCTGGTGCAGTCTGCATTCCCCTTGGTCAATGGATACAAATGGAAACTGGTTTTGAGCTACTAAGTAAAAGGTGTGTTCTTTGAGTTGTGTGGGGGGTGAGTTTTGGATCACCCTTTCCAGTAGCATCATCCCTATTCAGAGAAGTTTAGCCCATGTGGTGTGCATGATAAGGGACTCAGTCATCCCTGCTGGGAGACAGCAAGAGTAGCCTATTGACCCATTTTAGAAATTTCTGGGCATCATTTTCATGAAAACATGGCCCACAGGAAAAAAGATCACTTAAAATATCTGAAGACAACCACCAAAAACATCCATGTCTATTGTAGAAGGAAAGGAAAAAGCCTACAAGCAGGAAAGCCTACAAGCAGGACCAACTAGGGTATAGGTCACATTGGGTGGGGGTCTAGGTATCACGCATCACAAAAGGCATGGGCAATTTTTCATCTCTTGCAGTGGGCAGATTCTGTGAGGGAAGTTATAGCTTTCTCACTTGGTGACTTAGAAGTTAGGCTCACGTATCCCCGGAACCCTAGCGATTAGGAGGGCTAACCTGGGCATGGAAGTGCCTGCTTTTAAGCCCAGTGCTTGGGAAGCACAGGCAAGCAGTTCTCTGTGAGCTCCAGGACAGACTGGTTTACAGTGAAACCCCGACTTACACAGCAAGAATATGTGTGTGTATGTGTGTGTGTGTTGTAAGGGGGGCACTGGAAAACAGTCTCCTATAGAGAGCCCAGATGTTATATTAGTTTCTGTTTCTGGCAGGTTAGGATTTACTTACTTAGTTACTGTTTATTTTTCTTTTTTTTTTTTTTTTTTTTGGTTTTTCGAGACAGGGTTTCTCTGTATAGCCCTGGCTGTCCTGGAACTCACTTTGTAGACCAGGCTGGCCTCGAACTCAGAAATCCGCCTGCCTCTGCCTCCCAAGTGCTGGGATTAAAGGCGTGCGCCACCACGCCCGGCTACTGTTTATTTTTCTGAGACAGGGTTTCTCTGCACAGTCATGAATGTCCTGGAACTTGCTGGATCTAAAGGTGTGTACCACCACACCAAGCTCAGGGATAGATTTATTAGTAGTGTTACAACTGTCTCAGCAGAAGCATTTTTGTTCAGGTTCAATTTTTACAGGACCAAAGCTTAGAATTAATTTTGTAAAAAAAAAAAAAAAAAAAAAAAAAAGCCTTAAGAATGGACCCATGGCTTTCCTTTCTGCTGGGTGCGGGCTGCCTGCTGTCGAGATGGGCAAGTTCATGAAACCCGGGAAAGTGGTGCTGGTCCTGGCCGGACGCTACTCCGGACGCAAAGCCGTCATCGTGAAGAACATTGACGATGGCACCTCAGACCGCCCTTACAGCCATGCCCTGGTGGCTGGAATTGACCTCTATCCCCGGAAAGTGACAGCTGCCATGGGCAAGAAGAAGATCGCCAAGCGATCCAAGATCAAGTCCTTTGTGAAAGTTTATAACTACAACCACCTCATGCCCACAAGGTACTCTGTGGATATCCCCTTGGACAAGACTGTTGTCAACAAGGATGTGTTCAGGGACCCAGCTTTGAAACGCAAGGCCAGGCGGGAGGCCAAGGTCAAGTTTGAGGAGCGATACAAGACAGGGAAGAACAAATGGTTTTTCCAGAAGCTTCGCTTTTAGGTATATTTTTGTTTTGGTCATTAAAAATTTAAAAAAAAAAAAAAAAAAAAAGAATGGACCCATGGAAGATGTCTTGGTTACGGTTTTATTGCTCTGGAAGAACATCCAGTGTGCTTTATATCTGAGCCATCTCTTCAGCCCCAGGAAGTGGAAATAATTGTTACTGGTTATCATAGTCATTGTTATGCGGGCTAGGGATGTAGCTTAGTTTGTAGAGTGCTTGCCTGGCATGCACAGATCCCGGGATTTGATCCCTGGAACCACATTGGCTGGGTGTGGTAGCCTGCGTCTGTTCTGTTACTTAGGAGATGAGGGGTAGGAGTCTCTCAAGTTTGAAGTTGGTTTGGCATACACGAAACAACCGACTTACCCCTCAATCTTATCTACAAGATGAAAGGAATGAATCAGGGCTAACCCAGTGTGTGTAAAGCACAGGGGTCTCTGAGACCTTCAGCAGCCTGCAGAGTCAAGAAGGCAGTTCAACTCTACAGGACCCCAGTAGCCAGTGTTGGTTCAAACTTGGAGAGTCTGACCTCCAATTCGTTTATTTTATCCATATTTAAGCACCTCACAACTTGGTGAAAACCTATTTTGGTGATAATTAACTCAAATTTGAGGTAAAACAAAAACAAAAACATACCTACATCTCTTTGAGGAACAAAGAAAACTAAATACAGCTCAGATGCAACTCCATCCAAACTCTGTAAATTGCATAAAGATAGCTTTTAAAGACTGTCTGTGGAAGACAAATTTACCACTCTCTTTAGGTGCTGGAAGTCTCTAGCCAAACAGAGAGCCAAGGTCACCAGGTTAGTTAAAGGCTGCTCTCTTAGCCTTCTGCAAGGTATAGCATTCTTTCCCTTGATGGAACAACTTTCTGTGCTTAACATTACAGATTCCCCAAGTGTTTATCTGTGAGTGCAGGGACCCCTTCCCCCATGCCTCCTACAGTGAAGAATTAGCATTTGTAGGAGAGAGTTATATTCGGTCATTTTGTGTTCAGATGTGATTATGGAATATGCTTCTTATCCACCAGAGTGTGAATTTGCCTGAAATTGGTGTTTTGTAAAACTGAGCTGACCAAGCCACCGCCACAGCCTCACTATGGGTGCTAGGCCAGTCCTGGCAACAGCAAGGCTTCAGGGAGGAAAGCAAGTTCCAGTCAAGAATTACCTTCTCACTGCTCCACTTGGTAGGGAGAGCAGGCTTGGCAACCCCTCTTGGCAGAACACAAGTCTCTTCAGTACCGGACACATTTCTCTCTAACATCTTCTAACAGCCACTTTGCTAGTCCGCACTGCTACCTCTCCACAGCCAACACTAGATTTGTACCCCTGACTGAGAAGCAAAAGAACCAACCAGACCCAGAGAGAGGAGCTTTGCCCAGCTCTTCCAGTCAGCTGGTGACAGAGTTGGAGAAGAGAAACTGGAACTCTCTCCCGACAGGGGTTCTCTGTGTAGACTAGGGCTGGACTGGAACTCAGACAGCCACCTGCTTCTGTCTCCTGAGTGCTGGGATTAAAGTAAACACTGCCTGGTTTGATTTTGCCTAAACATCCAAGCCAAGACCCCTTCCAGACGTTAGGGCAGGCTGTTGAATACCTCAGCTATCAGCTTCTAAACGGATTTAAAGACAACAGACCTCTTGTTCACAATGCGCTCTACCTCCTTTCTTCTCCTTTGGGGTTCCTTGGAAGGTCTCATGACATCTGGGATTCTAAGACCTTCACTAGCTTGTCCAGTCTTATTCTTGTAGTCGCCACGTTCCTGCCTAATGGTTCTCCTTTTGCTTTGAGATAGGTAAGACTGTATAGGATCCCCTGGAACTCAAAATCTTCCTGCCTCAGCCTCCAGGGCTAAAATTGGTTATATGTAATTCAGGTCTCTATCCTTTTCCCTTCAGGGAACTCTTTGCACCCGACCTCCACACAGGTGCTGCTCTTCATCATTTCCTTAGGCCTTCTAACCTGTGAGTCCCCTGAAAACCCTATGGCCTCATTGGAGAATTTTTTTTCATTTTTTTTTTTTTTGGTTTTGGTTTTTTCGAGACTAGGGTTCCTCTGTATAGTCCTGGCTGTCCTGGAACTCACTTTATAGACCAGGCTGGCCTCGAACTCAGAAATCTGTCTGCCTCTGCCTCCCGAGTGCTGGGATTAAAGGCGTGCTCCACCACGCCCGGTGAACTTTCTTTTTTGTTGACGGTTCTTCTAACAGTCTGTCAAGTGCACTGGGCTGGGCTAGGAAAATCATACTCAACCTTCAGCCTCTGCGCTTGTTTCCTTTTACGCGAACGAAGCGCTGCTGTCAAGGGTTGCGGTATTCTCCATCCACATGAACAAGGGGGCAAAGGGTCCTTTAGACGTCTTCTCCATCCAGGTTCCCGGCTCTCCCTAGAACACCACACCCCCCCAACCCGCAGGCTGGACTGCAACGGCGCCACCGACTGCGCACGCCCCGGTTCTTGGCTCCGCCCCCGAGACGCGGCCCTCGGCCTGGCCGCGCCTGCGCAGCTCCGCGCGCCGGCTTCCGGGTGGAGAGAGCGCGCGATGGGGCGGCTGGTGGACGTCGCGGAGTAGCGGTGGAGAGTGGGCGTGTGCGCCGAGCGGCCGGGCGCCCGCGCTGGAGTCGCGGGGTCTCAGGGAACCAGACCGGGGCGCGGAGAGGGCCTTCGACTGCCACCCGCGTCCGCTCACTGGCATGTCGGCCGAGGCCTCTGGCCCGGCGCCGGCTGCGGCCGAATGCCTGGAGTCCCCTAGCCCCTCGGGTGTGGAGCCTGGCTCCCCCTCGTACAGTCTGAAGCCCCTGACCCCGAACAGCAAGTATGTGAAGCTGAACGTGGGCGGCTCGCTGCATTACACCACGCTGCGCACCCTCACGGGGCAGGACACCATGCTCAAGGCCATGTTCAGCGGCCGCGTTGAAGTGCTCACAGACGCGGGAGGTATGCGTGCCGCCGGTACACGTGCTGCCCTCCAGCCCCCAGTTCATTCCCGGCTCCCTAGGCCCATCTTATCTTTTCCTAATTCAGAATCTCTCTTTCCCCAATCCTTTACTTCCAGCAGTAACATCTGCCAAGCGCTCCATTGCCGATTATCTGCTCTTCTTCCCTTAGCTCAGACAGCCAAGGAACCAGGTCTACTGCAAGCAGTACCCCTCAAACAACCTTTATTGCTTACTTCCCACTGCCCAGCCTTTTGTTTGCCTCTGCGGTAGAACCGTCCCAGGTAGCCTCGAGAACGGAAAGATTTGGTCTAACACAAGTGCCCAGTGCCCGCACTCTCTAGGAATCATCCATGAATGCATATATGTAGAAAGAGAAGGCTGCTCTTGGTTTGCCAGGGGCCTGAGTGAAGGGCGCAGCTCTTCTTGACAGGTGAATCTTAACCTTCTCGGGAGTGTTGCCTTAAATTTGGGACTCACTTATTGTAGAATAGCTTTAAGGGGAAGGGCTTAACATAGATAAAAGCAAACACTTAGGAGGTGAAGTTCGGCTTCCAAATACCGAAGATGAAAATTCACTTATTTGATTAGTATTGTGATGTGTCAGTTACTGCTAGAGAAAGTTTGGTAAAGGGATCTGTTGAATCTTGGGGAGTTAGCCCCACACCCCGCAGGGGGTTGGGGAGGGCATGGAGTAGAAATGACCAGTAAGCAAGAAAATCTCATGTAATCACAGTAATTCTTGGTGTTCCAAGTAATGTTTCGACTTCATCGTTGTGAACCGGAGGGTTGAAGTGGGCATTTTTCACTAAATTAGATGGTTAAAATGAATACAAGGGGTTAAATTTATTGATAAGGTAATTTGGTAAGAATCTCCCCCATGGTGAGCTGGGCCTGGTGCCTCCTGCCTATAATGCTAACACTCAGTTTGGGCTACATAATGAGATCCTGACTTTAAAACAACTTGCCCATGGTGAGAGCCTCTGACTGCCCAGCAGATTTGGGAGGGATCTGTTCCGTGGCAGGTGTATGTATGATACACTGGAGATGTTTGAAACAGTTTTTGAATATGGCAGAGGTCTGAAACAGGTAAGTATTAGGTTTTCTTGTTGTCATTCTTGTTGCCTCCCTGTCCCCACAGGGTTTTTTCACGTCACCTTGGCTGTCCTGGAACTCAATCTGTAGACCACCAGGCTGGCCGCAAACTCAAGAGATCTACCTGCCTCTGCCTTCCAGATACTGAGGTTAAAGGGGTGTGCCACCAGGCATATATAGGTTTTCCTATGGCTTTGGAATCAGTTTCTAACAATGTATTAGCCCCTGTGCCTCCAGCAAGCCATCCTTCCTTTTGCCTTTTCCCACCCCACCAGGTTGGGTGCTGATTGACCGGAGTGGCCGCCACTTTGGCACAATTCTCAACTACCTGCGGGACGGGTCGGTGCCACTGCCTGAGAGTACCAGAGAACTCGGGGAGCTGCTAGGTGAAGCCCGATACTACCTGGTCCAGGGCCTGATTGAAGACTGTCAGCTGGCGCTGCAGGTGAGAGCCCCCCCCCCCCTTCTGGGTCCCTGTCCTCCTATCCAATAGATAGCTATTGCTACAGAAGAGAGATATGGCCTAGAGAGCCTGGCTTAGACTTGACAGAACCCCTAGGCTTTTGGCATTTGGGGGCACAGTCCTCGGCAACATCCCCACTGCTTAAAGCAGGGTCTCAATACTCTCTGGTGTCCAGACCGTCGCCATTAGAAATGCCTGCTCTGGGAAGTGGGTGGAGGGGCTGAAGAGATGGCTTAGGAGTTTTAAAGCACTGGCTGCTCTTCCAGAGGTTCTGAGATCAATTTCCAACAGCCACATAGTAGCTCACAACCATCTATAATTCAATTTGATTTCTTCTTCTGGTGTGTGTGAAGACGTAGTGTATGTGTTTGCATACATGAAATCATAAATGCCCAATCTGTGCTTGTAGCTTTTCCTGTTCAGTTAGTACTGTCACCTGAGTGACATTCCCACCCAACCCCAGCCCATTTTCTCCTTTGCTCGAAAGCTAAGGATTTCGTAGCTCTCTAGGCCAGTAGGGGTCTCAAGTTACATAATTTAAGTTTTTGATTTCTTATTACATTTACATGTGTGTGTATGTGTGTGTGTACTACTGCAGTACAGTCTGGAGATGGAGCACTCACTGGTCATCAAGTTTGGCCACTGAGCCATCTTTTATGTTTTTGTTTTTGTTTTTTCGAGACAGGGTTTCTCAGTAGCCCTGGCTGTCCTGGAACTCACTCTGTAGACCAGGCTGGCCTCAAACTCAGAAATCCGCCTGCCTCTGCCTCCCAAGTGCTGGGATTAAAGGTGTGTGCCACCACGCCCGGTGCCACTGAGTCATCTTAGCAGCTTGCTCTCACTTCATCTCAGTTTCAGCTGGAATGTAATAACCTTGACGATCAGGTTCTATCCTGGGAAGCAGCACACATGTGCATAAGCACGAGTGCCTGTCTGCCAACCCTCGGGGCTTTTTATTTTAGAGTTTTTTTTTTTTTTCAACTCTTTCCTCAAAGTGTCATAAAGTAGAGCCATACTCCATCAGCAGGGCTGGGGCTTCCCAGGCTTCCCACCTTGCTGTTGTACTTCTGTGGGTTCTGGGGACCCCATCAGCATCCCCTTAGGATCCAGCCCGGCTCTGCTGTGCCCAGTACCCTTCAGCCAGTCAGTTCCTGTCTCTAGCCTTCTGTTCTCCCGTTCCAAAAGATAAGTAAGAAAAAGAAACACAGTGTAGTAAGCTTTAATCATCATTCAGGGTTACTGTAGTAACACAGTAGTAGATTGTAAGTTGTGGTATATTGAATACTAGTTGTAAGTTCACTGGAGTCTGAACTGCTTTTCTCTCAGGGAATGCTTGTTGATTTTAACTTTTATTATGCTTATTCACTGAATGTGGGTTTGCGTACAAGTGAGAAGGAACCATAGCATGTACGTGAAGGTCAGAGGATCCCTCCCTCCCAGTCCTTTACCTCCAACAGTAATCAATAGTTATTGATTATTATTATTATCTGATACAGATGCCTCTTCCTACTATCATGTGGATTCTGGGGATTGAATTTAGGCCTACCAAGCCATCTCACTGGCCTGATTACTGGCTCTTGAAATCCGAAAGGGCAGATTTCTTTTGGATAGTATATGTATACGTTTCAAGTTTTTTACCTGTAGCCCAGAGGGGGGAGAATTAGTTTTATCCTTCTATAATTCAAAGCATTTTGTGAAAGAGTGCTGTTAATAAAATGTCCCTTAATGTACCATTCCTTTGCCTCCTCCATCCCCCTCTCTAATATTTGAGACCCATTATACTTATTTTATGACCCATTAAAGAGTCATCATGTAGCAGTTTTAAAAATATTGAATATCTTTTTTAACATATATTTTTTGGGAGGAATGGCATGTGCCACATGTATGTGTGGAGGCCAGAGGACAACTGTGGAGAATGGATTCTCTTCTACCTTGCGGCACCTGGGGAGGGGGAGACCAGACTCAGGTTGTCAAGTTTTGCCTCCTTTTCTTTCTGAGCGCTTTGTCTGGCCCTGAGCTAGACCTTGGAAGGAAAGATAGTCTTGCATAGTTATTTTATGTTACAGTTTTGAGACAGGGTCTAGCCATATAGCCCAGGTTAGCCTTGATCTCAAGCTCTTCCTGTGTCAGCCTCCTGAATGCTGGGATTACAGGTGTGCCTGTCTAGCTCTGCTCTGTTATTGAAGTTGACCTATTGTCCTTGCATGCTGCTGAGTCAGGAGGGATTCTGCTGTTGCCTTGTTGGTACATTTGTACCCTTGGTTAACATACAGAGATACAAAGATATATTAGAGAAGCTTTAAAGACCAGTGATGGGTTTCAGCTCCAGTTTATCTGACTCCCAAGTTAGTGTTTGCTTCCCACCCCCACCCCCCAGCTTTTTCCTGTCCCCCTCTTGCCCTTGTCCCTGCCCCCGCCCCCACTCCAGCAGCTCCACAGTCCTCAGGGCATGCCAAAGCAACTCCAGTCTAGGCAAATCCTTTCTCTTTCAGTTTTGTGTCCCCTCCTCCCCTTTTTCCCAGTCCTTTGTCCATCTCCCCTGACTTTACCCCTGTCTAATCCTAGTATGTTGGTACATAGCCTTGGATTATCTCTCTTCCCTGGAAGACCTAATGCATTTTTGCATATCCGCTTTTGCTGTGTATTTGTTTCCATCAGCTTACTTAGCTGTGGGTCTTGGTGCTGTTTTTCGCTGGGCACTTCCTGCAGGATCCAGTCACACTGCCTGGACTGCAGCAGGAGTCCATGCTGTTTTCTTGCCATATCTTACTCATGCATCCTCCTGAGTTTTGAGTTTGCTTTCTCTTTCCTTCTCCTACAAACAGTGCTACCGTGGGCCTCCTGTATATGCACCCTTCTAGTCTTATTTGATTTTTTTTTTTTCCAAGACAGGGTTTCTCTGTATAGCCCTGGCTGTCTTGGAACTCACTCTGTAGACCAGGCTGGCCTTGAACTCAGAAATCTACCTGCCTCTGCCTCCCGAGTGCTGGGATTAAAGGTGTGCGCCACCACGCCTGGCTCTCCTGAGTTTCTTATGTTGCTGTTCTTGCTTAACAGGAGATCCTTGACTCTTTCAGTTTAGTTCCTAGGAGAATTAGACCACGTTACATAAGAGCATGGATCTCACATCCTCTAAGGCATGTATTAAAAACAACTGGCTTTCCCAGCCAGGTGTGGTGCTACACACCTTGAATCCCAGCACTCCGAAGGCAGAGGCAGCAGGATTGTAAATTCAAAGCCAGCAAGAGTTACATAGGAGCTGGGCATAGTGACACACATACCTATAATCTCAGCCCTGGGGAGTAAGAGGTAGGCTGATTTCCAGATTTCAGGACAGCCTGGTCTACAGAGTAAGTTCCAGGATAGCCAGAGCTATACAGAGAATCAATTAATCCCTCCCTCCCTTACTTCCTCCCTCACCCCCCCCCTCCCTTTCTTAAAGAGTTACATAGGGAATTCCATGTCAAAAACTAAAATCTTCTATTTTTTTTCTGGCTTTTGAGGATCAGGTTTAGATATTGTCAGTATTTTCTTTTAAAATGTCACTTGTCTGTGGAAGAGATGTGTGTTTAATGTCTTTATTACATTTTATTCATATTTGTATGGGGTATGTGTGCCCTACAGTGAGAATGGTAGGGGTCAGAGAACAGCTTGTAGGTGTCAGTTCTCTCCTTTCAACATGTGTGTTCCCATGACCAGACTCAGGTTGTCAGGCTTGGTGACGGGCATCTTTATATGCTGTGGCATCTTGCTAGCCCAAGATCCTTGATTTTTTTTTTGGGGGGGGGGCAGGTTTTGAGACAGGGTTTCTCTGTATAGCCTTGGCTATCCTGGAACTCACTCTGTAGACCAGGCTGGCCTCGAACTCAGAAATCCACCTGCCTCTGCCTCCCAAGTGCTGGGATTAAAGGCGTGCGCCACCACTGCCTGGCTACATCCTTGAATTTTTAAATTGCAAATAGCCATTTGTGTATAGGTGTTATATGTGGGTATGTGCACTTACGTGCATATAGAAACCAGAGGTTAACATCAAGTGTCTTCCAGTCATATTTTACATTGCTTTCTGGTTTGTTCGTTTATTTTACTTTATTGTCCTACTTGCCTGGAACTTGTTATGTAGGCCAGACTGGCCTCGGATCCACAGAGATCTGCTTCTGCCCCCGAGTGCTAGGATTAAAGAGTAAGCTCAGTTCCCACCTTACTTTTTGAGACAGGCTCTCTTCTTCTTTTTTTTTTCCGAGACAGGGTTTCTCTATGTAACCCTGGCTGTCCCGGAACTCACATTGTAGACCATGCTGGCCTCGAACTCAGAAATCCACCTGCCTCTGCCTCCCAAGTGCTGGGATTAAAGGCGTACAGATTCACTGGCATGGGTAGGTTTTCTGGCCAGTAAGCTCAAAGGACCTACCTGTCTCCACTTTGTCAGCAGTGGGATTAACAGTGTACATCATGGGTTTTTACATGGATACGAGGAACCTGAACTCAGGTGGCCATGATTGTATGACAAGTACTTTATTATTGACTGAACCGTCTCTCCAGCCCCACCACCTAGCATTTTTAGAGCAGTATTATCAGCTATAGAAATTTAGGAAATGGATCACCAAAAAAATAAAGCATCAATTTTTTTTTCAGGTTTGTGTGTGTGTATTTATGTCTGCTCACTAAAATCTGGCCATGTTGTATGTACTATTTTGTATACTTTTTTTTTTTTGACATTGTATATCTTTCTGTGCCAATAAAATTTTTACTCTAACATCCAGGGCATATGCTCCAGTTTCTCTAGTTCTGCCTGAAATGTGTTGAGCAGTTCACTTCTAGTTGAGTTTCACATTGTGTCTGGCTATGTTCTACAAGTGTCTTCCAATCTAAAACAGCCTGTTTTTTTTGTTTGTTTGTTGTTTTTCTTATAAAGCATAGCTGTTAGAAGACATTCCCTATAAAAAGGGTCTGCTTACCAAACTTGCCTGATTGCTCAGCTCTGATGTCATTTGGTTTAAATCCTGATATATCCCAGATTTGCTGCAAATTAGGCCATAAATTTAAAGGTTTGATGGGTTAGAGTATATTCTAGAAGGTGTAGTGTATTTCACACTGTATTACATCAAGAGACTCATGATGTTGCTAATATGACTAACATGCAGATTTGGTCCCTGAATTCAGATGATAGTTGGAGTCCTCCCTACACTGCAGATTTCCTTGTTGCTAACTATACATTTTTCTGTGTGCTAGTAATTTGGGCATTGAGGAAGTGGCAGTTGCCTGTCAACAACACACCAATTGACAGTTCTTGCCTGAGTCAGTGATTTCATTAGGGATAATTATGGGTTTAGTATTTCTTCTGTGTCCCATGAGGTCATTTGTAAAGTCGTGCTTTGCACTACCAACTGAGTCTTGTAGTCAAATAGCACTTTCCCATAGCAGTGCAGATAACCATTGGTGGTGGTGGTAATGGGGTTTACATAGTTTGTTGGTTTTATTTATTTATTTATTTTTACTATTCTATGTTTTTATTAGCTTTATAATTTTACATACAAATCTTTTCATATATGGACTTAAAAAATGTCTATCTTGCCTGCATTGTGTATATGTAGACTACATGCATGCCTGGTACATCAGATCCCCTGGAACTGGGGTTATGAATAATAAGTAAGCGGCCATGTGAGTGCTGGAAACGAAACCTAGACCCTCTGCAAGGGCAGCAAGTGCTCTTACCCCTGAGCCGTCTCCAGCCCTCAGATGTAGACGTCCTCATCTCAATGAGACTCACTTCTGTTCCGCACAGAGCAAGTTAAGATTTCTATCTATTAAACAGTTTTTGATACCCAGTATCCAAAATGGCCACCGGTATTCTTGCCTCCCTTACCTCCCACCCTGAACAGGATTAACATATCCCAATCACATTGTAGAGATACATTGTGTAACTGGAAAGACAGTCTCAAGTGGTTGCTGGCTGACTTTGAACTCCTGATTGTTCTACCTCTACCTCCCCACTGCCAAGATGTCAGCCATGCACTACCACCCTCAGCTCTAATGTGTGACTTTTGAAATTAGGTCATAAAATAAGAATGGCTTCCACCTCGTGGATCCTTCACTCTGGTGAGCAAGCCATTGTATGAGGAACCCAAATAGTTGTTGGGAAGTCTCCCTGGCAAGGAAGTGGAGCCTTCTGTCACCTGACTCGCAACTGTGTGGACCAGCTTTATCAAAAGCAGCTCCTCTAGGCCCGGTCAAGTATTCAGTATGCAGATGCACTTCTGGCCAGCATCTTACATTGTTTGTAGTTTTGAGATAAGGTCCCCTTATGTATCCCAGTCTAGCCTTGAACTCAGGCTCTTCCTCCTTTCACTTCTTATAGACTGGCACGACATCATGTGCAATTGTGGCCAACTGTGGCTGTCATCTAGACTAATTCATGAGAGACTGTGGGCTGGTCTGAAGGTCTGACCCTCAGAAAGTTAAGGCAACAACAAATGACTGTCGTGTAGGTTGCTGTGTCTATAGTAATTTATCATCTAGAGGTAACACATTGTGCAATGACTTCCAGACAGGACAGAACACGACAACAGAACTCACAGAGACTATGACAAGTACAGGCCCAAACCAGACGAAAGCCAGGCACTAAGAAGGGGAAATGGATGTAAAGACCCACCCCTAACAAGAGCCTGTTTGCAGTGGATAACCTCTGGGAAGGGAGTTCTACAA
The DNA here is from genome assembly GCF_978045245.1 of Mus caroli. NCBI lineage: Eukaryota > Metazoa > Chordata > Mammalia > Rodentia > Muridae > Mus > Mus caroli. The sequence continues at coordinate 18,826,221 of NW_028227263.1, read as the reverse complement.
TGGAGTATAGCAACCATTTCAAGGTGTCCAGGAATGGCTAGCCCAGACATACTCCATTCCTTTTAGTTTGGTATTTTGTCTCTTACTGGTTTTCTTTTTCTTTCTTATCTTTGTGTTTGTGTGTTTGTTTGTTTGTTTGTTTGTTTGTTTGGCTGGATCTCACTCTGTATCCCTGAGTATCCTGGAATTCCCTTGTAGACCTCAAAGTTACAGAGATCTACTTGCCTCTGTCTCCCAAAGTGCTGGCATTAAAGGCATGGATGGTCACCACCCAGCTTGATTTTCTATTCTTTTTCTTTTTTTTCCTCTCTTTTAATTTATTTACTTTTATTTTATGTACATTGGCATTTTGCCTGCATGCGTGTCTGTATGAGACTGTCCGATCATGGCAGTTGTGAGCTGCCATGTGGGTGCTGGGATTTGAACAGGTCCTCTAGAAGAGCATTCCTTTTAACTGCTGAGCCATCTCTCCAGTGCACCTCCACCCGCTTTGAGGGAGAGGGGGAGGGGAAGAAAGAGAAAGAGAGAGAACAGAACACCTTGAAGTTAGGTGGGAAGGGAGGTGGACATGGGGAGGATAAAGAATATGATCAAGAAAAAAAGATTTAATAAGCAGGGCAGTGGTGGTGTATGCCTTTAATCTCAGCACTTGGGAGATAGAGGCAGGTGGCTTTCTGTGAGTTTGAGGCCAGGCTGATCCACAGAGTGAGTTCCAGGATAGCCAGAGCTACACAGAAAGACTGTCTCAAAAAAAACCAAACCAAAATAACAGAAGAGATTCAATAAATTAAGAAGAACGATAACAAATTGTGATTCTGGTGTGTGGACTTTTCTGTGCAAAACCACAAAATGTCAGGTCTTTAATAGTGTAAGCAGTCGGGGTAGAGCAGGCAGCCTATGAGCTCCATGCCAGCCTGGGTGGTCCACAGAGGGAGTTCCAGGACAGTCAGAGCCACACGGTTTCTCATTGCTTGTCCTGGTAGAGGTGAGGGTAAGCTAAAGAAGCAAACAGTGGAACAACAAAGCCAGGGACTATTTGCACATTCCCAAGCTTTCCGATAATGCATACAATTAACAAATGGCTTCCCTGCAAAGATTAAATACTGAACATTCCCAGGAAAATGTAAGGATAATTCAAGAGTGTGATTGTCAAGTTCATTGTTTAGACCCCAGAAGTCCCCAAAGAGATGCCCAGAGAATCATTCAGTTACATACTAGCCCTTTTGTTTTTTAGGCAGGTTCTTCCTTTGTAAGCATAAGCCTTATCCTTCTATGAGCTTGATTACAGGAATGTGCTATATATTCACCCAAATCACAGCTCTTCTAAGAGGCTAAGATTGCACTGTTCCATGGCACACCCTTAATCCTAGCACTCAGAGACCCAGTCTAATAGAAAGAAAAGTTTAAGGGCTGGAGAGATGCTCAGTGGTTAAGAGCACTGACTGCCCTTCCAGTACCTGAGTTAATTCCCAGCAACCACACGGTGGCTCACAACCATCTGTAATGAGATCTGATGTCCTCTTCTGGTGTCTGAAGACAACTACAGTGTACTCATGTACAGACCATAAGTAAATTTATTTTTTCAGAGACAGGGTTTCTCTGTGTAGCCCTGGCTGTCCTGGAACTCACTCTGTAGACCAGGCTGGCCTGGAACTCAGAAATCCGCCTGCCTCTGCCTCCCAAGTGCTGGAATTAAAGGCGTGTGCCACCATGCCCGGCCATAAATAAATCTTAAAAAAAATAAAATAAAAGTTAAAAAAGGCAACTTAAGATATGACCTCTCTGTAGCTTGTTTCCAAGCCCAAAGCAGTCAAAAGCTCTTTTCAAAGAGGTTACAGGCGTGGTGTTTTTTTTTTTTCCCTCTCTTACAACATGAACCCTAAGCTTAGACAACAATAAGCATTTAATAGATTAGCAGGGACTTGAAGGAACAGCCATAGCTGAAGCACAAGAGGGCTTTGGACAGTGAAATTCGTGCATGTGGGAAGCAAGCTGAGGAAGCCGGCGGAACTTATGACTATGTCCTGGCAAAAGAATGATTCTTCTGGGCACTGGAACTCCTGTGTGGATCATACCTGTTCAGGGGTACGCAACCAAGGTACCCAATGAGGTACAGACTTAGGACCAGTTACTTCTACATGCCTCCTCTTGTCTTTGCCCTCCCTACCTAAGTAGTGGTTAAGTGGAAAAGACAACATGCCTGTAGTTCATGGCTCTTCCACTAAGAAAAAAAAAGTCCCTTCCTGAGCTGAAGTTGAGGAACTGTGCCCAAATGGCCTTATCCCATCCTGAACCTGGTTCGGATTTTCTCTGCTTTGAGCTGCCAATGTAGTGATGAGACTTGGACAATCTTGGGAGCAATGAATTAATGGAGCCAACCTTGAGAGAGCTCCCAGTGACTTAAGGCAGATGAAGCTAGTCATAAAAGACAGTGAGCTGTCCATTGTCCGTCTTCTCCTTTGCATTATTTTCTCTGGAGAAACCAGCTGTTATGTTATAAAGACATTCAAGCAGCCCTACAGAGAGGTCCATTGGCAAAGGTTAGGTCCCTCATGCAACCGCCATGTGAACATAGCAGCCATATTTCTTAGAAAGTGATCCTTAATAAGCAGTAGTGCTGTCAGATGCCTGTAAACCCTGCAACCCCGCAGCCCCTGCTGTGCATGCCTCATGGAAGAACCTGTGCCACCGGGGGCCTGAGCAGCTCACCAAAGAATCCCTGACCCACAGGAAAAGGAACCATAAAGACCTTACGTTAAGTGAGGCTGTGGCATTTGGGGCCATTTGTTACACAGCACAGAGAACAGGTGTGTGTCCTGCTTCCTGCACTTTCTCCTCAGCTCTCACCTGCCACACCCACAGGTTTCTGTCGGACTTCATTTTGTCTCTGCATCAAAACTGCAGTTTCCATTATTTTGCCTTCCTAGTGGATCCTTATGCCTTACAGACTCACCGCTTCAAAACTGGCAGTAATTGCAGACTTCTGTGCTTCCATTGATGTTTTGTTTTGTTTTGAGGTAGTTTTATTAAGTAGCCCAAGCTGCTTTCAAACTTGATGACCACTTTCCTCTGCCTCCCAAGTGCTTCCATTGCAGTAAACACATTCCTGACCTTTGTTGTTTTTGTTTTGAGACAATCGCGATGCAGAGTCCTGCATAGCCTCACACTCTATATAGACCTGCACTGTGGCTCTGCTCCTTGTCTACCTCCCGTCTCCTGATTGGATGGACTTATGTTTTTCCTCTGTACTTTCTATGAGAGTTAGGTCTAGGCCATTCTCACAGACCCAAGTTTAAGCAGCCCTTGCACCTCAGCCTCTAGTAGTTGGGCCTTACGGTTCCAGCTACCAGGCTTGGCCTTCCATTTAAATTCTATACGTACATATGAACACTCATAAACACACACACAAAAACCTCTTAGCTGGGCAAGGTGGCACAGGCTTTTAACCCTAGTACTTAGGAAGCAGAGGCAGGTAGAGCTCTAAGTTTGAGGCCAGCCTGGTCTACAGAGTGAGTTCTAGGACAGCCTGGGATACATGGAGAAACCTACCTGTCTTTTAAAAAAACTAAATACTAATAATTAAAATAATAATAAGTCTCAGAACCAGTTTCTGGAAATTGTCTTAGACTGTGGCATTAGAAACAGGCATTCCTCTAACGTGTCTCTAAAGGGATATTTCAACAATTACACTGGTCATCGCTCAGACAGGAGGATTGTTTTTTGTTTTGTTTGTTTTTGAGACAGGTCTCACTGTAGATCAGGCTGGTCTCAAATCCATGACATCGTCCTACATGTGCTTCCCCAGTGCTGGGTTAGAGGCATGTGTCACCGAGACAGCGAGGCAAGAGACTATCCACTCAAGTCATTTAGTAGGGCTGTCTCAGTATTGTAAAAGTTAAATTTTCATTTTAAAAAATGGTGCAGTGGTGCACCGCTGGGCGGTGGTAGCGCACACCTTTAATCCCAGCACTCGGGAGGCAGAGGCAGGCAGATTTCTGAGTTTGAGGCCAGCCTGGTCTACGAAGTGAGTTCCAGGACAGCCAGGACTACATAGCCTCACACTCTTATATAGACCTACTCTCTTTCTACTAAGAGAAACCCTGTCTCGAACCCCCCCCCCCAAAAAAAAAAAAAGATGTAGAGTGTAAGTCAGCAGCAGTGTACTCAGGTCCCTTGCTTGGGATGCCCTCGTGGTCCTGGGTCCGACCCCCGGCCCTCCAGAGATAAACAACCTCGCTGTACTCAGTCATTCAGCAAATGTGTGTGCTTACACTGGTCATCACTGTACAGTCCTCAGGAGGTCATGTCAGAACAGACGCAGACTTAAGTGCTATGAAGAAAAGCAGCCAATACTGTGAACCCAAGGAAGCTATGTAACTGCAGGAGTGGTACTGCCCTGTGGGGTCAGCGTGCTGAGCTGCACACAGCTCAGTGAAGCACACCGCTAGCAGGCTGACCCATGCAGTCAGGGAGAGCACAGCTGGGTGCCTACAGAACAGCAGCTTGGTAGGGTAAGGGTGGAGTTATGGGGAGGGCAGACAGCTAGACTCAGCCTCTTGTAGATGGGCCTTTGGGGACCTGCTGCCATGCTTGGACTTTCATGTTAATTTTACACACACACAAACACACAAAAAATAAACCTCTTAGCTGGGCATGCTAAATTATACACTAGCTGTACCACTGCACAAGACAGCCAGGGTGGCGTGGAGTGGTCACATCCTAGTGAGCTGTGGAAACATGGAAGAGTATTTTCAACCCCCCAAACAGAGTCACACAGCCTTTATCTAAGTGGTGTGAGTGAACACCAGTTGTACTGCTAATCAACTTGTACTTTCTCTCCAGCAAAAAAGGGAGAAGCTGTCCCCACTATGCCTCATCCCCACAGTGACATCACCCCGGGAAGAGCAGCAGCTCCTGGCCAGCACCTCCAAGGTGAGGCCCTGGAGACCGTGGGTTGGGCAGTTGTGACGGCTGCTTTTGTTTCCCTGTCTCTTGACTGCATCCTTCTGCCTCCCCACAGCCTGTGGTGAAGCTTCTCCACAACCGCAGTAACAACAAGTACTCTTACACCAGGTGAGCGGGGAGGGGGGGGCGCGGCGGGGGGGCGGGGGCGGGGAGGGGGTGGTCAGGGGCGGGGCGGGGGGCGGGGCAGGGGGCGGCCCTGTGTGTTTACAGCCGCAGACTCCTAGGCTTGGCAGAGCTCTGCTAGTCCATGAAGGACGGTGGTCATATGGAGAGACTGCAGAATGCCTGCCTGTTGAATGTCCCATCCCATCTGTGCCACCTGTCGCCAGTAAACGAAGTTCAAGCAAAGCCTGTGATAATAGTTAGCATAGGCTAGTCCCTGATTTCCCAACGGGATTGTTCTCAGTGTTGTCTGTTAATTTATCTGTGCTCCCAGTGGTCTGAGGATGTGTTGGTCTCCAACTAGAGATGATATTATGGCACCAGAGGATTACGTCACCTGCCTAATGTTGCTGAGTTAAAATGTGGCACTGCTGGGGTGCCTGGTGACAGCCTGCACCAGGAGCTTCTGTGCTAGGCAGTAATTTGCCTTGCAAATGTGTCCCCTCAGAGGCCTACACAGTCAGAAGTGCCCTGCTGCACAAGACTGGGAATGTGGGCCCCACGGGGGGGGGGGGGGGGGCGGGGGGGGGGGAGCGGAGGGAAGGAAGACAGTCAGTCACCTAAGGCCGGCTGGCCCTTGGTTCTCAGCACTTCCGATGACAACTTACTGAAGAACATCGAGCTGTTTGACAAACTAGCCCTGCGCTTCCATGGGCGGCTGCTCTTCCTCAAGGATGTCCTAGGAGATGAGATTTGCTGCTGGTCTTTCTACGGGCAGGGCCGAAAAATTGCCGAGGTGTGCTGCACCTCCATAGTCTATGCTACGGAGAAGAAGCAGACCAAGGTCAGAGGGAATTGGGGAGGGTGGGAGGGAGGACTGGGACCCTGGACAGAGGTAGATCAGCAGATCTGGCAAAGAAACACTCTTTGGTGGTTATTGTGGACCAGAGTTCTAGTTCATGGCTATGTAGTTTGGGAAGGCCACCTCATTACCAATGAAATGAGGCTACTAGATTAGAGAAGATTCTGTTTTCCTTTTCTTTGTTTGGGGTGGTGGGGATTAATTGGTCCCCAGGTCTTGTGAAGAACATGATTTACCTGTTTGTGGCTTTTTTAAAAAGCTGTATTTATTTTATGTGTATGAGCGTTCTGCCTGCATGTACATAAATAGACCACATATGTGCTGGTATTTGTGAAGGGCAGAAGAGGGCATCGGATCCCTTGGAACTACTTGTAAGCAACCAACCATGTGGATGCTGGGAAATGAGCCTGAATAGTCTGCCAGAGCAGGAAGTGCTCTTAACCACTGAGGCAACTGGCCAGCCATAAAGCAGGATTCTTAGTGTAGGCAGTGGAGAGGGCTCAGCATTGTCTGCGGTGCCCAGGATAGTATGCAGGGCTAGAAACATGTGTGCACTTTTCGGTATGGAAGACCCACGAGCTGGGTTCAGTGTGCGTGAGATCCCAGCACTCAGCAGCCTGAGGAAAGAGGAGCAGGAGTTTAAGGACATCCTGGGCTACATAGTAACATCCTGAATCAAAAACTGTCCCCTAAAAAAAGGTCCATGGTTCACTTTAGAACCTCAAAAGGTCCATTACCAAGAGCAGGCTTTGGTTCTGCAGTATTGCAGAAGCAGCTGAGGACCTCACAGCTAAGCCAGTGCTGTACCACAGAGCCACCTCCCCAGCCCTTTGTTGTCTCGGTTTGTTTTGAGACAGTCTTAATATGCTGCACAGGGTGGCCTTGGACTTGCAATCCTTCAACATCAGCTTAGACAGCCAGAATTGTACACCTCTCAGCACGTGGTGCACATCTTCAGCTTCAACACTTTGAAGTAGTTCTGGACCTGCCAGGGCAGCATAGTAAAATTCTGTCATTAAAAGGGAAAACTAAAACCCTCCAGACCTTCTGAGTTGATGCTGTGAATGTAGTAGCCATCAGTGGACATTTCACAGTATCCAGGGCTGGAGAGATGGCTGAGCGGTTAAGAGCACTGGCTGCTGTTAAAGAGGATGTGGGTTTGATTCCCAGCACACACCTGGAAGCTCACAACTGCAGACCCAGGGGATCTAACACTCTCTTCTGGCCCCCAGGGGCACTGCATACGAGTGATGCACAGACAAACATGGAGACACCCACACATATAAAAATTAATTAGTTAAAATTTAAAACTGTCTCAATACCCAATCTGTGTTAGGTACTGCCCCACTGCAAACCACAGAGGCAGTCTCAATCCCTGTCGCCTAATGAACCCAAGCTGGGCATCGTTTCTCCCTGGACACATTTGCTCATGAAATCTCAATGCAACTTCCCCAGACAAAGTTGTCAACCCCCTTTTTAGCTGCATAAAGTGCTGTAGTCTTGGGTAGAACACTGGCTGCAGAGCAATACTATACCTTTTCCTTTCCAGTGTCCCCTAGCCAGTATTAGTCTGATACTTGTCACCTAGTGGAAGGACAAAGAAACACTGGTCAAAGAAATGGAATGTACCTCATCTTCCCGAAGGGTTTTTTCCCCTGCAATTAGGAAGATCAGAAGAGGTAGCTTAAGAGGAAGGTGTGGTGGTGTACATACATCTGTAATCACTTCTAACGGGGAAGCCGTCGGACTCAGTCTTACTGGCTGGCCTCTTACAGGAGGGTTGCAAATTCAAGGCCATCTTGGGCAACCTAGTGAGACTGTCTTAAAATAATGAATTCATTAATAAACAACTAAGAGTATGGGTGTAGCTCAGCAGTAGAACTGGTCCAGCATGCATGAGACTCTGGGTTCATCATATCCTTTTCAACATTGCCCAGCAAACCCCCCCTTTCCCTGTGTCTTTCCTCTGTTTGTCTTCGTTCTGTCCTGGCACTTGAGATGCGTTCCTGTCCTGCTGCCACCCCTCAGTGTGCTTTCCCTAGCTGTCCCCCTCCCTCTCTTGAGTTGGTCAAACACCACATTCCCAGCAAGGCCTTGCCTGAGTTCCCTACTGAAAGATGAAACTCTTGGGAAAGGCTATTCACATCCCCTTTCCAGCTTTCTTCATAAAATGTCATCATCTGACTTAATATATATCTTAGGAAGAACGAGTCTGTGTTCTCTCCCTAGACTTCCAACATGCTGAGGGCAAGCATTTGTTTATAATACTACGTTCCTGATGCTTGGAACAACCCAGGGATAGTGGCAGGTACTCAGGACTTACTAAATGGAAAGCATTCCAAGAGCCTGGGCAGTGAAGGAAAGAAAACAAGTCTAGCTGCCTTTGGGGCCTGGAGGAGAGCCCACAGAGGAGCCCCTGGGGAAGCGCTGTGGGACTGGGCCAGAGGTAGGAGCTATGGGTTGCTGGCCTTTTGCAGGTGGAATTCCCTGAGGCTCGGATCTTTGAGGAGACACTGAACATCTTAATTTATGAGAATTCCCGTGGCCCAGATCTGGCTCTCCTGGAGGCCACAGGGGGTGCAGCTGGAGGTGGTGGGGCAGGCCGAGGGGACGATGAAGAGAACCGAGAGCACCGTGTCCGGAGGATTCACGTCCGCCGCCATATCACCCACGACGAGCGTCCCCACGGCCAACAGATTGTCTTCAAGGACTGACCTTGGCCTTCCCCCTCTGTCCTCTTGCTTCTGGGACCTAGTCCCTCTGTCTCTTTGCCCCGGCTCTGCTGGCCAAGTCGTGGGTCTTCCCTCTGTCCCCTCATTGCATGCTATTTTCAGTGAGCCCTTTCCTTCTAGTCATCGCCACTCACTGCTAACCACATGGTACATTCCAGCATTTCCCTCTGGCGGGGCTCTTCAGAAAGCCAGTGACCGCCCCTCCTCTACATCATTGCTCTGCCATCTTTCTCTTACCATCTGATTTAGAATGACACAGGATTCCCTTTCCATTTTGTTAATACATTGAACACACATGTAGAAAGGACAGTACCATCAACCACACTCCAAGCTGCTTTCCGCCATTGCAACAGAGTACTTTGCCCCTCCTGCCCCACCATTCGCCCTACCTCCTTAACTTTGTACTCGGCTGGCCTGGACCTGTGCCAGCTCTGCTATCTTGATCTGTTTCATATTATTTATTATTTTAATTTTCTATTAAATTATTGGAATAAAGTTGAGCTGAAGGTCTGCTGCTGACTCTCGGGTGAGGGATGCTGAGGCGGCTTATGTTAAGAAGATGCAACGGAAAAAAACAAAAAACAGGGCTGGTGAGATGGCTCAGTGGGTAAGAGCACCCGACTGCTCCTCCAAAGGTCCAGAGTTCAAATCCCAGCAACCACATGGTGGCTCACAACCATCCGCAACGAGACCTGGCGCCCTCTTCTGGAGTGTCTGAAGACAGCTACAGTGTACTTACATATAATAAATAAATAAATCTTAAAAAAAAAACAAAAAAGATGCACTGGGCAGTGATGGCACATGCCTTTAATCCCAGCACTTGGGAGGCAGAGGCAGGAGGATTTCTGAGTTCGAGGCCAGCCTGGTCTACAGAGTGAGCCCCAGGACAGCCAGGGCTATACAGAGAAACCCTATCTCTCAAAAAAAAAAAAAAAAAAAAAAAAAGAAGAAGAAGAAGGAGAAGATGCCTATGCCTATGCCTGGCTGTTTTGTGGTAGAAACACGAGCCCCTTCCCAACCCGTAGCCTCGGATTGGTAACTGAGAAGGAAAGAGTCAGGACTTGGGAGAGGATTGTGAATTTGTATTCAGTGCTGGCTGAGTAGGTGGAGAAGAGGTCCTGACCACCACTCAGGCTGTCCTTGAGTGCAGCATCACTCAGCTCAGGTGCCGGAAGTGTCTTTCAAGGGTCTGGAGCGAAGACAAAGTCGAGAGCTTGGCGTTCTGCTCCAGCCACATTAGGGTGCCAGAGGTCCACAATGAAGACCACTCGAGGTCCATCTTCAGGGGAGCCTAGGGCACACAGGGATGGAGACAGCAGCTGATACCAGAACTCCTGTGATAGGATTCCTAGTATAGACTGAGGAAAGCAGATGTCAGCACCAGGCCCTCACCAGTGGTAAATTTGCTCATTAAGCCACGGTTTCATCATGTAGCCCGGCCCTTAAACTCACCATCCTCCTGGCTCAGCCTCCTGAGTTTCACCATACCTGGCATTTACAGTGGTAACTCTATGTGCCCAAAATGGGTACATTTTATACCAACTGACAGGCATAATAAGATTAAATAAATGCCTAAGGTTCCACAGCAAGAGGATAGGGGTGTAGGTAGTCTAGCTTATGGGCCTAGCCCATATGCAGTCAGTCACCCGGTAAAGAAGGCAGATGCCCCACAGGTGATTGGAGGAGCTGTGGCTTGCCCAAGGCTGTGCAGTCCCAAAACAGTGCCTCTGAGAGCAGACTGGCTGGAATCCCTCCGGGTCTTTGGTCCCCTGACCCACCAGAATGTGAGTCCTATTACCATTATGAGCCACTGTGTGCAGGAAGGAGTCGTCCACCAGGAGGCAGTGCCCTTCAGCCCAGCACTGGGGCTCACCACCAACAACCAACTCACAACCAGGAGGGATCTTCAGGCCTGTGAAGAGACAATGGGAATGGAATCCACCATTCCTGCCTGTGTTCAGGGGGCCTGCCCACTCAATGGGCCTCACAGGCCAGATTCTGTGGTCTTCTCAAAGATGGTCAGAGTACATTCACCACACAGCATAGTCTGAAGGATGCTCAGACACTGGGAAGGCCTGCTGTGGGAAGCATGTCTGTCATTTGGAAGAAGCCTCTCCTAAACCATCTCCTCCTGGACTTTCTGTCAATTCAGTTCCAGAATCTTACTGTGTACTGGGCACCTCTCCCGTGAGGCCAAACTAATGGATCCAGTCTGACCCCAGGACCTCAGTCAAGTGTGCTGAGAAAACAGCCGACTCTGACGTAACTAAGACATTCCGGAAAATCGTCCTTAAGACTGGGTAGTGTTCCCAACCTTACGAAGGTTAAAAGTCCAACATGTGCATGGTATCTGCAGGGAGCAGCCAAAAAAACCCTCACCTGGGGACCAGAGGTTGGGATGAGCCCTGAGGCAGAGGGGTGGTCCCTGAGAAGTCCCAGCTCCCAGCCCCAAGTCCTATAAACTGGCAGGGAAGCTGTTCTGTAGGAACTCCACGTCATGCCTCTGGGTGTCACATGGCATAGAGGGGTGAAGGCAGGTCTGGTAGGAAAAGTAGTATGCCCCAAATCATAAGATCCACCCAGCCGGCAGCACACAGAGATTTATGCTAAGCTGAAGTCATAATATTTACTTTCCCGATTTTCTTTCAATCTTTAGAACATTAGAAAATCTCAGGAGGCTAGGGAGATGGCTCAGCAGCTAAGAGCACTGCTTGCTTTTCCAGAAGTCCTGAGTTCAATTCCCAGCAACCACACGGTGGCTCACAATTATCTGTAGTGAGATCCGACGCCCTCTTCTGGTGTGTCTGAAAACAGAAAATACCAGGTTGGTGCTATTGAACACCCCACTAACATTGCTACTTATCAGCGAAGAAGCCTAAATAAAGTAGGCTACCTACTGTTCACACCTGTGATACCAGAACTCAGGAGGTAGTGGGAGGCAGATCTCGTGAGTTTGAGGCCAACTGGCCTGTATTTAGATTCCAGACCAGTACTACATAGTGAGATGTAGATTATCTCACTATACTCCCTAGACTAAATAAAAGAGAAATAAGAGCCAGGCTTGCCTCAGACTTGGGATCCTCACCTCAGTCTCCCAGGTGCTGAGATTACAGGCATGCAAGACCATACCCTGTTCCAAGCTGTCTCTTTTTACAATTTAAATTTCATTTTCTGAGTATTTCCTCTTCAGGGCAAGTAACACTGACCACTTACATTTCAGTGAGAATTTCTTTTAAGTTAAAAGGGGGGAGGGTGGTTGGAGACAAAGAGGAAGAGTCAGCATGGGACACTGTGTAAGCCACCACTGACTGGATAGATGCATGAAAACAGAACTCAGATCTGGTTGGGGAAGATTCTGAGAAAAGAGGCATGATAGGAACCATAGTGCAGAAAGAGATAGTAAAGTAGGAAATATGGGAGGTTTGTAGACAGGCTATACTCACCCAGATGGCATCTAACCCGAGCATTGGTGGGTCCACAGCGGCCCTCAAGCCGGGCCCCAGGCAGTAGGACGGAAAAGCCAGCATTGCCGAAGGTATTGGCACTCATGAAGCTCCGCAGCCCCCTCAGTGCCCGATAGGCTCCTGGGCACCGCCGGCAGTTGCTGGGTTGACATCGGCCTGCTTGGTACAGCAGGAGCTGGTAGCACCCAGGGGCCAGGGGTGGGGACCAGCCCCGAGGCAGAGGAGAGGTTCCTGAGAAGTCCCAGCTCACAGCCCCGAAGTCCCGCAAAATGGCGGGAAAGCTGCTCTGTAGGAGCTCCACGTCATGCCTCTGGGCATCACGTGGCACAAAGGGGGACGAAGGCAGGTCTGGTAGAAAAAGTAAGCCAGGGCGCTGAATGCCCATGACCCCTGCCCCGCCTGTGAGGCCAGAGCCTCCCTGAGCTGCCCGCCTCACTCTACCCATCCCAGCCCAGGAGTAACGCCTGGCATAGGCCCGAAGCCGCCTGCTCACTAGACCTTCTGCCCTGGGTCCTTCTCCAGGATCCCCAGGGCCCCTTGGGCCAGTCTGAGAACATACATCAGGCATACCACTAACACCCCCAGCTTGGCTCCCGGTCCCCAGGGCCTGCATGTCTTGGGAACCCAGGCGGTAGCAGTACCAAAGGAACAGAGAAGTGAGGGCTCCGAGGAGCACAGTAAGGGCTGAGGAGCCTAGAGGCAGTGGCCATGGAAACATGATAGGCAAAGAGGCCCTGGCTAAGTGGCAAGCTGCATCTTGCAGACCCCAGCTCCCTGGTACCCCCAGTTCTCCACCTGACCCCTCAATGACTGCTTCCTGATTCCCTCCCTTCCACATCCCCACTCCTGTTCACTCCTCCTACAGGCCCCCAACAAACCTTCCCTCACTTCCCTCTTTCTTTCTCCCCTTCCTTTTCTATTTGTCTCCACTCGGAGATCACTCTTGTTCTCTCTCTTCCTTCTGTGGTTCCTCTCTCCTTTCTCCTTCCCGCAGTCTCCTCTTCCTCCACCCTCAGTCTCCTAGTCTCAGCTGGTTTCTCCTCCCTCCACTCCAGCCCCCCTTTCCTTATCGACCCCTTCTTTTTCTTCTAGCTTCCCCTGACTACAGCGGTTCCTACTCCACCTGGCCCGCAGCCCCACTCTATAGCGGCTCTTTCTCTTTCTTCTCTCCTTGACCTGTCTTCTCCCTCGACAGGGTCGGGTCTGTCCTCTCCGATTCCCGACCTCCTACACACCCCTTCTTGGGCGCCCACTCACCCTGACGTCACTCCTTCCCGCAGCCCTCTCTGTTTAGCTACCCAGGACCCCTCCCAGAAGCAGCAGCAGCCCAGCCCTGTAAGGGGGGTGGGGGGAGACTTCTCTCTGGATTTGCCTCTCCAGACCCCCTCCCCCAGCCCTGACCGAGCGCCACGTGGGGTACAGGGACACAGTGCCAACCTCTAGCCGCCCCGCAATGCGAAAAGAAGGGCGGGGCAGACTCGGGGGCGGGGTGAGAGCTCTGACCCGCTCGTGAGGCCGGTGCTCTGGAACTGCGAGTCCGGCCGTGGGCCTGCGGGTCCCTGGAGAGGTCGGCCTGTGACTCCCCTTTCCCCTGGCTTGGCTACGCCAGAGCCAGCCCTGAGCAAGACGTGGGGTTCGCGAAAGCGGCTTCAGCCAATCAGTGCCTTCAAGGCCCGCCCGTGCAGGCGGGGCCGGGAGCTGTCCTCGCGCCCAGGTGCTGAAAGGGCACTCGCTTGCTGAGTGGCAGAGCCAGGAGATCACGGGTGGTAGCCGCTAGGCTGCAGGCCTCTGTCAGGTCGCCTTCTGGAGAAGGGAGTCTCAACACGTACCCCTCAGACTCCTTACAAACCTGGATACTCCCCTTTTTCCTGCGGGAGGGACGAGCCCATCCCACCTGAGCTTCCATAAAGGGTATAGTGAAGGCCCGCGGGGAGGTCCGGGTGTGGACAGAGGACATACTGGACAGGCCAGGAAGACGTGAACCAAGCTGTGCCTACTCTCGACACCTTAGGAAGACCAGGTGCAGATACCAGATGTTCTGGAATGGCGCTGGGAGGGAACCTAATTACTACTGGGACCAGAGTTTCCTTCCGCTCCCCTAGGGGCCTCGGGAAGTGCAGAGTACGGTCCTGGCTCGGCATCCCTCCTTCCTCCATCTGCACTTCCTCCTCCTCCCTCATCAGAGAATAAATCCCAGGCCCCTCCTTTCGCCCGTCCCCAGGATCTGACGTGGGCTTGACACCTTTCTCAGCTTCTCCCTCCCGCAGCTCCAGTGGCCAAGCTTCAGCTTCCCTGGTTCCGCAACCCTTTCCCTCTTCCTCTCCGAGATAAGCCCCGGTTGAACCTCATAAGGGCCCTCTGGATCCTCAAGCCCACCCTGGACACCCCCCCCCCCGGAAGCTGCCTTTCCCCTCCCACCTTCCCCGGCTATCTATCCATCCCGAAGGGCCCAAGCTCCCGAACAAGGGGATAACCTTCGGCCCTCTCGGCCCCACCCCCCGCAGCGGGAGCCGCGCCCCCCTTTGCCATAGATCGCAGAGCAGAGGATAAAGATTGAGCAAAAGGGGGCGGACTCCAAGCAACCTCTAGGCCAATTCTGCTTCTCCATCCCAAAGGAAGAAAAATTGCCTGCCTTTGCTGACCCTTAGCAGGAAAGCAGAATTAAAGGAAAAGATAAAAGGACGCGGAGGGAAAGTGACAGCGAGATTATTCAGAAGAGCCACAGAGGAGAGAAATTAGTGTGAGTCGCCATGGGGACTCCCAAGGCCCAGCACCCGCCGCCTTCCCAGCTGCTGCTCCTAATTCTGCTGAGCTGTGCCTGGATTGAGGGTAAGGACATGTGGGGGTGGACCCTGGGAAGGTTCTCGTGGGTCTTCTACCTTCTTTCTCTGAAGATATTGAGTCTTCCGAGCTTGTGGGGGAGGGGAGGGGCACAGTTGACTGGGAAGGAGCAAGCCAAGGCTCTCTGACTGTTACATAGAGCCCTTGAACTCCTAATTTTAAGGAGATAGAAAAATGAATAAGAAGAGCATTTAGTTGTATCTTAGGGGTTAAAATTCGGGAAGAAGAGCTGAGGGAAGTTGGGTGGATTTCTGCGGAGGCGGTAGAAGCAGGCAGGGTACCTGGGTGGGAGATGGAGGTACTGGGAGAGATGCCAGGCGCTGTACACACAAATGTTCTTGGACATATGGACAAAGGCAGATGAACACAATCAGGGATATTCAATCCCTGACTCTACTCTGATCCCCAACCAGAGTCTAGAGAAGGCAGCAGAGGCTGCAAAGACTGCAGAGACAGAGAGAGAGAGAGAGAGAGAGAGAGAGAGAGAGAGAGAGAGAGAGAGAGTCTGCAGAGGCAAAAACCCTGAGAAAGCTGGCACTGCGGAAGCGGTCTGGGAGATGCTGTCAGACTCTCCTCAGAGTTTTGGGATCAGGGGAGTATTTCACTGGGGAGGAATAGAAAGCAGTCCCAAAGCACACCCTGCTAGAGCTGTCCAGGGTTAGTACTAACTAAGGTTCTCACTGAAGGCCCAGAGACCAGGAGCTGGAACTCAATGAGGGAGAGGGCAGATTGGAGCCACTCCTCTGATCTTGGCTCTCAACCCAGCCTGGGACTCCCTGAGTGTCTGATAAGATGTACTCTGGGGAGAATCTCTCCAGATAGGGACAGGATGTAGAGGAATGGAGAGGTTCACAGGACTTCACCTCCTAGGTCTGCCCCTGAAGGAGGATGAGATGATGCCAGAGCCTGGAAGTGAGACTCCCACAGTGGCCTCTGAGGACCTGGCTGAGCTGCTCCATGGGGCTTTGCTGCGGAAGGGCCCAGAGATCGGCTTCTTGCCAGGTGAGGCCCACAATGTGGCATAGGAGTAGAGAGAGAGGCTATGTCTCTGAGAGCTGGAGTGCCTGGCTAGAGGGAAGGCAGGTTAGAGAGAGTTCTGTGGAAGAGACCCCCTAGGAAGCTGAGAAAGAGTCAAAGCTGGCCCTCGACAGAACCAGAGACAGGGACAAAATGAGGAACCGTCAAGAGGTCATGTATACAGAGAGAAAAATGCGAATTCAGACAACCAGAGTCACAAAAAAATGGCAAGACAGAGAGTGATATAAAACCAGATCTAGGTTTTATATCACTCTAGGATCATAAAACCAGAGAGCAATAAGAATGCTAAGCATAGAAAAGCTCCAGAGAGAGCTAAACAGAGGAGAGAGAGAGAAAGAGAGAGAGAGAGAGAGAGAAGGCAGGAGTGAGAGCCAGAACTGGGGGTGGGGAGAGGCTCAAGGGGGCTGTCAAGACAGCTGTGAAAAAGAAAAAGGGGGCTTTAGCTGCAAAATGTTGAGAGAATGTGGGGAGCCTGTGTGGGGAGCCTGTGTGGGTAGGGGAAATGGGGCCTGTACCCTTGGGGAGGCTTTGGGGTGTTTTATTCTAATCTGTTCCCCACCCCCATGGGCCAATTTGCTGCTCCTGTGTGCTGACTACCCTTAAACTATCTCAGGATCTGACCCAGACCCCACACTAGCCACCCCTCCAGCCGGCCAGACTCTTGCAGCACCTTCCCTGCCACGTGCCACTGAGCCAGGGACAGGGCCTCTGACGACAGCTGTCACCCCCAAGGGGGTCAGGGGGGCAGGCCCCACCGCGCCAGAGCTGCTGACCCCACCCCCTGGAACTACAGCCCCGCCCCCGCCTGGCCCCGCCTCCCCAGTCCCACCCCTCAGGCCCGAGGGAGGAGAGGAGGAGACCACCACCACCATCATCACCACAACAACTGTCACCACCACCGTCACCAGCCCAGGTGAGGCGATGGAAAGGGCATAGATGTTCCTGTGTGGGACTGGCTGAGGGAAAGCTGCTTGGATCATGTGGAAGGAGATTTAGGTACAGGTCAGAGAGGGGTAATGACACAGGCCAGCGTTAAGGTCCAAGGGCTGTTCTGTGGGCTTCCATGCATATTGTAGTTGGGGAAGGAAAGTCTCAGGTGAGGTAGAAAGGGTGCACCTGATAACGATGGTGAAGGGTGGTGGGGATACAGGCGAGCCCTGAAGATGCTCGGCGGGGAGGGCATCACACAGGACCCCTCAGACCCAGCCGCTTACATCTCTTTAGTTCTGTGCAATAACAACATCTCGGAGGGCGAAGGGTTTGTGGAGTCTCCGGACTTGGGGAGCACTGCCAGCCGCTCCGTGGAGCTCCTAGATTGCACCTACAGCATCCATGTCTACCCTGGTTATGGCATTGAGATTCAGGTACTTTTCTGTGGTGCCAATTGAGTGTGACTAAACCTGGCCTGGGGATTGGTGAACCTTTTTTCTGACTTAGATGATCTCAAAAGGCTTCTGCAACCTGGGTGGTTTACTGGAGGGTGGGGGCTTAGGCTGTCATGTAACCCCTCCTGCTGACATGCCCTGGCCTCCGTGTATGTGGCTTCTCTAGGTGCAGACACTCAACCTGTCTCAGGAGGAGGAACTTCTGGTGTTGGCCGGTGGGGGTTCTCCAGGCCTGGCCCCCAGACTCCTGGCCAATTCCTCCATGCTGGGAGAAGGACAAGTGCTGCGGAGCCCAACAAACCGGCTGCTCCTGCATTTCCAGAGTCCTCGAGTCCCAAGGGGCAATGGCTTCAGGATTCACTATCAGGGTGAGGAGTCTGAAGTGCCATTAGAGGGACAAGAGCCACCTAGGGTACAGAAGACATCTCAGGGTCCCTCTGACTCAGGGTTCTGAGAGAATCTTCCTCCTGCTTGGGACCCTCTGGGGGGCGGGACCCTCAGAAGACAACCATGCACATTTGCTCACCCATTCCTGGGTCTGTAAATGCAAGTAGCAAATTCACTTATTCCTCGCAGTGACTTTTTACTGAGTACCTACTTCATACCAGGCTCTGTGTTTGCCTTGGGAAAACAATGAACCAGCCCACTGTCAGTCTGTCTTTAAGGAGCTGAGGATCTGGGTGGAAACAGATAGTAACTGGAATGGTGATGTCCGTCAGGTAAGGCCTATGATGGAGGAGACTCAGGCCAGGGGAGCAAGAATCAGAGAGACCAGTGTTTCTCTAAGGAATATAGGAATGGCTTTGTGGAGGAGCTGGTGACTAAGAAGGGACCTACAGGATGAGCTGGCCAGGGGAAGGGTGGGAGGAAGAAAGGGAAAGAAGCAACTGGAATGGATAGGAAGAACGCATTCCGAGTCCCAGGGAGGAGAGAAAATGGAGCCCTTAGAAAGGTGGAAGGTAGGGTTGTCTGTATTGTGTGACCCAGGGCAGTTTATTTCACCTTTCTGTGTCTCGTGGCTCTGACTGAAAAGCAGAAGTTAGAATACTTACCGTGACTAGGCTGATCAGATGAGTTAGTACCTGTGGAGTATTTAAAACATGGTCTGAGCCGGGCGTGGTGGCGCACGCCTTTAATCCCAGCACTTGGGAGGCAGAGGCAGGCGGATTTCTGAGTTCGAGGCCAGCCTGGTCTACAAAGTGAGTTCCAGGACAGCCAGGGCTACACAGAGAAACCCTGTCTCGAAAAACCAAAAAAAAACAAAAAAAAAAAAACAAAAAAAAAACATGGTCTGGAGCACAGTAAAACCCTCAGTCAACATCAACATCAGTCAGTGCCCCCACAGCCAAACAGAGAAGGCAGGAAATGGAGAGTGATTGGAAAGAGCACCCTGGGAAGCAGGCAGACAGGGGCTCAGGGAGCTTTAATCTGCAGATTCCAGGCAGACAGCTGGAGCAGGGAAGTGACTCTTAGGTTTGCAGTTTTGGCAACTCCTTCTGACTTCCAGGTCAGTACAGGGAGTGTTTCATGCATCCACACGAGAATGAGCTACACATGTGATTGATGCTAGCCTGTGTGTGTGTGTGTGTGTGTGTGTGTGTGTGTGTGTGTGTGTTGGCTTCCCATAGTGCAAATGTATTTTGTAGCACACATACATGTGCATGAGCTAAGGGACTCAGCCAGTATCCTCATTCCAGACAATGCTGTCCTCTGCAAAATTATTTCATGTGCTCTTAGAGACAGGAGCCACTGTTCCTTGGCCCCATGTACTTCCCCCTTTTTCCCAGATACCATGTGTATCTTATTGCGGTTGCAGCATGTGTACCTTCCTCATGCCCTGAGGGTCGATTGTTTTAGGCAGAACCTCCTCCAGGCCTGTAGGAGAGACCAGGGAGCCAGGGCTTGTACTTGGTGCCAGGGACCTGGTTGTTGGATACACAAGCAGTCTTGCCTTGGGATGCTAGATATCAGATGGAAAAAAAAAAAAAAAAAAAAAAAAAGCTACCCACTGGCTCCTTTAAGCAGTCATTTCCCTAGGGCATCAAAACTAGGACTCCCGGGCTAAGTGGAACATGGAGGGGAGCAGGGCTGTTTCATAAAGGGGACTTCATTGCCTGCCTTGGTTTTCCTTATTTGCAGCTCCTGCAGGCATTCTTAGGACAGAGGCACTGTTAAAGCCCTCCTTAGTTCACTCTAACTGTGGTCTCATGTCTAGAGTGCCAGCACAAGTCTAGCAAATTTGCCATGTGCAAAGCCCCTCACTTCAGCCACTGCTTCTCATGCAGAGAGGGCTGAGTCAGCTTCCTCTCTCAGAGGAGGGAGAAGGTTTGAGGTTGCATGGCTTTCTCAGACACATGAAACTTTATTGAGTGGTTAGAAACCAGATAACCAAATCTGTGCCCCATGGTAATTCCTAAAATGAGGGTCGGGGTGTGTGTGTGTGTGTGTGTGTGTGTGTGTGTGTGTGTGTGACTGGCATGAGTCCCCTTGGGCAGGAAGTCTTTTGCATGCTTTGTTTTCTTTGTTTTGAGACAGGGTCTCAGGGTCTCGTGTAATCTAGACTGGCCTGGAACTCACTATGTAGCCAAGTATAGCCTTGAATTTATGATCCTCCTACCATTCCCAGGGCTTGGATTATAGGCCTGATTAATTCAGAGCTAGATATTCCTTACTGACTGAGTTACATCTCCAGTTCTCAATTTAATGTTTTTATTTAGATTTCAGGCCCATCCCCTTACTGGTATGAATTATTGAAATTAGTG
This sequence comes from Mus caroli, assembly GCF_978045245.1. Taxonomy (NCBI): domain Eukaryota; kingdom Metazoa; phylum Chordata; class Mammalia; order Rodentia; family Muridae; genus Mus; species Mus caroli. The sequence continues at coordinate 18,806,070 of NW_028227263.1, read as the reverse complement.
AGAGACACCCCTTTGCAGTGTGAGATCAACCAGTTCAGGCATTGTTTCAGTCTCATAGTGATAACAGATAATAGATAATGTGAAGAGAACATGACATATATAGAGTTGAACATGGGTGAGACCTTATGGGGACGGAGAAAGTCCAGAAGGCTTCCTGGAAGGCATGGTCCTTAACTTACTCTTTCAAAGGTCAGAAACAGACTAGGAAGTCTTGCATATAGAGGTCCAGAAATGGGCAAAGATACGGAGATGTCTGTCTGTGATGGTGTATGCGGGTAATTCTAGCTCTTTGGGTGCTGAAGCAGGAGGTACAAGAGTTCAAAGCTAACCTGGACTATAGTAAGATCTTGTCTCAGAAAAAAATTGAAGGGTAGCTAGGTGTCAATGGTGCATGCCTTTAATCCTTGTACTTAGGAGGCAGAGGCAGGTGGTTTCTGTGAGTTCAAGATCAACCTGGTCTACATAGAGAGTTCTAGGATAGCCTACATAGTCAGCTCTCGTCTCACAAACAAAACAAAAATCACAAGGGCTAGGGGTATGTTTCATGGGGGAGCATTTTTCTAATATGTACAATGTCCTGGATTTAATTCCATCACCAGAGGGGAAAAGAAAAGGAAAAGATCGTGCGATAGGAAGGAGTCACAGACTGGTTGTGGAGCCTCAGGAGATGAGTACCAACTTAAGGATTTGCTGGGCCTGGCTGGGAAGGGGATAGAATATCAATCTGAAGCATCCAGATTCGGCTCTGCTGGTCACAGAGGGCTGGCATTTACCCAACCTGCTGTATTTTAGATAGTTGTTTTTATGTCTGCTAGTCTTGGGCTGGTGACTCGAGAAAGAAAAGGAATGGGTTTGTTTTGTTTCTGTCTGTTCTCACAGCTAGATAAATACTTGGTGAGTTTTGAAATGTGGAAGGGATAGATTTCTGACAGTCACCAAAAGTTCCAGAGTCAGGAAAGACAAAGTTTTCTACTGACTAAAACTGGCCTGTACCCCCTACAAGACACAGCCTTGGAAACTGAGCAATGGCAGTGAGATTTTCTAGAAGCTGAGGCAGGAGGATTGAGAAATTAAGGCCAACCTGGGCCACATAACAAAACCTTGTTTCAAAATCAAATTCCACCTTACCCACTCCCCATGCCAAATAATTTCAAGAGGCTCTGAGAAGGAATGTAAGCGATGTAACTGTGCAGTGTGTAGAGGGGCAGCGGCATCAGGGGATGGTTATCAGAGAACAGCATGACTGGAGTGTGGATGAACAGGTCACTGTTGCTAGGGAAAAGCCCTAATTTGAGGTAAAAAGAAGTCAGTGCAAAAAAAAAAAAAAAAAAGAAAGAAAGAAAAAAAAAAGGGGTTGGGGATTTAGCTCAGTGGTAGAGCGCTTGCCTAGCAAGTGCAAGGCCCTGGATTCGGTCCTCAGCTCTGGGGAAAAAAAAAAAAAAAAAAAAAAGAAGTCAGTGCAAAAAGGAAGGCTGCACAGTTGTCAGTGCAAGAGATAGACATATCAGCTTCCCAAGGAGAGCAGAGCTCTCCATTTCCACCAAGGGATCCTCCAGGGGTGCTGAATAGTAAGACCTTAGTCAACATTCCTAAAGCAGTTTCTTGTGTCTGGCCTGGCTGAAAGCTGTATGCACCTCCATACAAGAAAGTTTGGGAAAGAAAATGCTGCAAAGCATGCCACAAGCCGGAGCCTCAGCACCCACCTCTAGAAAGTGGGTCACATTCTTCCTCCGCCTGCCTTTAAAACCATAAACTGAGTCTGAAGTTGAACCATCTCTGCAGATGCCATTTGTTGTTAGTGCTGGTAGAAATCAGGGTACTCAACTGATTTACCTGGGGTGAATAATAAGACTGGACTCTAAAATAACTTTTATCTATAAATGGCCAAAGCAGTTAAAATGGCAAAGACCAGAGATGAGCACCACACCGTTGATGTTGCCTTTTCATGAGGCAGCGAACCAACATAAGGAGTAGCTTTTCTTCCATGTGCACTCCAGCATGGAGCCCATTTGTTCCCTGGGAGTTGGGGATGGAGGGATTTGCAGAAACACCAAGAAGTGGGTATGAGAACTCACCAGGGGGACAACAGCCCCTCTTCCTCTTTTTTGACCTATCCAGCATACCTTCTGAGCTGCGGCTTCCCACCCCGGCCAGCCCACGGGGATGTGAGCGTGACAGACTTGCATCCTGGGGGCACTGCCACCTTCCACTGTGACTCAGGATACCAGCTGCAGGGTGAGGAGACCCTCATTTGCCTCAATGGTACCCGGCCAGCCTGGACTGGTGAACCCCCTAGCTGTACAGGTGAGTCTCTCATTGCAGGACTTCTATCCTAGCTGGGGGTTGGGGGGCAAGCTGGGAAATTGCCATCTTTGGGGAGAATCCATCTTGAAGGCTTTAGTTGCAGAGCCCCTGTCCCAGGGTCTCCCCTAGAGGTCTCTACCATGATGGTTTCCACCCTTAGAGAACCTCCAATCTTGTCTGGGCTTCATCTTGGGATGCCCCATTTGGTGTATACAATCCTGTTACCACTTGTAGATACCTGTTCTTTGGAAAACGCTCCACTTCAATGAGCTGTGTTTGGGGTTCCTAGCAGGTAGCTCTTAGTCCTAAGATCTTCATTCTGCAACTTATCCACCAAGCTTAAAATGCTTACATTCGGGGCTGGTGAGATGGCTCAGTGGGTAAGAGCACCCGACTGCACTTCCGAAGGTACAGAGTTCAAATCCCAGCAACCACATGGTGGCTCACAACCATCCTTAACAAGATCTGGTGCCCTCTTCTGGAGTGTCTGAAGACAGCTACAGTGTACTTACATATAATAAATAAATAAATCTTAAAAAAAAAAAAATGCTTACATTCTAGGGATTCCTACCTTCAAAGCTTCTCATCTGAGAGTTTCAGTTTTGAGGCTCCTTAACTCCAGGTACCTACCTCTCCAGAGGCTTCATTTTAGCAGATCGATGCATAGGCTTCTATTTCAAGCTAGGCAGCAGCCTAGGGAAAGTCTTGTCTCTCTGCTAAATGCATGGGGCAGAGGTCATCCCTGGCCTAGATTAGGCCTGAGAAAGGGCTGAAGCCTTCCTGTTCTCTCTCTGCCCACAGCATCTTGTGGTGGCACCATCCACAATGCCACACTGGGTCGCATTGTATCCCCTGAGCCTGGGGGAGCTGCAGGGCCCAACCTCACCTGCCGCTGGGTCATTGAAGCGGCTGAGGGACGCCGGCTACACCTACACTTTGAGAGAGTCTCACTGGATGAGGACAATGACCGGTGAGAATCTTGGCTTTGGGTCAGAGGTCCCCACCTTGGGAAAGCTGAGAGGCTTCAGGGAGGAGTCAGATACTATGGGTGTGGTGTCAAACTGAGTTTTGTCCTAATCGTCTCAGAGAGTGCAGCTGTGCAAACCTTAGATGCCTCAGTGTGCCTGGAAGCATCTCATTTCTCACTAGTGGGACAGAGCATCCTTCCAAATGCTTACTTAATAAAAGCATTAAGATATGTAAAGTAGTAGGGTGGTACCTAGGACGTGATAAGCACTATAAAAGTATGTGCTGTCATTTTTCCATTCTTCTTTGTTGCTTTGTAGTGTGCTCTCAGGCTGAGCATCCAGTCTTTCTGTGCCTCTGTATCCTCACCTATAAAATAAGGGGTTAATAATAGTGTCTGACTCAAGAGTCCTTGTGAAGATCAAACAAGATCAAATATGTTGGGGCTTAAAAGAATGCATGGTATGGGTTAGTATTTGATAATAGCAGCTGTCAAGATAAGCCAGGAGAGCAGGCAGGGAGGCAGCTTCCCGGGGGGGGGGGGGAATGCACTTGTCACCCTTCTGTCCATCCCAGGCTGATGGTGCGCTCAGGGGGAAGCCCCCTGTCCCCTGTGATTTACGACTCTGACATGGATGATGTCCCTGAACGCGGTCTCATCAGTGATGCCCAGTCCCTCTACGTAGAACTGCTTTCAGAGACACCAGCCAACCCCCTGCTGCTCAGCCTCAGATTTGAAGGTAATAGCCTCACTTCCTTCCTGACCACACCCAGGTCCACAGCATTTCCTCTTTCTCACAGGAGGAATAGTCACAGGCACAAACTCTCTCCATGCACTTCTTTGTGGTTGGTCTCTGATATCTGACAGGGACATCTTTTTATTCCAAGTAGTCATTTCAGATATGGCCAGATCCATACAACCAAGTGGACAGTTATCTGTCTCTTAGTTTTTACTGTGCAGTGGCTTCATTGGCATGGAGGCTTTCCCTGTGTAGTGCACCTAACTATGCTCTTACAGACTATCACCTTACTTAATGCCATCAGGAAAGAAAATGAAATGAAAATGAGAAAGGAAATGCTCGTGAGAGTCCAGGCAACAATTCCAGAAATGGTTCCCATTGACTTGATTAAATTCAGTTAAGCTAGACAATATTATGATTGGCAAGTCTGAGAGGTATGGTTGTCTCTGGTGGGCCCCAACCAACCTCATGGACTAGAAGTAAGGAACGCATGTTCCATCTAGTGAGGCTAGGGGAGCCGGTACCAGAAGGAAGAAGGATGCTGGACAGGTCCAAAGAAATCAGCAGTCATGGCAGTGAGGTGTGACCTTTAGAATGGAGCGAAACGAGATGACCTGAGAGAGGAAGGTGGAAGTCAGCTCAGGGAAAAGGGAAAACAGTACACTTGCGTGGCCACTCAACTTACAGAGAACCAAATTGGCCAAAAGGTACATCGCTAGAGCATTTTTTCTGCCTACCTGATTGTATCTTATACAAAACAGCATGACTGAGCATTTGTAAAACCAGTCGAAGAGACAATGGAGGAGCTGGGCAATGTAGTAGTGGCGCACGCCTTTACTCCTAGCACCCAGGAAGCAAAGGCAGTGGGCAATGTAGTAGTGGCGCACGCCTTTACTCCTAGCACCCAGGAAGCAGAGGCAGTGGGCAATGTAGTAGTGGCGCACGCCTTTACTCCTAGCACCCAGGAAGCAGAGGCAGTGGGCAATGTAGTAGTGGCGCACGCCTTTACTCCTAGCACCCAGGAAGCAGAGGCAGTGGGCAATGTAGTAGTGGCGCACGCCTTTACTCCTAGCACCCAGGAAGCAGAGGCAGTGGGCAATGTAGTAGTGGCGCACGCCTTTACTCCTAGCACCCAGGAAGCAGAGGCAGGCGGATCTCTGAGTTCAGGGCAAGCCTGGTCTACAGAGCAAGTTCCAGGACTGCCAGGACTGCACAGAGAAACCCTGTCTCAAGAACAAAGAAAGAGGCAATGGAGGGAAATGCTCAGATTAGTCAGGCATAGTTTTAGATAGCTCACAGATAGCTGGGATCGGCCCTGGGGCCTGGGAGACGGGTGGGATTTACACAGGATGCCTTGCTAGTTTAAGTAATACAAAATACAGCAGTGAATCTGCAGAAATCCAGAAATGTGGGTTCTGAAGGTGCCAAAGAGCTGTCTGTGTTTCAGTGAGAATCCTTACCTGCATCACTGGTGGCTCTGTGCTGCTCTGGAGATGAGATGCTCATTTGGCTGATCTGGTCCTCCGTGAAAGTTGAGCAGCTTCTGCACTAGCTGCAGTTTTGGATCCCAGCACCAGTGTGGATGGTCAGGATCCAACTGTTATTTCTGAGGCTAGAACACACCCACGCAAGCCAGCTTTCCAGACACACCCCTCCCAGGCCCCATGTCTGTGGAGGAGAACTCATCGCCCAGGACTCTAGCTCTGCCTCTGCAGTTGTCCCCTAGCTGACCCCAGGCAGATGGCTTTTTGTCTGAAGATGTCCTTGTCTATAGAATAGTGGTTAGTACTATGGTGCTAACTCTAAATGGTGGTTGGCGCAGGTGCATGGTCCCGGCAGCCACTTGGAAGGCTGAGGAAAGAAGATCTCAAATTCAAGGTCAGCCTGAAGGATATAGTGAGACCCCCGTCTCTAGATACCAAAACAGACAAGCAGACAGACAGCCTGTGAGGGGCCTAGCAATACCCAAATTCATTGTAAATCCTCAACATGAGTCCCTGAGAGCTGTCTAATGCTTCATGTTTGTGCCTAACTCATTTCTAGCCTTTGAGGAGGACCGCTGCTTCCCCCCGTTCCTGGCTCACGGCAACGTGACCACTACAGATCCTGAGTTCCGCCCAGGGGCACTGGCCACCTTCTCATGCCTCCCAGGATATGCTCTGGAGCCACCAGGGCCCCCCAATGCTATCGAATGTGTGGATCCCACCGAACCCCACTGGAATGACACAGAGCCAGCCTGCAAGGGTAAGCCCTCATGTTCCACAGAGCCCTTCAGCCTAAAGAAGCTGGGACCCCAGGAAGGCATTGTGCACGAACATGGAAACATTTAAACCCAGAGCCTGGGTAGAGCTCTGCCCCTTCTGAGGCTGCTTTCTTGGGGGAGTAATTTCTGGACTTGTTATGAATTCAGGCTTAGACCCAAAAGGCTTCTAAAGCTAGAACTAGATTTGGGCTGAGTGTGGATCAGGTGGTGAGTAAGCTGGAAAGTGGGTGGGGTTAGCTGAGTGCAGGGCTAGAGAAGCAACCATAATAAAACCTGGATATGGCAAAATCAAGGTAGCCTTGAGCACACTGCCAAGGACAATGAGGACTGGTGAATGGAGAACACATGCCCACATGGGTTCTGAACCTGATACCTCTTCCCTAGCCATGTGTGGAGGAGAGCTGTCTGAGCCAGCTGGTGTGGTACTCTCTCCCGACTGGCCCCAGAGTTATAGCCCTGGCCAAGACTGCGTGTGGGGCCTGCACGTCCAGGAAGAGAAGCGCATCTTGCTCCAAGTTGAAATGTATGTTTGGGTCATGGTAGCCTGTGTGATGGATGTGGGCTCTATTTGGTGTTTGAGAGGGCACTAGCCTGCATTCTGAGCCCAACTGGCTCTTCTGAGCTCACACAGAATTCCTTGGGTACATGGTGTTCTGAAAGAGGACATTAAGAAGGTACAGAACAGAGGTGGGAGACCTGGGTTCAAGTCACTTGGAGAATAAGGTCAAGTACAGGGGTAGCCTAGACCCCCACTTCAAGGGCTGCTGGAGGTCTGGAGGGTTCTGTTCTCAAATGCTCTACCACTGAACTAATAATACGTGTGTGTGTGTGTGTGTGTGTGTGTGTGTGTGCGTGTGTGTCTAACATGGCAAAGGGACCCGGCTCCAGTTTGGTGCCTCATTGCTAGTACAAAGTCAGTAGGTGCAAGGCAGTAAGCGCATTTGGAATATTGGTCACGTGAGTGGAGAAAAGGAGAGTGGGCAGCGACCCAAAGCAGATCAACAGGCAGAATCCAGCATTTGAGTGTGGAAGGGCTGTGGTCTGTTATTGATCAAACTGGATTTGGGCAGGTTGTGGGGTTGGAAGACAGCCTGGAGAGTGGATGAAGCTAGTAGTGTACAGGGTTGAAGATTAGGAAGCAGGAGTAGGAAGTAGCCAACCCACCTCTGGGAACCTGGCGAGAACCCTAGACTGGTTAAAACTGAGAGGGGGATTCAGGGCGGATCTAGTTAAGATTGAGCAAGTTGGGCGGAACGGGATGAGATGGGTTAGTTGTACTTGGCCTAACTGTCTGATTCCCCTCACTGCAGCTTGAATGTTCGCGAAGGGGATATGCTAACACTGTTCGACGGGGACGGTCCGAGCGCTCGAGTCCTGGCCCAGCTGCGAGGACCTCAGCCGCGCCGCCGCCTCCTCTCCTCTGGACCTGATCTCACTCTGCAGTTTCAGGCACCCCCTGGTCCCCCAAATCCGGGCCTAGGCCAGGGTTTCGTGTTACATTTCAAAGGTAAGGAAGGCGAGGAGGTGTGGATGGCCAGGGGTCTGGCAGGGAAGGGTACCATCGCGAGGTCCTCTGAAGCTGGAAGGGTATTCCATCTTCACTGCAGAGGTCCCGAGAAACGATACGTGCCCGGAGCTACCACCACCTGAGTGGGGCTGGAGGACAGCATCCCACGGGGACCTTATCCGGGGCACAGTGCTCACCTATCAATGCGAGCCTGGCTACGAACTGCTGGGATCAGACATCCTCACTTGCCAATGGGACCTGTCCTGGAGCGCGGCGCCACCTGCCTGCCAAAAGAGTGAGTAGGGCCCCACCTCTAAACTTCTGCTTGGGTTCTGGCTCCGCCCTCTCCTGTCCCTCTTGGATTACTTCTTTTTGCTCTGAGTCCTGCCTGAGTCTTCAGCCCCAATCCCTATGACCTTTAAGTCCCATACAGTGTCTTGAAACACACGCACATGCCTTTAGCGCAAGCTGCTTTCTTTCCTTTCATCCTGTGTTCCACCGGCTTTTTTTTTTTTTTTTTAACTGATTCCACCCCTGCCAGGTTTGAGTCCCTCCCCTATAAAGTTCCATCAAATTGCAGCTGGGCTCTGCCCCATTAACTCTTAATTCTCTTCTGAGCCTCAACCGAACTCTCAGTTCCCCAAAAGCTGACTCTGTGGGAAGTCCCTGTAGAATCAAGGCTATCAGTGGACTTGGTTTGTTTGAATGCACTCACTGAAGCCCATTTCTGGGTTATGGTTATAGGACAGGTTTCTGGCTCTTTCCTACCCTGATGGGTCTCAAAACCCGGAAGAACGAGAGATACATGAGCAACTAGGCATGTTACACAGTAGTAACGTGGAATGACTGCGATACAGTACTGGGGTACCTCTGAGTTTCGGCTCTCTGGCCAATGGAGTAGGAGCAGGGTGATGTGTGGAGCAGGGGTAGCATCTCACACAGTGCCTGGTGCAGCTCTGTAGCCTGCAGCTAGCACTGTAGCAAGATTGTGGCTCCCTTCACTGGAGTGGGGGGGGCGGACGGATGGGCACACATTTGCTTCAGAGGTGGTGAGGCTTACAGGAGTGTGGAGGCTCTGTTCACTTTTTAAAAAAGGCTGGGCATAGTGGCACACACCAGTAACCCTAGCACTTGGGGAGCTGAGGCAGAAAGATGAGTTCAAAGCTAACCATGTCTGAAAAGCCCAAGGACCCGAGGGTGGGGGTGAAGGAGATGAAACAAGAATTTCTTTTAAGTTTAAGGCCAGCCAGGGCTAATTAGTAAGACCTACCTCAAACAAACAACAAATCAAAAACCAAATAAAGTAAAACAAACAGCAGAAAGAAGTAGTATCTTGTCTCTTTAAATTTAGGGAAATTAGCTAGGTGGTGCTAGTGCATGCCTTTAGTCCAAGCAGAAGGATCTCTGAGTTCAAGGACAGCCTTATCTACAGAGTGAGTTCCAGGACAGCCATGATGACACAGAGAAATCCTGTCTTGAAAAAGCAAAAATAAACTGAGCAGTGGTGGCGCACACCTTTAATCCCAGCACTTGGGAGGCAGAGGCAGGTGGATTTCTGAGTTCAAGGTCAGCCTGATCTACAGCCAGAGAAACCCTGTCTTGAAAAGAAAAGAGAAGAAAAGAAAAAGAAAGAGAAAAAATAAAATAAAATTGGGGAAACTGATACAAAGATTGATTTTAGTTCTCCCCCACCCCTTACTATTTTTTCCAGACAGGCTTTCTCTGTGTAGCCCTGGCAGTCCTAGAACTTATTCTGTAGATCAGGCTGGCCTTGAACTCAGAAATCTGACTGCCTCTCCCTCTCAAATGCTGGGATTAAAGGTGTGTGCCACCATGACCCATTCCACTGTAGTTCTTACAAATAGCTCCAAGGGAGCTGGAGAGATGGCTTAGCAGTTGAGAGCACTGACTGTTCCTACAAGGTCCTGAGTTCAGATCCCAGCAACCACATGGTGGCTCACAACCAGCCATAAAGATGCCCTCTTCTGGTGTGTCTGAAGACAGCTACCGTATACTCATATACATAAAATAAATAAAACTTTAAAAAAGTAGCCCTAAGGGAAGTTGCCATGGTGGAGTGACTAGGCTGGAGTTTCAGAAAGCCAGATTTGGGCTGGACACAAGAAAGACTATGTGGCCGGCACAACGCCTCTTCCCTGGGAAGATTCACAGAACAGAGATCCTGAGTAAGCTAAGCAGTCAGGTTGCCTAGCCAAGACTGGCCTTGAAGAATTGCCCGGGCTACCCCTGAGTCGGCTGCTGAGTTGAGACTCAAGTGCCAGAATCTCTCCAGTGCCTCCATGGCCCTGGTCCTGGCTAAGTGCCAAGCCCTGGGCCACAAGAGAAATGGCAGTAACATTGATTAAGTATCTATTGGGGTGTCTAGCACAGGTTTATATGAATCAAAGGCCATGTGGTGGAGAGTTAGCTCAGATGCCACAAGAAGCATCAAGACTTGATTGAACCAGATCTCCTGAACGGACATGAAAGCCAGGTGTTGTGGTACACATGTCTGTAACTTGAAGTGGTGGGGACATGGAGGGTCCCTGGAGCTCACTGGCAGCTCAGCTAGATAGGAGAGCTCCAGATTCAGTCAGAGGCTCTGCTTCAGGACATAAGGTGATAGACAAGGACACTCAACCTCAGACCTGGGCATGCACATATATGAACACATATATGTGATCTACAGTCACAATGGCCGTGATTATGACCCTCTGTTACAGTAGCTCTGGAAATAAAGTGTAGGCTGTATATGCAAGCAAAGTTGGCACCATGCAAACGCAAGAGCCACCCTGTCTTGAGACACTAGCTTCTGTCCATAAGAATGATCTGCCAAGCCGGGCAGTGGTGGTGCATACCTTTAATTCCGGCACTTGGGAGGCAGAGATGCAGGCAGATTTTGAGTTCAAGGCCAGCCTGGTATACAGAGTGAGTTCCAGGACAGCCAAGGCTACACAGAGAAACCCTGTCTCAAAAAAAAAAAAAAAAATTGGGAGGCAGAGGCAGGCGGATTTCTGAGTTCGAGGCCAGCCTGGTCTACAGAGTGAGTTCCAGGACAGCCAGGGCTATACAGAGAAACCCTGTCTCGAAAAACCAAAAAAAAAAAAAAAAAAAAAAAAAAAAAGAATGATCTGCCATGCCAGGGACAGTACCAGGCTTTCATTAATGTGCTCTGATATAATGATTAAATATTTTTAATTTTACCTGAATACAGGAGCCAGGTTTGCCCCTACTTATTCTGTTTTCAGAAGAAATATAAAACACACTGTTTTTTTTCCCCAGCCACAGAGTCTCATTATCTATCCCAGGGTGTCCTGTTCTGGAACTTGCTACATAGCCCAAGCTGGTTTTGAGCTTGTATTCCTCCCTTAGTCCCAAAGTGCATTGATTGCACCATCAGAGTCAAACCCATTGACCCTGAAGTGTTTCTGACTCACAATCTCTATCCTTCTAAGGGATTTTGAGAAGACAACAGGGGCTGTTTTGTGGAGATGGCAGAAGCTCAGGCCTCTGTGAGCCCTGTTTCCAGGCAATCTGCTAAGACCCTGGAAACCTCTAACCTGTCTCTCCTGTCCCAGTCATGACTTGTGCTGACCCTGGCGAGATCACCAATGGCCATCGGACCGCCTCAGATGCTGGTTTCCCTGTGGGCTCCCACGTCCAGTATCGCTGTCTGCCAGGGTACAGCCTGGAAGGAGCAGCTGTGCTCACCTGTTACAGCCGGGACACAGGCACACCCAAGTGGAGTGATCGGGTCCCCAAATGCGCCTGTAAGTTTGGGGACACCCCAGGAAGGGAGGACCGGGGAACCCAGACTGGGCCTGCTCAGTCTCTAAGTGGGCACGTGGCTTGGTGTGCTCCCTGCAGTAAAGTACGAGCCGTGCCTGAACCCCGGTGTCCCTGAGAATGGTTACCAGACTCTGTACAAGCATCACTACCAAGCGGGCGAGTCACTGCGCTTCTTCTGCTACGAGGGCTTTGAGCTCATCGGCGAGGTCACCATCACATGTGTACCCGGTCACCCCTCCCAGTGGACCAGCCAGCCCCCACTCTGCAAAGGTGCCTGGGCAGACAGGGCAGGAGGGGCATAGCGGTATACGGGGAGTGACAGGGCTAGAAAAGTTGGGTAGAGAATTTGAGAACAATGGCTGACCCTGCTGAGTGCCTGTCCTGTGGGCTCTTACCCTTATAGGCATGGCTGGAAAACCTGGGGAGATCTGAGGTCACACAATTATCAAGGAATGTAGTGAGGGCCTTGGTTTAGAGGCCCCCTGCTCTCTCTACAAAGGGAGAGTTTTGCTCTCAGTGAGAAATTCTGAAGCTGCCTGGCTCAGACTGTCCAGGAACCTTGAAGCTTTAGTGGTCTGAAGGGAGAGGACAGGCCTTGACCCATCATTCCCCACGGCCTCCACACACTCAGGGAAAGACGAGTTTAGATTGAACAGAGGGCAGAGAACCAGGCTGTGCAGCCCAGCCTCACCCCACCGGGCTCTGGCCCTCTCCTCAGTCTCCTTCCCTCCCTGGCTCAGACCCCGTCCCCCTCCCCCTCCTCTCCCTGCAGTGGCCTATGAAGAGCTCCTGGACAACCGAAAACTGGAAGGTCAGTGAGGGTGCAGGTGGAGACCAGGCCTGGCCAGGTTGGGAGGGCAAGATCAAGGCTGGGGGCAGGAGGCCAGGCCCCGGAGGGGTGAAGCCAAGGGTTCAGGCCCCAGGGCAGGAGGCTGGGAGAGCCCAGGAATGGGAATGGCCTTCATTCATTTGCTATCTTCCTCCCTCCCCAGTGACCCAGACTACAGACCCATCACGGCAGCTGGAGGGTGGGAATCTCGCTTTGGCCATCCTGTTGCCCCTGGGCTTGGTCATTGTCCTTGGCATTGGCGTTTACATATACTACACTAAGTAAGTGCCCTACTCTTGACTGCTGGCCAGAGCAGGTGGCTTACCTGGCGTGGGAGTAGGTACGGGAGTTCAAAGACGCACACATGATAAGACCATTCTCCCCTACCTTTCCCAGGCTACAAGGAAAATCCCTCTTTGGCTTCTCGGGTTCTCACTCCTACAGTCCCATTACCGTGGAGTCAGACTTCAGCAACCCACTGTATGAAGCTGGGGTGAGTCTCTCCCCTCCCCTTGGTATGTCCCATCTCTCAGTTTACCCTCAGACCTTCATAATCATCTCCCAGAGTCCCTGTGATCTTTTTGGGGGGTGGGGGATTTCAAACTCGGTTGCCCACAAAAGCCATGACAATAACAAAGCAAGCTCTGTGTAAACAATAGGGAATAATAGGGACTGTAGCAACCTGGGGAACCAGAGCCTGTCTACAGGACCCAGCTCCAGATCTTCCAATTGTCCAAGACATTTCAGAAATTCATATTTTTGTCATCTTTTTGTTGTTGTTTTTGTTTTGTTGGGTTTTTTTTTTGTTTGTTTGTTTGTTTGGTTTTTTTTTTTTTTGAGACAGGGTTTCTCTGTATAGCCCTGACTGTCCTGGAACTCACTCTGTAGACCAGGCTGGCCTTGAACTCAGAAATCCACCTGCCTCTGCCTCCCCAGTGCTGGGATTTTAGGCGTGCGCCACCACGCCCGGCTCTTTGTTATCTTAAGATACTCTAGTATAGGGGCTGGAGAGATGACTCAGTGGTTAAGAGCACTGACTGCTCTTCCAGAGGTCCTGAGTTCAATGCCCTTTTCTGGAGTGTCTGAAGATATCCAGCATATATATATCCAGGAAGCTTGCTTGCTTTGTTTTTTGTTGTTTGTTTGTTTGTTTGTTTTTGAGACAAGGTCTCACTATGTATTGTTTTGTTTGTTTGTTTGTTTGTTTGTGTGTTTGAGACAGGGTTTCTCTGTGTAGCCCTGCTGCCCTGGTACTCACTCTGTAGACCAGGCTGGCCTGGGACTCTCAGAGATCCGCCTGCCTCTGCCTCCTGCATGTTGGGGTTTAAACACCTGTTTGAGAATCTTTACTAAAAAACAATTACTAAAAAGCAATTTGTAAAAATTTTAAAATTGTTTTATGTGTATGGGTATTTGCCTGACTGTATGTCAGTAAACCATCTGCCCTCAGATGCCAGATGGGGGCATCAGATCCCCTGGAACAGGAGTTAGAGATGGTTGTGAGCCGCCTTGTGAGTGAATGCTGGGAATGTAACTGAAGTCCTCTGGAAAAGCAGCCAGGACTGCTAAGCTCTGTGCAGATCCTCTATGTTAATTTAAATACAAAGGTCTTGCTGGACGTGGTAGCTCACAATTTTAATTCCAGCACTTCAGAGGCAGAGGCAAAAGCAGAGACAGGAAGATCTCTAAGTTTGAGGCCAGCCTGGTCTACCTAGGGAGTTCCAGGACAGACAGGGCTACATAGAGACACCCTGTCCCAAAATAATATGAAGGTCTTTTTGAGAGTGTGCGTGGTACTAGAGACTGAACTTAGTGCCTTATGTAAAGTCAAACAACAATTTCAATGCCTCGTTCTCTTTTGTATTTTGAGACAAGAGTCTCTCTATAGCTCTGGCAGGTCTGGAACTCTATATAAACCAGGCTGACCTCAAATTCACAGACCCACCTGCCTCTGCCTCCAAGTGCCGGGATTAGAGGTGTGTGTATAATCATGCCTGGCTCTCTAGTCCTCTTTAAGACAAAATTTAAATTTTCTAGTCTAGCCTTGAGCTACTCTTATACTCCAGACCAGCTTTGAATTGTGAGCTTCCTGCCTCTACCTCCCTGGTAGTTGGGATTACAGGTTGGCACCACCAGACTTAGGACTGATGTGTCTTCCCTCTTCTTGTGGATGCCTCTTCACCCCCAACTGACTCCAGTTTATCTCCTCGTTCTGTCCTCAGGACACGAGGGAGTATGAAGTTTCCATCTGAGCCTCAAGTCTACAAGTCTGCAGGACCCAGGACCTCCCGTTCTCTCCTCATTCTGGGCAGTGAGGAACATAGGACCTGGTCTCTGGCTCCCCTCCCCCCTGCTGTGTAAATAGTCTCCCCATCCCATGAGGGGGCTTTGATGGCCCTGGAGACCCTACAGTAAATAAACCAGCATCGTGCCGCCCAAAGCCGCCTCTTCTTAGTTGCCAAACAAGGGGTCTTCCACCCCCCATTCTCTTGAGTTCTGGACCCAGGGAAGGGAACTCAGCCCCTTGCAACTCTTGGGGCTCCTCCAGGCCAGGGCCTTACACAAGAACTGTCCCCCAGCTCTGCTATCCCCATGGCCATGAAGGCTCCCTACCTCCAGATGCCTGACTGCTGCTGGGCCTTGGAGGGTGAGAAGGATGAAGGGAGAGGTGGGGCCGAACCCATCCCTTCCCTGTGTCTCCCTGCCCACTCTCTCCACCTTTATTTGCTTCTGAGTTCTTGTTTTTGAGCAATAAACAGAAAGTCACCACTTGTAACTGAGCTGGTGAGTCTGGAAAAATGGGTCTCAAAGTGTTGGGGCCGGTGGTGGGGAGCCCTCTGGAGAGTGGGTTTGGAGCAATGGAAGCTCTTTGGAGGGAAATGGAAATCCAATTTGGGACAGTGTCCCAGGTTGTTGGTCTGGAGTCCAAAAGTCTGTACCCAGTATGATGGTGCATACCTTTAGTCCTAGCTTTTGGGAGGTAAAGTCAGGCAAATTTTGAGGGCAGCCTGGTCCTACACAGCGAGTTCCAGAACATCAAGGACTACAGAGTGACCCTTGAGGCTCCACCCCTGTAGAGGGCTAGCTGGCACAGCCAACCTCTCCACAAGTTCTTGTTAGGTTCCCCCAGCTAGAAGAGCCAAACCCTTTCACAGACCCAGGGAGCACTGAGCCTTCCATTCGTCTCATGAGCAGTTTCCCTTTTGAAAATGTTTGCAAACATTTGCGCATTGTGTCCTTTCTCCTGCTGATTCTCTGTGGCTTATTTATCACCTTAGTGCTCTAGCCCAGGAAGCAGGGTTCCACTCCGTAGCTTTGGCTGTCCCGGAACTTGCTCTGTAGACCACACACACCACTTGCCTTGAACTCATGGAGATCTGCCTGCCTCTGTCTCTCAAGAGGTGGGATTAAAGGTGTGCATCAGCATGCTATTCTCCAGACTGGCCTGGAATTTGAAATCCTGCCCAGTCTCTCAAGTGCTGAGAATATAGGTGTATGCCACCATGCCTAGCTTCCTGCCATGTCAATCATACTGCTGTTACATGTCTACCAAGAATGCCCCTCCCCCATAATATTTGATCTATATTATAAGCAGATCAGAGCCTCCTTTTGGAGCTGAGAATTGAACGCAGGATGTCATGTATAAGTAGGTTGTGTGGTTTATAATCCCGCCCACTGTCTAGCCTATTTGACTAGTTTTTTTAAATCAAATGAGCTGAATTTTACTAACTTGAAATCATGTTCTCCACCTGCATGTCTACAGGATGTTTGAAACGATGCTTAAATATTTAAAAAGGGGTGAATTTCAGGGAGACTCGTTCAAAATGGCCTTGATTACAGCTTAAGTAAATTTGTATTGAATACTTTTGTTTTTGAGATGGGTCCAGGTTGGTCTTGAACCCCAGATCCTCCAGCAGGAGCCTGTTGAGTGGGTAGGATTCTATGTGGTTCATTGTAGGTTTTTTTTTTTTTTTTTTTTTTTTTAGCCTTCTGTTTTTGAGACAGGACGTCACTGTGTAGTCCACACTGGCTTGATGCTATGAATTGGAAGCAATCTTCCTGCCTCTGCCTACTGAGTGCTGAGATTATTCAGAATTAAGAGGGATAACCCACCTTCCGTTGGTTTTTTAATCCTTGTAAGGAACTTGGGAACCTGGGATAATTTCTTACAGTTTTGAGGTTGTTTGTTTGTTTTTGGGTTTTTTTTTTTTTTTTTTTTTTTTTTTTTTGGTTTTTCGAGACAGGGTTTCTCTGTGTAGCCCTGGCTGTCCTGGCACTCACTCTGTAGACCAGGCTGGCCTCGAACTCCGAAATCCGCCTGCCTCTGCCTCCCGAGTGCTGGGATTAAAGGCGTGCGCCACCACGCCCGGCTTGTTTGGGTTTTTTGAGACAGGGTTTCTCTGTGTAGCTCTAGCTGTCCTAGAACTCATTCTATAGACCAGGTTGACCTCGAACTCACAGAGATCTACCTGCTTCTGCCTCCCTAGTGCTGAGATTAAAGGTGTGTGCGCCACCACTGCCGGGCTGCTCAGTGTTCAGTTAAGGAAAGTAAGGCTGAAAGGTGAATGGACTTCCTCAGAGGAACAAAGGAGGAGCCACAGGCCACAAATACAAACCCCTCAGGGCTTCCCGCATCACCTCTGTCAGGCCACAAATACAAACCCCTCAGGGCTTCCCGCATCACCTCTGTCTGGTAACAAGTCAACACGCTCTCTTAACCATGCCACCCCACAAGCTCAGAGGGAGAAGCAGAGGCCCAGGGTCCTCAGAACCCAAGGCAAAGGCTCTCCTGACCATCAAGAGTGGCCTCCTGGATGCAAGGGCTAGTTAAAAGGTACCAGGCAGTGGGTTTGGCTCTAGCAGGTGTCCGACAACTGGATTTTAGAGAGATCCTGACATGCACTGTCTCCCTCTAGAAGAAAGGCACCCCCTCCAGGAGCTCCTCCAGAGCACTGCCACCGTCTCGGGAAGGGACACTGCCACCGTCTCGGGGAAGAGAGGATCCTGGTTCTTTATTGAAACATTTTCTTCTCAGTAGCGTTTGCCCATGGAGGGTGGAGGGCCCCGCAACAGTTCCAGAAGATTTTCTTGGTTTCAAAGGTGGCATTGCTTATGACCAGGCATTCCTCCCAAGATGAGAGGCGTAGCCAGTTGCAAAAGAGGGGCTTTGAGGTTTTCACTGAGGGACATAGTGGGGGAAGGCAAGAAGCTGAGAGAGCAGTATTAGGGAGGGCCAAGCTCATCCTCCAGTTGTCAGGCTGTTGGGGAGTGGTCCCTGGAAGAAAAGAAGAGCTGGTGACTCTCTACACTTAGGGCTCCTGTCATTTCCTTGCGTCTTTCGCCTGGCCATCCAAGCCACACACCACCCTTGAGCATAGACCCCATGCTCCACCTATCCACATAACCCATTTTTCCAGGCACACAGCCACCTACACCCTCCTTTCCCAGCGTTCAACTCTGTCCACCTCATCACCCACTCGTTACTCATCCATCTCCCCTCCCAATCATCTCTCACTTGAGAGCTGGGGCTTTACTTTGCTCAGAGCTGCACTCCAGGACAGTGCCGGCATACAGCAAGTGATTAGCACATGCTGAGCTAACATACCCACTCATCATTAACCCATCTGCCAACTACTCCTTCAGTTCACTCACCCCTTCCTATCTAATGTTTGTTTGCTTTTTATTTTAAATATTTATTTACTTGACTACCTATAGGGTAGTATATAGATAGCTCTAGCTGACCTAAAACTCCCTCTGTAAACCAGGCTGGCCTGGAACTCACAGAGGTCAACCTGTCTCTACCTCCTGAAGCTGAAATTAAAGGCATGTGCTGCCACATCACACTTTTCGTATATTTTAAAATTTATGTGTATTGGTGTTTTGCCTACATATAGGTCTGTGTACCACTTGTGTGCCTGGGGCCTGTGGAGACCAGAAGAGGGTATCAGATGCCCCTGGAACTGGAGTTATGGATTGACCATTGTGAGCCATTACCTGTGGGTGCTAGGAATGGAATCTGGGTCCTCAGGAAAACCAACAAATGCTCTAAACTGCTGAGCCATATCTCTCCAGCCTCTCTTATTATGTATGTATACTTTCTAAATTTCTGTTGAGACAGGGCTTCTCTGTGTAGCCTTGGCTGTCCTGGAACTCACTCTCTAGATCAAGCTGACCTCGAACTTGCACACCCAGCTCTGTCTCCAGAATGCTGAGCTTAAAGGCATATGCCACCATGCCTGGCAGGTCCTAGAGCATACCAGGTACTCACAACCTCCCCAACTAACATACCTCTGTACCTTGGCCCATACAATCCCTACCGCTTAGAATACTTAGAGCTGTTTCCCTAGAAAATTTTTTCTTTAGGTGTTTCCTTCTTCAGGAAGCTCTGTGATGCCTTTCCTTCCTAGCCCAGATGAGAATGGGGTAAAAATAGTCTTATTGTTTTCTCTTCTTAGGTAGGCACCATTCCATATTGTGTTGTCACTGACCATTAATTTGTCCTGGTCTCATTCTAAACTGAATTCTGCTGGACATGGTGGTGAGCACCTTTAATCCTAGTACTGGGGAGGCAGAGGCAGGTTTATCTTTGTGATGTCAAGGCCAGGCTGGTCTACATGGCAAATTCCAGGGCAACCATGCTACATAGGGAGACACTACCTCAAACAAACAAACAAACAAACACACACACACAACCCCCCTGAATTCTTATAGGGCTGAGTCTCTACCGTGCATTCTGTCCCCCCAAACATCTAACTCCTAACACATGGAACGGCACACAGGGGAAGCTGGAAATGTTGGAATTGAATAACCTCATACAAACCTTTTCACGAGGAGAAGGCAGAAGGTGTGCCTTGGTTCGGGTTCGATTTTTGTCAGAGCTGGAGATGACAGAAGACAACAGAATAGGCTGAGAATCAGGAAGTGGAGCATCAGGAGGGAATAGAATAGAACTTCATGGTTGAAAACTCCCCCTACCCTGCTGGGATGCTGTCAACCCTTGCTCTCTCCCCACAGGCTCCTCTGTCCTGGGAGAAGGACAGAGCCTCACTCACCGGGTGTCAGTGCCTCGGGTCTTAGTGAAGAACACTGGAATTAGAGGCCCCAGTTAAAGGAACAACTTTCCCCATGGTTAGAAAAGTTGTGGCTAGAGCAGGTAGGGACAAGGGGGTTCCTGGCTAGTGACAATGAGTGAGTTGGAAGTTAAGGGGCACTGTGCCTAGGATGGGCAAGGAGGCAGGAAAACATTGGCAGATTCCTGCGGAGAGCAGCTATGGTTGGAAGGGAGTCAGGGACTGGTCTCTAGATGAAGAAGGAGAGCGTTCACCATGTCTAGATATCTGAGTCCCTTGGTCTTTTGTGTTCTTTTCCTTATTGGGCAGAGGACTCAAACGGGAGCGAGCAATAAACAGTGCTTCGTCTGTAAGTTCTGTGCTGATTCGGGTCAGGAATTCTTCAGAGCAGGATAATGAGACTTTCTGAAAAGGAAGTTAGAATTCAGTCTGCAAATTCCCATTGGTCTGGTGTCTTCCAGGCTGCAGGCTCTGGCTTGGGAATCTGGTATTAGAAGGCCCTAGACCCGGAAAGCAGTCTGTGGGGCCTTAAGGTTAAGGCTCAAGGCTAAGGCTCAAGGCTCATGGCTCAGACAGGGCTCCCTGCCTGGCTCTTCCCATCTCCTTCACTTTTCCATTGTTGTTTACCTGCCCTCCACCTAAGGAGGCGGCAGCTTGAGATGACCTGATGTCCTTTTTGTCCCCACTCCTGGCAGATGTGGATGCCATCCCCCTGGAAACGAAGTTTGTGTTAGACTGAGAAACCAGCCCACACCCCCTCA
Organism: Mus caroli; assembly: GCF_978045245.1. Taxonomy (NCBI): domain Eukaryota; kingdom Metazoa; phylum Chordata; class Mammalia; order Rodentia; family Muridae; genus Mus; species Mus caroli. Next base: position 18,785,841 of record NW_028227263.1, on the reverse strand, counting down.
AGATTCCGCCTCACGCCACTCCCCGGGCCCAGATTTATTTAGTCCATAACTATAGCTCAAACATCCTACTGTCTCAGTTCTGTCCTTGAAAAAATTGGTTGTTTTGCCTACTAAGTTGAAGGGAGGGGCTCTCAGAACAACTCCCTTCCCTATTCCCTCCAGAGCCCTTCTTCCTCCTTTTCTGCCAAGGCACTTCCTTAGGCAAGATAGCCAACATGCAGTCCCCGACCCGGCTAATTGGTTGAAATCTTAGGGTTCGGCAGGAGGGGGGACGGAAAGTTCTAAGGGGACCCTATGATGGGCCTCAGGGGATTGGGAGTCAGGGAAAGAAGGTTGGGAAGAGGGAGAGCCAGGGAAGCGCTGCTCCGAATTGCTATAAAGACCTAAATGTTTACGGAAGTTCTATGGTTCCGTTGCTAGGAGACTAGAGGTTCTAGAACTAAGGACAATGTCCTAGCGTGCCATACTGGCTCTGCTGATTCCTTCTTGGAGGCGGTGACCCCAGAGTTATATCAAGGCATTTAGGAGATGGAAAGGCGTTAAGGTGGAACCTGGGCTCTAATCCTCCCACCACCAGGGCGGCGCTAGAAGCAAGCGGCAGGCACGCCCGGAGCCTCTCTAGCCACCTCTTCCCAGCCTGGGTCCGGGAGAGCGACGAGGATCGCAAGCGTCGCGGGCGGGGAAGCGATGTGGGCTGTACTAAGTCACCCAATCTCTCGGGGAGGCGCAGACTCGGGACGGAGGAATCTCTACGCCTTATCTTTGCCTCCAGGAGTTTACGCCCTCTGTGAAATGCAAAATGCAGATTCCCTCTCAGGTCTCTTCTGCTGCTCCCTTTCCAGTTTCTTCCCTTGCGGCTGGCTCTCGAGTCTCTCCCCTCCCTCTGTGCGTTGGTACGAGCCGAAGCCTAGGGGCCCCGGCAGGAAAAGGAAGCAGGCCGGCCTTAAAGGGACCTCAGCCATTATTTATTTAATTAATTTATTTATATTTAAAAGCCGCTCTCTCCTTCTTCCGATGTTCTTAACGTCCCGGACAGAAGAGTAGGCTCCAGAAGCCAGGCGCAGCGGAGCTGCGGAGCCCGCTGCTGGAGACGTCAGCTCCTGCCCATCGGAAGGCCAGGTGTGCGTGAGCTGTGCCCAGGGGTGTCCCGCACCCCGGCGCCCTGTGGGCTCTAACAGCTGGGATCGCCCGGGGGAACTGGGCCCAGGGCTCAGGTGGAGCGGCTCATGCCCCGGGCTGAAAGGTGAGACCAAGCTGGTACGGCTGGGACCAAGACCTTGCACCTCCAGACCTGGGCCGAGACGACAAGGGGAGTCGCCAAGATGCCAGAGGAAAATATCTTCCTGTTCGTGCCTAACCTTATCGGTGAGTGCTGCCTGCGGCCCCAAAACCAGCGTGGGGGGGGGGCGAGAAACCCTAAGCTGGCTCCCCAATCACACCCTGTACCTCTCCCATCCCATCCCAAGGTTATGCCCGGATTGTCTTCGCCATCATTTCCTTCTACTTTATGCCCTGCTGCCCCTTCACGGCCTCCTCCTTCTATCTACTCAGCGGACTCCTAGACGCTTTTGATGGACACGCAGCTCGAGCCCTTAATCAAGGTGACAGAACTTTACCACCACCAGCACTAACTGGGGTCCCACCATCCTCTGTCCTTTCCCTGCTTTCTCAGAACCTCGTTGAGAACTGCCTAGGATATAAGCTTGCTCTTGAAGATTGATCTCTGTTTGGGATGGGTGTGGAAGACCTAGACCCTGCATAGCTGTGAGCATGGAATTCCATTCGGGTGTGGCATAATGGCTCATGCTTGTAATGCCAGCACTGATGAGGTAGATAGATTGCTCCAAGTCAGAAGTCCTATTGAGTACCACGTGAGCCAGGACTACACCGTAAAATCCTGCAAAAATAAGTGATTGGGGCTGAAGGTTGAGTTTGTTCTCAGAGGTTAAGAATGCTTACTGCTGCCGGGCGGTGGTGGTGCTCGCCTTTAATCCCAGCACTTGGGAGGCAGAGGCAGGCGGATTTCTGAGCAGAGTGAGTTCCAGGACAACCAGGGCTATACAGAGAAACCCTGTCTCAAAAACAAACAAAGCGAACAAAACAAACAACAACAACAAAACCCAAAAGAATGCTTACTGCTCTTCTAGAGAACCTAGATTTGATTCCCAGAACCAACATGATTGGCTTACAACCACCAGTTCCAAGGAATCACTGTCCTCTTCAGGCCTCTGTGGGCACCAGGCATATATGTAGTGTATATATACATATATATATATATATATATATATATATATATATATATATATGCTGATAGACACTGAGACCATAGAAGATAAATAAACTTTTAAAAATGTAAGTAAATAACAATCCCATTCAACAGGTGTTCACTAGGTAGTTGCTATGTGCTAGGCACAAACATTAGGGATTTTGGAAGAGAGGTTGGTGCCGGTGGGAGGAAAGCAGATGATGTTTGGAGCTCTGACTTAATTTTGTAATCGAGTTCCCCAGATCCACTTCTAAAATTGCCCCTGAGACTTTGGGTCTTCTTGCCTTTCTTTGGGGCCTGCTTTTGGGTTAGAGGAGTTGAAGATAGAGTTTTCCCATTCCAATACCTCTCTCTTACCATAGCCCCATGCCTTCTCCTTTCTTGTCCTCATAACTCGTGCCCTTCTGGCCTCACCATCTTTCCTTCTCTGGCAGTAGATGGTAGACACTTTCAAACTCCTTTTATTGTTAGCCTGGAGTGATAGGCCAGAGTGGGTACCTGTCACGGGTCCACTATGCCAAACAGTCCCTTTCCACTTAGTAATCATCATTTTTCAGGAACCCGATTTGGGGCCATGCTCGACATGCTGACGGACCGTTGCGCCACCATGTGTCTCTTGGTCAACCTGGCCCTGCTCTACCCACGAGCCACCCTTCTCTTCCAGCTCAGCATGAGCTTAGACGTGGCCAGTCACTGGCTGCATCTGCACAGGTTTGCTTTGATTGATGCTGGGGTTGCTGATGAGTGGAAGGCATTACAGTGGGGCGGGGACTGGGATGGCTTCAGGCTTGTGGGTGGTTTCTTTTTCCTCTCTCCTTGAGACAGTAGACCAAGGCTTGCTAAGAATTTAGTATGTGCTCAGGTAGGCCTCAAATTCATGACAGTCTTCCTACGTCAGCCTCCTGACTCCTGGAATTATAGGCATATCCCAGCATGCCGCTGTCCTTAAGCCCCTGGGTAATCCCTGTGTCTCTGAGTGGGCTTGTCATTTTTATAGGTGGTGTGAGCAATTTCTAGCATGGACCTGGCTGAATACTTTAGGGTTCCAAATGGGGGAAGATGTGGGTGCTTTGTGTAGGGCAGTCCTGGCTCTGCCCCACCTAGGGAACTGTATGATTTTGCACAAGATACAATTTTCAGCTTCACACCAGTTCCTCCGTACAGTGAACGCTCATGAAGTCCCATGCTTTTCTCCCCAAGTTCTGTGGTGCGAGGCAGTGAGAGTCACAAGATGATCGACCTGTCTGGAAACCCTGTGCTTCGGATCTACTATACCTCTAGGGTAAGCACTTCCTGCCCCTACTCGACTTGATCTGAAAACAGGAAGTCTTAGGTTGAACCCTGGCCAGGAGAGATGCTATACAGCCGTCTGAACAGGAGTGGTCCATGGAGGATAATTGGTGGGACATCATCGTGGCAGCAGTGACAGTGAAGCCCCAAGAGAGAGGGCTAGGGGGGTTGGTGGAGACAGAGAGAAACCAAAGAAGTATGCAGTATAGTGCAGTGTGCAGCTGGCTGCGAGGCACTCTCCTGTCTGGCAGAAGTCCCTGTGGGTTACCGTAGGGACATGGCCCTACGCCTTAGGCAGTCTTATATTGTGTGCAGCCTGCTCTGTTCACCCTGTGTGCTGGAAATGAACTCTTCTACTGCCTCCTGTATCTCTTCAATTTCTCCGAGGGACCACTAGGTAAAGAAAAGGGGGTGGGGTTCCGCCCTGCCCTGCCCTGCCCTGCCCTGCCCTGCCTGGGGGGAGAGAGGGGCCTCCCTCTTGCACTCCTCCATCCCCTGCTTTCCATCTTTCTCCCTGCCTCCCCGTAGTCGGCTCTGTGGGCCTTTTCCGGATGGGCCTCTGGGTCACAGCTCCCATCGCGCTGCTCAAGTCCGTCATTAGTGTCATCCACCTCATCACAGCTGCAAGAAACATGGCTGCCCTGGATGCAGCAGACCGAGCCAAGAAGAAATGATCCTCTCCCATCCCCAGCTATCCACCTGCCCTGGGTATCTACTGTACCACGTGACTCCTCTCCTCCTAAGAGGTCCCAGTGTCATGTCTTTCTCATGTGTTCTCTAACCTGCTGGGATTAGGGGTCACCTTCTGTTTGGTGTTGTCACTATCTCTTTAATCCTGATGATTAGACCCAACCTGTGACCCCAAGGACCTGGCACTGCCAAGCAGGAAGGGTGCTCAGGAGGCCCCACCCATCCAGCTGGTGCTCCGGGAGGCCTGACTGAAGACTGGGTGTTGCCACACATCCTGCTGCCTCAGTCCTGGGGTCTGGAGTGAGACTTTGGGGACATGTGAGGGCAAAGGAATCAGACGGATGCCATTGGACCTGGGGTACCAGGCTGGGGAGGGAAGGGGCCAGCTAGATCCTTCCCTGAGGCAAGCTCCTATCTCCTGTCCTGCTCTGGATACCTCCATAATAAAGGGGGACACCTTCAGTCTTTTTGGATGTGTTTACTTTGAGACACTCTTAGATGATGGCCCAGGGTCCAAAGGAGCTGGATTAGAATCCACCTTCCCAAAGGTGGCTGGCTCCTCCCTGTCGTTCCAGTGACCTCGAGAGGCCTTGTGGCTCACAGGCATTGTCTCTGCCCACCTGCTTTATGTCTCTAGCTGGCCACTTTTGATTGTAACCTTGATATTTTCTACCCTCATGAGAATGTGAGCTTCATGAGAGCAGACTTACGTCTTTCTTGTCTCTGCCTAGAGTGAAAACTAGCCTGGCATGTGGTAGCTGCTTAATAAATATTCATGGGAAGATGGATGGTTTTCTCAGAGCATGGTCCTTAGGCCGAGAGTGTGTAGTGTGTGTGTGTGTGTGTGTGTGTGTGTGTGTGTGTGTGTATGTGTGTCTGTGTCTGTCTGTGTCTGTGTCAACCTGACCCTGCTATACCCTGTAGCCACACACACATCCAAGCACACATGCATGCTTGCACGAACACATGCACACATACCCCGCACACCACACACCTTGCTTCCTGGAACTCCTGGTCCTACTTTGGCCTTTTTCACTGTCTACCACCATACCAACTTAAGGGTTAGTGTACACTGTATACCAACTGAAAGGTTTTGTTTTGGACTTTTCATTGCTTTTTTGAAAATGATTTATTATTTTAGTACATTGGTGTTTTGCTTGCATGTCCCTGTAAAAGTATTGGATCCCCTGGACTAGATTTATAGAAAGTTGAGAGCCGCCATATGGGTGCTGGGAACTATACGGGGTCCTGTGGAAGAACAAGTGTTTTTAACCACTGAGCCAACTCTAGCCCCAAGGCTTTTTATTTTTATTTATTTTTGAGATGGTCTCACCGCCCACACTGGCCTTGAGTCCCAAAGTGGTGTGCTTCTGCCTCCTGAGTGCTGGGATATGCCACCATATGATTTTGTTTTTTTGTTTGGTTTGGTTTGGTTTTGAGACAGCATTCCTATATTACTCTTTCTAGGCTCAAATGAGCCGACCATGGGACTATGGGGACATGTCACTACCTTGTACCAGCTTTCTTTTTTTCGTTTTTCGAGACAGGGTTTCTCTGAATAGCCCTGTCTGTCCTGGAACTCACTCTGTAGACCAGGCTGATCTCGAACTCAGAAATCCGCCTGCCTCTGTCTCCCGAGTGCTGGAATTAAAGGCGTGTGCCACCACCAGCTTGCACCGGCTTTCTTTATTCTGGCTTTTTGAGACCCAGGCTGGTCTCAGCCGCTCTAGGGAGCAGAGGATGGGCATGAACTCCTGATCTTCCTGCTTCCGGCTCCCTGTGCTAAGACTACAGTAGGTGCCAGCAAACTCCTTCATTTTGAAGTGCATTGGGCTGCAGCGCTAGACCCCGTTGGTGGCGTTGTTGGCAGACATGATTTGTTCTATCCTCATAATGACTTGGCTGTTTCACACAACTTGTTTGGGAAAGCTGGCATTCAGGTGCAATGTTGGGCTTTGGGGAGACAGGATCTTACTGTATATCGCCCAGGCTGGCCTCAAACTCAAGACCTTCCTGCCTCACTCAGATCTTTGAATGCTGGGTGTGTGCCACTGCACCCAGTAGGATGAGGTGCTGATATTTTAAGGAGATAGCTGGTGAGGACAGGGAGGGAAGTTACTGCTCTTGGCAGAACAAACAGCCCACAGAGGCAGGGGTCCAGAGAGCACCCAGGCAATTACAAGAGATTGAAATAGATCTTGATCCATGTGTCTGGAACACTAAGTGCTGGGGTGTAGGAGCTGGTGAAAGCTGAGGTACCCCCAGCCAGCTGGGCAGCCTGAGGAGCTCAGTAGGGCTTTAGACCTCTATTTTCTTATGGCTATAAAAGTGCTTTTTTTTTAGGGGGGTGGGGGGGTTCGGGACAGGGTTTCTCTGTATAGCCCTGGCTATCCTGGAACTCACTTTGTAGACCAGGCAGGCTGGCCTTGAAGCCTTGAACTCAAATCCCTCTGCCTCCCAAGTGCTGGGATTAAAGGTGTGCCCCACCACACCCAAAGAGCATTATCTTGTCTCCTGGGCGTGTTCCTCTGTGAGATGACTGTCTATTGCTGTGCTTGTCTGGAGGCAAATAATGAGTGGAAGCCAGTTTGGCTCCAAAGGCCATCCCCTTTGCTGTTTCATGTCAGTAAACTTCTAGAACATGGAGTGCCCTCTGTTCCTCATGTAACCAGGTCCTGCCATGACCTAAAGATACTGTTGGCAACTCTTCCTCCTCCTGTTCGGGGAGGCGTGTGCGGAATACACGTGGAAGGCCTGAGGTATTGGTATGTGACCCACACAAAGCTGATCTCATTTCTGATGGCAACCCCCTGCCTGGTCTGTCGCAGTGGAGGTGGGAGGTTGGGTGAGGAGGCCCTAAGGGCTTTTCTGGAAGTAGCCATCACTCCCACCAAATGGATCTTCTGAGCATTCAAGCCAAAGTGTCCTCTGCTGTCCTTGCTCCCACAGTCCTGACTGACTCTAGGGTCCTGGCTGTGATCATTTATGGTGATACCAGCAGCATCCCTATAAAGAGTGCAGCTGGCTATGTGTGATCTTCACAGGGGGGATGGGGAAGGAGAGAGTGGAGGCTTTGGAGCAGAATGTTGCACCTGAGGGAGGGCCTGAAGCCTGAAAGGCTAACCCCGCATGAGAGGCATGTGCAGAGAAGAGCCTCTGTGTCCCTTGAGGTTGAGTCTCAAGTCAGCGTGGGACCTTTGGTCTGCCATTTGGTGGTTGGACTCCACTGCTGGAAGAGCCTGCAGGGTGCAAGACATGCCTTTACAGCCTAGGACCCACAGGCCTTTGACCTGGAGGCAGGAGGGAAGAAGTCTGGAATTTGGTCCTGGACAGATCTTGGGTTCCATTTTGAGGGTGTGCCCTCAAACCACAGGTAGAGAAGGATGATTGTAATAATTTCCTAGAAATTAACTATGTTCATTCTGGTAAAATGCAAGACATGGCAGCAGTTCATCCATGTCTTGGGAAGGGCTGGAGATAGACATCCTCAGCTAGCTGTTCCTTTGGGCGCTCTCTGTTTCATGCCGCAGTTAAAAGTGACCCTGAGTGTGGGAGGGGTAGCTCAGCTGCTGGAAGCCCTTGCTGTTCTTACAGAGGATCAGAGTTCCAGTCCTGGCAGCTTACAACCACCAGTAACTCCAACCGGAAGGAATCCAGGTTGTTCCTCGGCGCCTGCACTCAATAGACACAGGCATGCACATAAATAAAAGGATTTCAACCAGGCATGGTGGTGCATGTCTTTAGTCCTAGAGATGGGGAGGTAGAGGCCGGCAGATCTCTGAGTTTAAGGCCAACCTTCTCTACATAGTGAACTTGAGGACATCTAGAACTACATAAAGAGACCCTGTCTTAAAAAGCCAAAATAGAACTTTACTGTGTGGCTGTGGCTGTCCTGCAACAAACTATAGATGAGGCTGGACCAGTCTTTGCTGCATACAGTTTAGAGTGATTTCCCTACCGCCTGGGACTGTAAACCCTATGGAGTACACACAGTACTCAGGTCGGGCTCCTGAAGCTGTCATAACACCCAGCACCCTAGTCTTCCATGGCATACACATTCCTCTTCGGTACTGTCTATCATGGTTTACCTCTATGCCATTTTCCATCTAGGATGCAGGCTGGGGGGGGGGGTAACTTGTGTGTGGGATATTACTGGTCATACTTTTATATGGAAAGAGAGAAGAGAGTATAGTGGTCCCCAGCATTTCATTGGCTGTAACATATCTGGAAGCGAACCCAGGGATCAGCAGTGACAGTAAGGCTAGAGAAGTGGCTTCTGAGGCCAGTGGTGCTGGCTGAGAATGTAGGTAGGAGAAAAGGGGGTTTGGGCAGGAGTGGGGTGGGATGGGGGGCTGTCCTGAGGGCTATGTAGAAAAGACAGCCCAGAAAGGCCAATGGTGAGGCAAAAAGAATAGAGTGTGTGGTCATGGGAGCCCAGTGTGGAAAGACTGTCAACTGACAGGCAAGGCAGGACAGGAGCAGGATGAACTGAATAGCCTTGGAGACACACTAACTATGACGGTCTGAAAAGCCAACGAGGTGTGAGTAATGGGAGCTAAGACTGCAGAGGACTCTGGAGGGATCTGGCTGTGAAGAACAAGAGAAAGGTAAAGTCAGGAATGGGTATAGGAGTCGGGGAGCTCTTGGGTCAGACGGAGACTCTGGTGTCCTGCCCTAGTACTTCCCATCCTATTCTCTAGAGGCAAGGCCTCTCGTTGAGTCTACAGCCACAGTTTTTGGCTAGGCCAGCTGGCCAGCAAGCCCTGAGATCTGTCCCCTGCTCCCAGGTGTTGTGGTTATAGCCTTACAAACTGGCCATAGTTGCTGCCTTTTGAAATTTTGTTTGTTTGTTTTGTTGTTTTTTTGAGGCAGGGTTTCTCTGTGTAGCCTTGGCTGTCCTGGAACTCACTCTGTAGACCAGGCTAGCCTCGAACTCAGAGATCCACCTGCCTCTGCCTCCCAAGTGTTGAAATTTTTAAAAGATGATTTTTTTATGTGCATTGGCATTTTCACTACATGTATGTCACTGTGAGGGTATCAGATCCCCTGGAACTGGAGTTATAGAGAGCTGCCGTGTGGGTGCTGGTAATAGATCCTGGGTCCTTTGGAAGAAGAGCAGGTGCACTTAACCATTGAGCCATCTCTTCAGCCCCCACAGCTGCCTTTTTATGTACTCAGATCCGCATGCTCTTTGACAGGGAACGAGTCTTACCTGTTTGTTTTTATAGAGTTGGAGGAGTTTACAGACTGATGGATGGGGCCCCAAAAAGAGGAAGACAGAGGCAGATGGGCTTCGCAGTCAGCTCTCAGGACAAGATGGGTGGGATTGGGGTCTAAGGTGAGAAATCCTTGCTGGGTGCAGTGGTGGGGACAGCCAGTTCAGCTGCTCAGTGTGTTGATCTGCTGCTGGGAAGGAAAGAGCCTTCCTGCCCGCTCTGCTTCTATTTTTTTCGAAGAGGTGAGAAAAAGTGGGCAGGGGAGGAGGAGGGTGTGAAGGGGAGGCTTGAGCAGTTGTTCTGGAGGGAGGGGATCTCAGAGAAGATAGGGGGAGCACTGCTCCCTGGAGATTGTGGCTGGAGTCTAAAAGGAGACTGGTCACATGCTGGGGTCTCCTCCAACAAGGAGCAGCTGCACTTTGGCAGTACAGAGGAAAGAAGGAGCTGATGGACAAATGCCACATGCCATGATCCTAAAGCTGCACAGGGAGGCTGGAGGACTGAGTTCATGGGCAGACCCTGTCTCAAAGGAGGGAAGGGCGGGAGAGGGGGAGTAGGCGGGGGGGGGGTGGAGAGAGAAGGGAGTGGGTAAGGAAGAAGAGGCAAGAAAACCAAATGCCAGGGTATAATTCAGTGGTGGGGCACCTTGCTGTGAGGACCATGGGTTCCATCCCTAACCCAGGGCAGTGGGGAGTGGGCATGGGGGAGACATCTAGCATGACAAAGGCGGTGGGGAATCACCGGTTTTGAGTCATTTGTAGGTACAAAGTCCAGGATCCAAGTTAGGCAGTGAACAAGTTGTCCGTGGTGGTGTGGTTATTGTCCAAGGACAACTGTAGGAGCCAGTAGCTGAGACCTGAACAGCCACCACGTACAATCTTACTTGGTCCCAGAGGGCCTTGGTAATACACAGCATTTAATAGGCAGCAGGGACAAGTTGAGGTGCTGTAAATTAATTAGTTCTCTTGAGGAAAGACTCGGGAAGGTCTAGGTAGGGACTCACACCAAGCCCGAATGTGAGTTGTGAGTTAATACTGGCAGACCCAAGGCCTTATGTTCAGGCTTTAGAAGAGACACCAACCATACAAGTACAGCTCAAAAGCACTCAGGAAGTAAAAGGAACAAAAACATCACCTACCTTGCTTATCTGGGGTAGCATGGGCCCATTTCACGGGAGGTGATAGGAGGGACTGAGTCAGTTGCCTTCATAGACACACAGGGAACTTTCTCCATTTTCTCTCCCCACCCCAGGATCATTTTACTTCCACAGTGGTAATGGGGCAGGCCTAAAGCTCCACTTGGCCTAAAACCCAGCACCCTATTCCCCACTGGTGTTTCCAAGCTGGCTGAGCTTACATCGTCTACCAAGTAGAGTCCTCCCTAAGAGCCCAGACCGGAAGCTGCAGAGTGTGCTCTAAATCCTGCTGCCCCTGACAGGGTCCTCTTCCCTAGAGGAGGCAAGCACAGCCGTGCCCAGGGCAGGCCTGGCACACCTGCTGGTACTGCAGGCTGCTTGTGAGGCCGGCAGGTGGTGCCAAAGGAGAGTCTCCCATGGCAGGCCAAGCAGGCTCTGCAGCCTGAGGTGACTCCTCAACTAGGTGGCCAGGATTCATGGAAAAACCAGCTGCGAGCCACAGAGCCAATGCAAGGGCGGGAGTGCTCTCAGGTGTTCTGCTCATACTGAGCCGGCTCTGCCTACCCAGGGGCTAAGGAGGTGCAGTCTAAGCTGTGGGCTTGAAAGACTCTGGGTTCCGTGCTTATCACTGTGGCTTTGGGATACTTTTCTCCCTGTTTCCTTGGAGACCAAAGTAGTCTCATAATTTTACCAAGATTTGAGGGGGTACCTTCTCTAGGTCACCACGAAGATCCTTGATCGCCCAGGCTGGAGATAAGAGGGAAAAAAAACCATAAATGTCTACAGTTGTCATTTTATTTATCCATCGTCAGTGCAATCAGTGTCTACCTAAGGCACAGAGTGGCTGCTTCAGAGGGCCTGGGAAAGCAAGCCTTCCTTGGGGTTGGGACGCCAGGTCACTTTTGTACTGGTGGCTGACCGTCAGACCCCAGCCCCAGCAAGCCGAAGGCTGTATTGAAGAGGTTGATGGGGGTCGAGCCGTCTGTGATGAGAGTGGATTTCAGGCCCAGGGACTGAAGAAGTTTCACCTGCAGGGTTGGAGGATAAAGTCAGCAAGAAGACACCGTCAGAAATGGCCATTTACCTCAGCTGCCTCCCCAGGGAGCCGACCTTCAGAGCAGCCCTCCCTAAACCAAGTGGTTTCTCAGGTGCCACCATCACTTTTCATCGTATTGTTCTTTTTGACTTCCTTTGAGGCACTGATGTCTCATCTGCTACTGTCCCCCTAGCAGTGCTGCTGGCTCTGCAGGGTCTAAGACATCACACAGTGCTCAGTGACAGGTCACAGAGCAGTTCACCCCACACCCCTTTCCATCCTCCAACACTTCCCCAACTGTGGTTGCCTTCAGCCTTCTTGGTTCCGACGCAAACACCCATCTCCTCCCGTGTCTTCTGTTCTCACCTGCATTTCCGGCCCAGCCACAGCCAGGTCCCTGATGGTTCCAGGGCCCAGTGCCTCTGTCATCTCCTTGAACTTCTTTGCCTCCACGTCAGCGAGCTGCTGAGCCTTGCTCACCTCCAGCTCCAGCTGGGCCCGGGAGTAGATCAGCTCCATCTCTCGCACTTTCTTCACTCGCTCCAGCTCAGCCTCCTAGAAAAGGGAGACCAGGCTGGTTTTAGGTCATGGGGCCCGGGAACTGTCCGGCCAGCAACTCTGAAAGAAGAGAACTGAGGCAGAAGGGACTCTCAGGTGCAAATCCTAGCTCTGCCACTATTTAGCTAGTGAACCTCGGGAAGGAGTCCTCTGATTCAAGCCTTGGGAGGTGATACATGCCTCAGGTATGAAGGGAGGTCACAGATGTAAAACACAACAAAGTGGGCAATGGGGCAGTGAAGCTCATCTGGGGAATGACTGCAAGATGCCCTGTCTTCAGGGATTGTTCTAAGTGCATTGCTACAGGACTGAGGCAAACCGCAGGGAGCATGAGCAGGGCTTGTCAGGCCACTCAGTTCCCCACTTGGTTTCAGAACCTTTTTGTTGTTGTTGATGTTTTTGGTTTTTTGGGTTGGTTTTTTTTTTTTTTTTTTTTTTTTTTTTTTGAGACAGGGTTTCTCTGTGTAGCTCTGGCTGTCCTGAAACTCACTCTGTAGACCAGGCTGGCCTCGAACTCAGAAATCTGCCTGCCTCTGCCTCCCAAGTGCTGAGATTAAAGGCGTGCGCCACCACTGCCTGGCTCAGAGTCTTTAACAAGCAGGCCCCTTCCAGGCCCCAGTGCCCCAGCAGCAGCCCCTCCACTTACCGTCTCAATGGCTAACGCCTGTGCCTTTAGCTTGGCCTGCAGCACAGAGCCTTCTCCCTCAATCCTCGCTGCCTCTGCCCGGGACTCAGCCTCTGCCTTGGCATTACCGGTGCTCTCCACAGCCATGCTGCAGGGGAAACAGAGTCAGGGGCAGCCTAAAAGAGACGCCTGCCTACCCAGGGACACTATGACAGTCAGAGGACAACGTGTGACTATGTGGGATCGGGCTTGGCGGCAAGCTCCTTCACCTACCTTCATCTTGCTGGGCCTTCATTTTTAATTTTTTTCCATTATCAGGGATGGAGCCACAGGCCTTGTGCATGGTAGGCACATTCTCTACTGCTAAGCGGCATCCCCATCCCTTCTGGGGTTTTGATTTATGCCTCACAGCATGCTCTGCTTGCCTCTCAACCCCCACTTGCCCAACCCAGCAGCTTTTCCAAGACCCTCAAACCGGCCAGTCTTTCTGCCTCCATTTCTTGACCCACCTCATAGCCTCAAGCTCCAAAAGTTCTTTGCGGGCTTTTTCAGCTTCTGACTGGTCCAAGATCTTCTGCCTCTCAAGCCGACCACGGGCTTCCTGCTCCAGTCTCTGAGCCTCGTGCCTGGGTAAGAGCAGGGGCAGATGAGAGGGTGACCTAGAGCTAAGAAAGGAGCCCCTGGAGTAGAGACTGACCCCGCCCCCCTCTCTGAGCGAGCGAACATTCGGCATACACTGGGACCCAGCACAGTGTGCAAGCTGTGAGCAGCCACGGCCCACGGAAGACAGACATGCTTGATGCTAAGAAAACAGGCTGCGGTGCTTTAGGGCATTGATGAGCACCTAGAGCGAGTGGGTGAGCAGGGAAAGAGGGCTATGCAACAGTAGCTAGAGAAAATAAAGGAAGGGCTCTCCAAGGAGGTGACCTTGGGGCTGGGAAATTACACTGGGCAAAGAAGTTCCAAAGGCCCAAGGTGGGAACAAGCTGAAGGTAGAGGACAGGGAAGCCCGACTCTCCTGGAGAGCGAGGAAGGCGCCCAAAAAGGGTAGGAAGCCATGGGAGATAGGAACCGGGATGCTGTCCTTGCTCACAGCTTTATTAGTCATGCTATTCTAGAGAATAGACCCTTGTGGAGCAGACAGCAACAGGCAGACTGTTTGTGGGTGCCACGTAGTTCAGTGTTCAGGTCTTGGCCCCAGCTGAGCTGCTCCCCCCGGGTCCCTGCGCCACTCACTTGGCTGCTGCCTCCTGGGAGTTGGTTGTAATTTCGATGGCTAGCTGGACACTGCGCTGCAGGGCATCCCGGGTCCTCTGGTCCACAGGCTCCACTGACTGCACGTCCACACTGCTCACGACCAGTCCGTTTTGGGGAAAGACAGCCCGGTCTCGAGCCCTGGGCAGGAGTGCGCCATCAGGACCAGCGTCTTCAGACATCTCAAAGCCAAAAACAGCCATGCGAATGATACGCGCTGAGTTCTTATGGAAGTCATCAAAGGTGACAGAGGCTACAGCCCCCCGGACTCGGGACGCAATGGCCTTGCAGGCGTCGCCCACAAAGTCGGGCACAGAGAAAAGCTTGGCTGTTTCTTCAGGGTCATTCCGGTTCTTCAGTTCAAAGTGCCTGTGAACAAAGAGGCCCAGAGTGGGGAAGCTATTTTCCCACAAGAAGTGATACCCTTACCGAGCTGCATCTGAACACCCTCCTCTGGGGCTCAATGGAAATTCCTTCCTACAATGGAGATGTTAAATTGCGCCCCGCAAGCCCCTGTTTCCATTAAATCCTCCCAGAGTTCCCCAGGTGGAGATGCGTATTATCCCATTTTCCAGAAGAAGAAATAGAGGGTCCCCGGTGCTAAATCCCAGGGCATACCAAAGATCACACCATATATGCCAAGCCAAGACTTGAAACCCAGGCAAGATGGCTCTAAAGTCTGTGCTCTTAACTGTCACTAGGCCAGCACCCCATCTACCTCAGTCCCAGTGCTAGCTAGCTCTTCTCCACCACAAGGTGAGGAACTTGGAACAGGCTCAGACACTGGTGCAGCTCCTCACACGAGAGACCCAGGCTGGCTTTGAGCTCTTTCAGAGGACTCTGGCCTTGAATACCTGATCTGCCTCCTTCTACCTCTGGAGAGCTGGGATTACAGCCATGTGCTGTGGGTTTCTCTGTATAGCCTTGGCTATCTCTGTAGACCTCATTCTGTAGACCAGGCTGGCCTCAAACTCAGGCCTGCCTTTGCCTCTCAAGTGCTGGGTTTAAAAACCATGTACCACTATCGCCCAGCTTTGAGCCATTAATTTTTAAAAAAAAAATCTTATTGTGTGTGTTTGCCCACATAGTGTGGAGGGGCGCTGCCATGGCATCCGATGGAGTCAGTTTCCTCTCTCCCCCTTTCCGTGGGGTCTGTGGAGGAGCTCAGGCTGCCAGGTGGTGCTTAGTGCACTTCATGGGCCCTGCTTGCTCTTTTGAAAAATAGTTTATTTATTTATTATCTCATAATCTCATACATACATATATATGTATGTATATATGTATATAAATACATAAATTATATAAATATATACATATATGTATATAAATATATAAACAAATATAATGCATATATACATATACGTGCACATATGTGTTTATATTATATATAATATACATGTATGTGTGTATATATACACACATATATACATATATGTGCATGAATTTATATATACATTATATATACTTAAATACATATAATGTATTTTGATCATACCCAATTTCCTTCTGTTATCCTCCTCTCCCTCCCATGGACCCTTTGTTCCCAACCTTGCTCCTAGCTCCATAGCTTTTAAAAAATGACCCACCGAGTTTAACTAGGGCTGTTTGCATGAGCATCGGGTAGGGAGTATGGGTAATTTATGGGTGGCTACATCATTGAAGAAATGTTACTCATCTGCCTCCAGCACCTCAGTATTTAACTATTTCATTAAAGTCTCTCAGCACCCCGTGAAGTAGGCGATCTTCATTTTCCATTTAGGGGAAAGGAAGAAAACACAACGTTCCCTGTGCAGGTCCCCAGACAGCACACAGCACAGCTGGGACAGGACTCAGCAGTCTGTTCTGGGCAGGTGCTCTGACCACTTATTCACACTGCTCATGCCCATAGGCTGTGAAAAAAACTCTTCTTAAACAAAACAAAACAAAACAAAGGGCTGGCGAGATGGCTCAGCGGTTAAGAGCACTGACTGCTCTTCCGAAGGTCCTGAATTCAAATCCCAGAACCACGTGGTGGCTCACAACCATCCATAATGAGATCTGACGCCCACTTCTGGTGTGTCTGAAGATAGCTACAGTGTACTTATGTATAATAATAAATAAATCTTTTAAAAATAAATAAAAATAAAAAAATAAAAAAAGCTTGCAGAAACCGGGAGTGGTGGTATACCCCTTTAGTCTGAGCACTGGGGAGGCAGAGGCAGGTAAATTGCTGTGAGTTTGAGGCAGCCCTGGTCTACAGAGTATGTTTCAGGATATCCAGGCCTGTAGACAAACCTTGTCTCAAACAAACAAATAAAAAACAAACAAAAAACAAAACCAAAACAAACCTTGCAGTAATAAACGACAGTAATAAACAAGGTGGGCTAGGGCATCAAGGCCTGCCTTCTGTCTAAGTTGGAGGCCCTCCTCTGTTTCTGAGGCTGCCACCCCCCACCCAGCCCGCAGCCTCACCAGTTGTAAGCCAGCTGCAGCTGCAGCCTGGCATGATCTGCAGTTTCGATAGTGATGACGTCAGTAAAGAAATCAGGTCCCAGCAGCAGGCAGAGTGCACGACGGGCATGAGGACGCTTGGGTCGCCCAGCAGAAAGGGACAACACTGTGAACTGCTCCTCGGGATCCAGTGACACTAGCTCAGGCCCAAAGACCACACTGTGGAGAGAGCTGGAAGTCAGCCACCCTGAGAGCTTCCCTGGGGACCCCGGGACCCCGCAGAGGCCTCTGCTGGCTCACCGGGCTCTCTTGGCTCTGTAGTCGTACACCTGCACCGCTGCGTTGTGGGGGACACGGTAGCTGACCACTCGGGTCTTGTTCCTTGCAGCTGAGGGCTGAAGGACCTTGGCTGTGCCCTTCTGACCCCTGTCAGCCAGAGGGTCATGCCCCAAGTTCAGCAGCTCCTCCACTCCAGAAGGCAGCTCCTTTTCCCACAGGACTTCATCCTGAGTCAGCATGTAGGTGCTTCCAATCACAGCCCGCACCTAGGAGAGGCATTTTCAGAGAGGGCAGGAGGGAGAACCAGCATCCCTCGTAGCCCTGAGCCCACCCTGCCCAGGGCCAGCTCAGTGTCCTGGTTAAAGCAGGTGTCTGCAGGAAGACTGCATTCCAGCTTTTTCCAGCCGTCTGCTCGATTTTTCTCAAGCTATTGCTCCTGCCTCACTTGCTCATCTGTACAATGGGCCATCTGGGGTTACAGAATGAGGAAGGGCTCACATGTCTAATTCAAAGAACCGCACTTGGTATGTAGTAAGTGCCGGGTATTGTTTCTAGGATTTTCCTTTGCTGAAGCAATGTGGTGTGTATCAGAACTTCAGATGTGATCCCAGGAAGCGCCTCATAGACACGAGTGCTGCCTCTGGCTCTGAATTGTTTCTACATTAGAGTCTCAGGGGGAAAGTTGGCAGTGTCATCCCAGTAAAACCAAGGTCAAGGTTTAGGTGAAGCAGCAAAAGTCCGCCGAGACCTTTATGCTCAGACCACATCTGCAGCAGGGCAGAATTCCTGTCCTAAAGCCTAGCCCATCCTCTCAGCTGGAGTCTCTGAAATGTAAAATTAGGTATTTAGGACAAAGATGACAAATGGAGTATGACATGGCCACCTGGCTGCTGCTGTATGAGTCTTCTTCCAACCTGCCTCTCTCCATCAGCTCTACCTGCTTGCCCAGAGGAAGCCACCACTGGTACCTCCCATCCCACAGCTGGTACCTTTCCTGTCTTGACATCCTGCACATAGATGCCCTCATTTTGGTCCAGAGGGATAGCCTGACGCTCCTCCACCACCTCCACTTTGGCAGATGGCACATACTCCAGGGGCCCTCGGATGAGCCAGCGGTCTCCAGCCTGGTGGGAGACCTTCTCCTCCCCCTCTCCCTCCTCCAGGGGCTGCAATGCCTTCAGCAGGAGCCCCTGCTGCTCTGACAGCACATACACATCCTGGATGCCTCGTTCCAGCCTCTCTCCTGGCTGGAGGAAAAAGGACTTCTCTCCCTAGTGGGGAAAAAAGGGGACGTTAGGTCACGGTGGGTATCTCGGACTATGGGAGGGCCGTACTGCCTCAATATAGCCTCCTGGCTTGCCACTATTGCATGACCTTGAGCCAGGTCTTCTGGTGGCACGTTCCCATTCCCATACTGTGTAGAGGGATTTTAATCCAGCAATATGGCTACTCTGGCTGAAATACAGACATGCTCTTAAAACACACCTTTTTATACATTTTTTTAAACGATTTATTTATTTGTTATATGTAAGTACACTGTAGCTGTCTTCAGACATTCCAGAAGAGGGCGCCAGAGCTTGTTACGGATGGTTGTGAGCCACCATGTGGTTGCTGGGATTTGAACTCTGGACCTTCGGAAGAGCAGTCGGGTGCTCTTACCCACTGAGCCATCTCACCAGCCCTAAAACACACCTTTAATCCTAAACAATGACAGTAGAGTTAGTTTGTAGAAGGAAGCACCCATGTTTGAAAGTGACATCTAATTAAATGGCAGACACTCAGAGAAGGATTTGACAGAACAGGATATGCCCAACCCTCACAAGAACAGAGAAAAAAGTGAGAGGCTACTTAAGAGAGAGCAGCGCAGAAAGCAAAAAAGGAGGTTTAATGGGAGCCTTTTACAGAGATAGGTTGTAGAGAGAATACACTAGACACAGGGGGAAGACAGATTGAGCGAGAGAATGAGAAGGAGCCAGAAGATGAGAACAGATTGCCAGAGTTAGTTTGAGGCCAAGCAGAGCAATTCAGTCGGAGGTGGAGAAAGAGGCCAGTTTGAATCAGTCAGCACAGAGAAGAGCTTGAACCAGAAGAGCTGAGCTCAGAAAGAACAATAAAGAGTGAGCATATGCCTCAGAGGCTGGAAACATTCTAGGCCTAAATTAGACTGTCCAGAGGCTAGAAGTTTCCAGAACTAGGACTAGGTTAGTAGACTGAGGGAGGCCGGGCATGGTGGCGCACGCCTTTAATCCCAGCACTTGGGAGGCAGAGGCAGGTGGATTTCTGAGTTTGAGGCCAGCCTGGTCTACAGAGTGAGTTTTAGGATGGCCAGGGAAACACCTATAAAAATAGCTGTTTCATTTCTCCCACTGTTTGTTTTCTTGATAATGGCAGAATTTGAGGATTTGGGGTTGAGGATTTGAGGGTAGTCAAATCTGACCTGCTCCCAATGATGATATGGGACCAGAATGGTTTTGAACTTCTGGACTCCTGTATCAGCCTCCCAGGTAAGTGAGAGTACAGATACCCGTTTTGTTGACTTCCCTACCCATTGAGAAGGGTTCCTGCTGGGTAGCCCAAGTTGGCCTCAAATTCACAGCCACACATTTTAAATACCAATCCATCACATGATTGACATTTTAGGTTGTTCTGTTTGTTTTTGAGACAGGGTCTCATTAAGTCATCCTTGTTGGCCTGAAACTCGCTCTGTAGACCAGTCTGGCCTAGAATTCAGAGATCTGCCTGCCTCTGCCTCCGGAGCTTAAGCTGGGATTCAGGCCATGCGCCACCACATCTTGCAAGGGTTGTTTCCACTTTTAAGCCTCCTCACCCCTTCCTTTCTTTTCCTTTCCTTAGAGATGATCTCATGTATCCAGAGTGACCCCAAAGCTCACTATGGCCCTGGAGCTCCTGATCCTCCTGCCTTAACCTCCCCAGTGTACCCGCCACACACCTCGTTTCTAGTTTTGCTTCCATGTTGTCTCCATGATGCTGTGGTAATAGCCTATTTGGATAACTTCAGCAGAAATCTCATCCACACAAGCCCTAAACTATCTAGTCCCTGCCTTTGTAGGGGTAGCTTGCTGAGCCCTAACAGTTCTCACAGGAGGCAGGATAGGGGAGAAAGAGCATGGGTGCTGGGGGTTGTGAAATTTGTTTTATGCAGCATGACAAAGGTTCCAGAACATGGAGGAACAAGTTCCAGGAACTTCAGGATAAGCCTAAGGCCTAGGGGAAGCACATAGGACAGTGTGTCAGGAATATAAACCTAAGGTATTTCTAAAACATATGTGTTGTTTGGAAGACGGGATCAAGACAGATGAGAAGGCCGCTTGCTGCTCAAGGGTCTCTCTTGTCACAGCTCTGAGGTGGAGATGGCCTTACCTTGACAACACGCTTTTGTCCCAGCTGGTTCTTGCCATCTGGTCCCATTGGGTCAAGGATAACACAGTAGTGTCGAGGACCCAGGGTGGTGATGGGTACCACGCCCAGCACCTCCTCATAGACATCCGGGACGTGGGCTTCCGTGTCCTGCACCGTCACTAGCCATTCCTCCCCAGTGCGGTGGGCCACTCCCCGAAGGTCCTTGAAGTTCTGCAGAGCCCGGAGGTGCAGGGCCGTCTGCAGGTGGAGACACAGGGTACTTGTGGAGGCCTCTTGCCACCTTCCTGCTGCCCGTGCTTTGGATCTGGGAACACCATAGGCCCCTAACTTGATCCCAGGTCTCGGGGACAATGTCTACCTACCCTGGAGGATGCTCCAGGACTCTCCTCGGGAGATCTGACCTGATTTCTCTAGTACGCATAGGGATGCTGCCTGCTCCTTCCTTGCACCTTGTCTGCCCTCTGAGCACTGCTGGCTTCTCTCCCCACACCCAAGCACAAACCTTTTCTGTAAGGATCACAGCGTCCACCAGATCCAGCACCTCTTCAAAGACAGCGGGGAGATAAGCACCGACGGATCGGACCAGCCACTCCTCACCTGGGTCAGGAGCAGGAAGGACAGCCAGTCACCCACCATCACTGCGTGCCAGCCCAGAGACCAGGACCAGCTGGGCTTTGAAGGCAAAGAAAAGCCACTGTCCCCAGAGTTGAGCACCTAACAAGGTCCTTGAAGCCACTGCTTTCTCTGAGGCCAGAGGAAAACTAACCTCTTTCCCAGAAGAATTAAAAAAAAACAAAAATAGGGGGCTGGTGAGATGGCTCAGCGGTTAAGAGCAACTGCTCTTCCGAAGGTCCTGAGTTCAAATCCCAGGAACCACATGGTGGCTCACAACCACGAGATCTAGAACCAGGTAACATGTGTCCAGTGCCCACAGTTTATGTTACAGAGTGGGGACAGGAAGACGCTATCATGGTGTGAATGCAGGCTCTGTAACGAGATCTGGCGCCCTCTTCTGGAGTGTCTGAAGACAGCTATAGTGTACTTACATATAATAAATAAATCTTTTAAAACAAAAACAAAACAAACCTAAAACTCTTAGAGGCTGGGCATGGTGGCACATACCCATATTCGCAGCATTCAGGAGATTGAGGTTGGAGGACAGGGAGTTTTTGGCCAACCTGGGCTATGCAGGGAAAGAAACCTATCTCAAAAGTCAAAAACCACAAAGGGCCTTCTAGAATGTCACGTCAGTGCTACAGCTGCACCCTGTGATGTTGTCTCTAAGCACCAAAGACTAATTTTTCATATTCCTGCAATGGGTAAATGGGCCTCTCATGGACCTGAGAAAGTCATTTTGTTTATTGGAGTAGTGCGCATGCCCAGCAGCAAATCACGGTCTTACCCTGCATGGCCACATACCCTAGGGAAGTGTGTCAGTCTTGCTGTGGATAAATGGGAACAGTAAGAGTCTCACTCTTGTCAGGGGACTAAATAAAATACATCTATCATCTCGAACCGACATGGGGTCAATGTATGTGAATAGCTCACCTTTGATCTAGAACCAGGTAACATGTGTCCAGTGCCCACAGTTTATGTTACAGAGTGGGGACAGGAAGACGCTATCATGGTGTGAATGCAGGCTCAAGGCTAGCATGGAAGTGCGTGTGCAAGATGCAGCTGGTAGACCTCAGGAGAGACTGGGAGAAGTCAGGCATGGGGATGCATTTATACTCCCAGGACTCGGGAGGCTGAGACAGGAGGATTACCATGAGTTTGAAGCCATCATACACTACACATTGAATACCAGGTCAGTCAGAGCCACATGAGACACTGTCTGAAAAGGAACAGACCTGGGAAGATGGCTCAGTGGTTAAGAACATTGGCTGTTCTTCCAGAGGACCTGGGTTCAATTTCCAGCACCCACATGGTGGCTCACAACTGTCTATAACTCCAGTTCCAGGGATCTGTCACCCTCTTGTGGCCTCCATGGGCACCAGACACAAAGTGGTGCATACAGACATACAGACATAGAAAACACTCATACACATAAAAATAAGGTAATTATATAAATATATATTTTAAATCTTTAAAACAACAACAACAAAAACAAACAATGAAAGACAGACATAGGCTGGGCAGTACTGGTAAACACCTTTAATCCCAGTCCTTGGGAGGTAGAGGCAGGCAATCTCTGAGTTACAGGCCAGCCTGGTCTACACAGAAAAATCCTGTCTCAAAAACAAAACAAAAACAAAAACAAAACACACACACACACACACACCTCACTTCTCTGGCTTCACGTGGTTCCTCTTGCTTTCTCTGCAGGGCCCTCCCTCTTTCCTGCCTGCCCACCCACCGCAGTGCCGCAGCCATTCCCACCTGTCACCCGTTCCTTGCCATCCCGGTCAAAGCATTCCTTGCGGGCCCTGAGCCGCAGAGCCTGGTTCTGTTTAATGACTGTGGCCTGAATGATCTCCACGACTTCCACCTCCTTCTGTGGGATGTAGGTGCCTGGGAAAGGAGAAGAGGAGGCACCTGATGCTCACAGCCAAAGATGTCAGGGTTATGGGTGAAAGGCAGGAAGCCCTGGCCCAGACAAACACCAAGAGATGGGGACAGAACTCACCAGGTCCCTCAAACAGCCACTCGTCTCCTGCCATGACCTTGTCTCCATTCTTATCCTCAAAGTCCAGCAATGCCTTCAGATGCAGGGCAGTGTTGGGCAGAACCACCTGCAGTGGGGTGATGTCCTGCAGGGAAAGAAGGGCCACGAGTGTTCAAGCTGTGATTCTGGGCTCACACCTGATACTTGGAGGCCAGAGCCTCAGCACCAGTCTCTGAGGAGAGGTCCACACTGCTGTGGATCAGAGTCTCTGAGGAGAGGTCCACACTGCTGTGGATCAGAGTCTCTGAGGAGAGGTCCACACTGCTGTGGATCAGAGTCTCTGAGGAGAGGTCCACACTGCTGTGGATCAGAGTCTCTGAGGAGAGGTCCACACTGCTGTGGATCAGAGTCTCTGAGGAGAGGTCCACACTGCTGTGGATCAGAGTCTCTGAGGAGAGGTCCACACTGCTGTGGATCAGAGTCTCTGAGGAGAGGTCCACACTGCTGTGGATCAGAACAGAGCCTTGTGAATGCTGAGAAAGTCTCTCCCACCGAGCCACACACCCAGCCATCTTTGTGTATCTCCATTAAAATCCTAGTGTGATATACAAGGTAGGAGTGGGCCCAGGGCCACCAGGTCTGAAGAAGTAAGGAGGATGTCACTGCTCCTGAGCCAAAAGCACTCTCTTCTGACTGTCGAGGACAAGTGTAAGGAGGGGACCTAGTGGGAAACTGCGAGAGACATTTAGGCAGCCGAACACCACCTGCAGGACCTGGTTCACACTGATGTGCTAGAACAGGAGTTCTCAGCCTGTGGGTCATGAAGTAGCGATTCGGGGATCACCACAACATGAGGGACTGTATAGGGCGGCAGCATTAGGAAGGCTGAGAATCACTGAACTAGAAAGGATTTGAAATTCAAACATAAAGCTGGGTGTAGTGGCACACGCCTATAATCACAGCACCTGAGAAGCGCCAACAAGCGAAGCAGGAATGCAATTGCACAGCAAGCTCTAAGCCAGCCTGGGCTACAAGCAACCGTGCCCCCAAAAGGCAAAAAAAGAAAGGAGGATGGCATAAAGGGGTGTAAAATGCAGGTTTTAATCTTGTAGCTCTGCTATCAGTATTGCCTTGTGCTCGTAGGAAGGGGAGGCCTTACAAAAACAGATGAGCCTAAAAGTTTATAAAAATGACTAGATTTGGTCTCTGAAAATATTCTAAACGAGGCAGGAAAGATGAGCAGATACGTGTGAGCTGAACTAGCCACAAAGCTGTTAAAGAATCGCGTCAGGACATGTACCCGAGTGATGCCCGTGTTCCCCGTGACAGACCGGTCTGCGCTGTAGAGGTGGGCAGCCACTTTATCTCCTGGCCTCACTCTGGGATGGAGAAAACAGATCTCCCCCGATCGGCTTCTGTCTAACCTAGACTTTCCTCAAGATCACTGTCTTCCTGCCTCTGCTCTCTAAGGCACATGTCTGCACACCTCGCTGTCAATTCCTGTCTGCTGCATCACAGAGCCACAGCACCTCCCTGGCCAGCTCCCTAAGTGACTAGGATGACAGTAACAACTGGCTGCCCCAACTGTTTCTTCTGTTTGTTCGTCTAGCTTAGGCACTCCTTCGTCTGGTGGTATCTCGAACCAACACAGAAAGAACAGAGCTGGGCTAGAGAGATGACTCAGCAGAGGTCCTGAGTTCAATTCCCAGCAACAGCATGGTGGCTCACAACCATCTGTAATGAGATCTGATGCCTTCTTCTGGTGTGTCTGAAGAGAGCAACAGTGTACTCACATAAAATAAATAAATGGATGGATGGATAGATAGATAGATAGATAGACAGACAGACAGATAGCTGGGTTAGACAGATAGCTGGGTAAGATGGGCCACGCCTTTGAAAAAAAGAAAAAGAAAGAAAGAACAAAGCTACTGGGTAGGAAGCACTGGGTTCAGGTGTCTAAAATGAGGTCATTCTAGGTAAGAGCTCCCAGCTGCAGCCGGAAGTGCTAAAAGTCAGCTAAGGGCCAGGGCTTAAGTAGTCACACATACAGGAAAATGAGGGCTGGGCGTGGTGGCGCACAACTTTAATCCCAGCACTTGGGAGGCAGAGGCAGGCGGATTTCTGAGTTTGAGGCCAGTCTGGTCTACAGAGTGAGTTCCAGGACAGCCAGGGCTATACAGAGAAACCCTGTCTCAAAAAACAAAACAACAACAACAACAACAACAAAAAAGGAAAATGAGGGTACACAATGGCTCAGAACAGGGTGCAAAGCAACAGAGACAGGGACACAATAGACACTATGCATATATACAGGCATATAAAAAACAAAAAGGCCAAAAGAAAGGCCAAGCTGTTGTCATGGTCATGGCTAGGGAGGAGGATGAGTCAGAAAATGTCCCTGTGCCCTCGTGCTATTAGAAAATGCTGCCAGCCTCAGAAGGTGGCACAGTGGAAGAGCATGAACTCTGACTGAAGATTGAAAGGCAACATTGGTGACACCCCATCCTCCTGTGGGAGTCCCTAAGGAAGCAGAGGTTAAAGTGAGGCAGGGGTGGGAGAGCTTTGCTCCGCAGGTACCAGATCTGAAGTGCTATAGATCTAAAGCCTAAAGCTCTGTACTCTACCTCAGCCGTCCTCAGCCACAGTGGGACTCAGCTAGTCTGAGGTAAGTCAAGGATATAGAGTTTCGAGACTCCTCACTCAGATCCATTCTCTGCTCGCTCCCTCCCTCCCTCCCTCCCTCCCTCCCTCCCTCCCTCCCTCCCTCCCTCCCCCTCTCTCTCTGCAGCAGGGTGGTGGTGGTGGTAGTGGTGGTGGTGGGAGGGTTTCTGAGACAGGGTTTCTCTGTGTAGCCCTGGCTGTCCTGAAACTCACTCTGTAGACCAGGCTGTCCTCGAACTCAGAAATCCGCCTGCTTCTGCCTCCCGAGTGCTGGGATTAAAGGCGTGCGCCACCATGCCCGGCTTCACTCAGATTCTTTCTAGGATTGCTTTTTTCCTCATTATTTATTGTTTCATTAAAATTTTCACTTTATGTATTCATGTGTGTATATGTAGCTACACATGAATTACCATGCATGTTTGGAAGTCTGAGGAAAACGTTTGGGAGTCGGGTTCTCTCTTCCCACCACGGGCACGGGTCTGGGGCACTGATCTCAGGTTGTCAGGCTTATGCAGCAAGGACTTCTGGGCCATCTCACTGACCCCTGGTTATTTCTATTGTCTTTCTCCCCAGCCATGTACACACCCAGAGTTATGCTATTAGGCTCTCAAGAGCAAGAAGCACCCATTAGGACTTACAGATATAGAGCACTTGCCTAGCATACACAATGAACTACGTTCTATCCTTAGCACTGGGGGAAAAAAAAGAAAGAAAAATTTAAGAGTGAGCTGGCAAGACTGCTCAATGGTGATGACCCTTGCTGCCAAGCCTGGTGACCTGAGTTCAACCCCAGGACCCACATGGTGGAAGGACAGCACTGACTCCTGCAAGCTGTCCTTTGACCTCCATATGCAATCTGTAGCAGGTGTGCATGCCTTGCCCCTGCCCCCATTAAAGAAGGAGATAAAATGTAATGATAACAGAAAAGGCACTGGCCTGGCCAGAGTGGATAAAGTCACTTTAAAAGCATAAAACACCAAGCAGGTAAAGTTAGAACTATTTTAAAAACTTGGTAGACTCCCTTGCTTGGGAGCTCAAGGGCTGGGGCAACATGGATGAGGGTCTGGCTATGATGGTGGTCTATGTCTGCATTGCAACATTCCCGGGCATCTAGGCATGGATATTGTGAGATAGTGTAAGTCTGTCTGAGGTGTGTGGGGAGAGCAGGGGAGTTAGAATGGAAGGACTGTGAGTCCTCAGCCCTTCCTATGGGAGCCACCACAGAGCAGGCAGTCTGCCTCAAGAGAGGAAAGCAAGCTACCTTTTCCAGCAGCTCCCCTGGGTACAGAGGGAAGGGGTCCTGGGCTAGTCGGATCTCCTGGTCAGCGTGCCGGAGCCGGACTTGCCCTGTGACGTCAAACAACACAGAACTCTGGGCATCCCGGGACACAGGGTTGGCCACTATGCAGTAGTGGCGCGGGGGGACCGTCACCATGCGAACTGGAGCAAACAGTACCCTGTCGTAAAATAAGAAGAGGTGTGAGGAGCCAGGATGATGTTCTAAAGGAGACAGTAGAAGCAAAAGAAACCTCCCGGCCACCCAGATGAGGGTCACTCCTGCCAGCCAGGCTGGGACAGCTCTACACCAACCTCTCATTGTCCTGCCGGATGTAGGTCTTTGGTCCAACCTCTACACGGGACACATTACTGTTCTGGTCCAGCACATGGATGTAGTGGTATGGGGGGATGCGGATGATGGCCTCTTCAGTTGCCATGGTGAATCCCAAGCCCCGGCCTAACCTGATGGCAGCAGGAAAAAGGACAGGTGGAGAAGACAAAAGATTAAACAGGGCATTCGGAACAAAGCAGGGTAGTCCAAAATTTGCCTCCCCTTCCCAGCTCCCCTGGTTGTCCCCTTTCTATTCCCACCTCCTCTGCTTTTTAAAACATAAAATATTTTACTTCATGTCATATGTACTTGCTTACATAAGTTTTTAAAAAAGATTTAGTTTATTTACATGAGTACACAATGTGTGTGTATGTATATATATATATATATATATAGTATATATATATATACACACACACATACATACATATGTAACCTACACACACACATACACACACACACACCAGGCTGGCCTAGAACTTGAGATTCTCCTGCCTCAGCCTCCCAAACACTGGGATGACAGCACTGGGATGACAGCACTGGGATGACAGCACTGGGATGACAGACTGACATACCAGAAGAGGGCATTGGATCCCATTACAGATGGTTGTGAGCCACCATGTGGTTGATGGGATTTGAACTCAGGACCCCTGAAAGAGCAGTCAGTGCTCTTAACTGCTGAGCCCTGCTTGCATGAGTTTATGTGCACTGTGTGCTTGAATGCAGGAGCCTTCAGAGACCAGATCCCCTGGAACTAGAGTTAGTGGCAGTTGGGAGCCACCATATGGGTGCTGGGGACTGAACTTGGGTTCCCTGCAGGAGCAGTGAGCACTTCTTCTTCTATATGTATATGTATATAATGTAACTTACTTTACATGCATGAATGTTTTGCCTGTACATATGTATGTGCACTTTGTATGTACCTGGGGCCCTGCAGGGGTCAGAGGAGGGTGTCAGAACCCCTGGAGTTAGACTTAGAGATGACTGAGTCACCCAATGTGGGTGCTGGGACTCAAACTTGGGTCCTGTCCAAGAACTCCTTACATCTGAGCCATCTCTCAGTGCTCTTCCTCCTGCCCCGCCCCTACTTCTGAGATAGCTCCGTAGCCCTGGCGGACTCTGAACTCATGGGATTCCTGCCTCAGTCTTCTGGAATGAAAAGCAGGCTCTGCCATACCTGCTTCTCCTTTTCTTATCCCACCTCAGACCTCACCTCTGCAAAGAACTGCTTGCTTCAGTTTACCCACAGAAGCCAAAGGTACAGCCACCTTTCCCTCCCTCCCGCCCACTCCCTCCACACACCCATGAATCAAAGGTTCCCATTTCCTAAGGTGCACCAAGCTGAGCGGGGGACACCCAGGGACACCATGATGTTGCCTTGTCCCACCCACGCTGGAGAGCCACAGTTCTGTGAGGGTTACTGGCTTCTCCAGAGTCAAGCAGCTTTTTATTCCACCAGTCATGAAAACCTGGCTGTATTCAGATATCTATCTGCACCCCTCTGCCTCCCTGTGCTCTAAGCAGTCCTGAGTGGGGTCAGAAGTGGGGTCCCCACCAGGAAAAGACCCAGCGGTTAAGAGCACTGACTGCTCTTCTGGAGGTCCTGAGTTCAAACCCCAGCAACCACATGGTGGCTCACAACCATCTGTAACAAGACCTGATTCCCTCTTCTGATGTCTGAAGACAGCTATAGTGTACTTACATATAATAAATTAAATAAATAAAAATAAAAAATAAATAAATAAAAAAAGAAAAGACCCAAGCGATGCTCCCACCGAACCACGTGGATTCCCAACACAGCAAAACCCAGTGAAGGTGAAGATTCTTCACCTTTCTTAGCTTGTGGATGCCCCCAGCTCCCACTGTCAGAAGAAGCAAGAGCAGGATGGAGTGGGAAAGAGGGGGAAATGGTTTTGTATCTACCCACACCATTATATCTACCTGTGAATCCTGGCTGGTTTCCTTCAGTGCTAGGTTTGTTTGTGAATGGGACACACCCAAGCACTGCCCATCCTTAGACCCAGAACCTCTTGGACTTTGGACATGTCTATTCAGAGTCAGAAAAAGGCAATCAAGTCTGCTAGGCAAAGCAGAGGCTTGCCTCCCTCCTCCCTTCCTTCAGTGTGTGTGTGTGCACATGCGTATGTATGTTTGTATGTATGTATGTATATATATATGTATGAGCATGCGCAATGCCTGCAGAGGCCAGAAGAAAGCTTTAGATTTACGGAAACGAGAGACACAGGCAGTTGTGGGTTGCCTATTATGGGTGCTAGGAACAAACTCCTGTCCCTTGCAAAAGCAACAAGTGTTTTTGTTTGTTTGTTTGTTGTTGTTTTGAAACATGATTTCTCTGTGTAGCCCTGGCTGTCCTGAAACTCACTTTGTAGACCAGGCTGGCCTGGAACTCAGAAATCTGCCTGCCTCTGCCTCCTGAATGCTGGAATTAAAGGTGTGCACCACCACTGCCTGGGGCGACAGGTGTTCTTTTTTTTTTTTTTTTTTTGGTTTTTCGAGACAGGGTTTCTCTGTATAGCCCTGGCTGTCCTGGAACTCACTTTGTAGACCAGGCTGGCCTCGAACTCAAAATCCGTCTGCCTCTGCCTCCCACGTGCTGGGATTAAAGGTGTGCGCCACCTCCGCCCGGCGACAGGTGTTCTTAACTGCTGAGTCACCTCTCCAGCACCTGGAAATATTCCATATCTTCTGTCTCTAGACATGTGATTCTACTGAACATATGGAATGTGGTTGGGAGGTCTGAAAAACCAAATCATTACCCTTTTGTTTCTGTGTTTTGCACAGACTCTTGTTATGTAGCACAGTCTGGTTTTAAACTCTCCATGTCCTCACTTCAGTCTCCCTAGTATGGGGGTTACAAGCATGCGCCACCATGCTTGGGCAAAGCATCTTTGTTTTGGCAGTGTTGATAATGTAACCTAGTGGACTGGAGAGATGGCTCAGTGGTTAAGAACACTGTATGTTCCTCCAGAGGTCCTGAGTTCAATTCCCAGCAACCACAGGGTGGATCACAAGCATCTATACTGGGAGCTGATGCCCTCTCCTGGCATGCAGGTGTATATGCAGACAGAGCACTCATACATAAAATAAATAAAATTCAGAAAGAGAATCTAGCCTAGGGCCTTCCTTGCACATGCTGGGAAACTACACTACATCCTGTCTGGAGTAGGTTCTTGTCAACTTGACACAAGCTAGATTCAAGTGTAATGCTAAGTTCAAGTCCCCAAGAGACAAGACGCTATGTGACCTTGCCCCCAAGTTATTTCTACAGCCTATACCTGGGCAGAATTGAGATAGGTGGTGCTTGGTGTTCCTGGCCTGCGGTGAGACCATGAGAAAGGAAGAGAAGAAGGTGAAGGAAAAGGAGGATGATGCCAGGCTTGGTGGCGCACGCCTTTAATCCCAGCACTTGGGAGGCAGAGGCAGGCGGATTTCTGAGTTCCAGGCCAGCCTGGTCTACAAAGTGAGTTCCAGGACAGCCAGAGCTACACAGAGAAACCCTGTCTCGAAAAACAAAACAACAACAACAAAAAAAAAAAAACAAAAAAAAAAACAAAAAAGAAGACTGAGATTGAGACTGTGCCGCCATCCTCCATCAGACTGCTTGTACGCAAGCCTGTGGGCCATTTTCTTGATTGCTAATTTGTAGAGAAGAGCCCAGAGACCATTAGGAACAGAACTCCCCCCACCCCCAACAAGTGGTCCTGGGTGGTTAAGAAAGTGGGCTAAGCAAGTCACCAGGAGCAAGTCAGGAAGCAGCACTCTTCAGAGCGCCTGGTCACCCAGTTCCTGCCTCCAGTTCCTGCCTTGACTTCCTTTCTGACTTCCTGGATGATGGATGGCATCTGACCTGTTCTGTTTCTTCATCATGTTTTGTTTGTTTGTTTGTTTGGTTGGTTTTTTGTTAGTTTGTTTTTCAAGACAGGGTTTCTTTGTACAGCCCTGGCTGTCCTGTAACTCACTCTGTAGACCAGGCTGGCCTCGAACTCAGAAATCCGCCTGCCTCTGCCTCCCGAGTGCTGGGATTAAAGGCGTGCACCACCACGCCTGGCTAATAGAAAACAAATTAAGACA
Organism: Mus caroli; assembly: GCF_978045245.1. Lineage (NCBI taxonomy): Eukaryota > Metazoa > Chordata > Mammalia > Rodentia > Muridae > Mus > Mus caroli. Next base: position 18,754,714 of record NW_028227263.1, on the reverse strand, counting down.
CAACCCCAGGGCTGGTGAGATGGCTCAGTGGGTAAGAGCACCCGACTGCTCTTCCGAAGGTCCAGAGTTCTAATCCCAGCAACCACATGGTGGCTCACAACCATCCGTAACGAGATCTGGCCCCCTCTTCTGGAGTGTCTGAAGACAGCTACAGTGTACTTACATGTAATAAATAAATAAATCTTAAAAAAAAAAAGACACAACCCCAGGGGGGAAAAATAATTTAATTTCAGGGGCTAGCAGTATGGCGCTTCAGGTCCTAGGCACAGTCCCCCACATGGGGGAGGGGGGATGCCCATTTAAATTTTAATTCAAATAGGCCATTGTGGCTTTTTGATCCATTTACCATTGTGGATAGTATAGCCCCAAGTAGCTCAGTTAAAGATGGTGAGTCACTCAGGGTCACTGGATGTGACACTCAGGATGAGACTCCTGAGTCAAAGCCTGAAGCTTTTAAAAAAGTTTTATTATTGTTGTTAATATTATTAATTGTTCTGGCAGAATTGAGGCGTGTACTTCACAAATGCTAGACAAACTTTCTGTGTAGCACTGAGTGAGCTACTGAGGACCACTGAGCACGGTCCTTTCTGTCTCTAAAGGCAGTTAGAAACACTGGCGACATTGGTTAAGGACATGGACTCAGAAGCTTGGGTTGGAGCAGGGGTGAGGCTCAGCTGGTAGAGTGCCCTTGCCTGTCATGCATGAAAGCCCTGGGTTCAATTCCCAGTACCTCATAAACGGGCACAGTGGGACCCACCTGCCATCCCAGCACTCAGAAGGTACAAGGGGAGTGTCCAAAGTTACCCTTAATTACCCAGCAAGCTTGGACCAGACATGAGACTCCATCTCAAGACAAAAGAAAAACCAGCAAAAAGCCGGGCGTGGTGGCGCACACCTTTAATCCCAGCACTCGGGAGGCAGAGGCAGGCGGATTTCTGAGTTCGAGGCCAGCCTGGTCTACAAAGTGAGTTCCAGGACAGCCAGGGCTACACAGAGAAACCCTGTCTCGAAAAACCAAAAAAAAAAAAAAAAAAAAAAAAAGAAAAACCAGCAAAAACAGAAGGAAAGATTGCTGTCTGTTTGGGGGAGGTGTACAGGTCCAGGAAGAGGCTACATGTCAATCTTGGGCGTTAATCTTCAGGTGACATCCACTTTTTTTCCTTTTCTTTTCTTTTCTTTTCTTTCTTTCTTTTTTTTTTTTTTGGTTTTTCAAGACAGGGTTTCTCTGTATAGCCCTGGCTGTCCTGGAACTCACTTTGTAGACCAAGCTGGCCTCAAACTCAGAAATCTGCCTGCCTCTGCCTCCCGAGTGCTGGGATTCTTTTCTTTTCTTTTCTTTTCTTTTCTTTTCTTTTCTTTTCTTTTCTTTTCTTTTCTTTTCTTTGTTTTTCAAGACAGGGTTTCTTTGTGTAGCTCTGGCTGTCCTCAAATCGGAGACCAGCAGCCCGAGTGCTGGGCATGTGCTACCCCCACCCAGCTTACTTTCTTTTTTTAATTTGTTACATTTTATTAAGTGGGTGCGTGTGCCAGAGTGTGCCCGTGGAAGTCACGGGAAGCTTACAGAAGCCGAGGCCGTTCTCTTCTTCCACCGTGTGGGTCCCTGGGCCCAAACTCTGTGAGGCTTAGCAGCAAGCACCTTCACCTCATGTCTCCTGTCCAACCTTGGTTATTTTTAGACAAGTTCCTCCCCCCCCCCCAAACAAACAAACAAACATAATTTCTCCGTATGACCTGTGGCTTGCCAATTCCAGTAGGCTGGCTGGCCAGCAAGGTCCAGGGATTTGTCTGTCTTCACATCCCCAGTGGGGCCAAAATCAGTTTAGATTTCTTTTCTTTTCTTTTTAGGATTTCTTTTCTTTTATTTTATATACATTGGTGTTTTGCCTGCATGTATGTCCTCGTGAAGGTGCCAGATCCCTTGAAACGGGAGCGTCAGACAATCGTGAACTTCCATGTTGGGAATTGAACCAACTCAGCAGCTCAGCCTCCACGGAGCTCTCTCCAGCCCCTGGCTTTTTTTTTTTTAAGGTGCTGGAGACTGAACTCAGGTCTCACTTGAATGACAAGCATTTTACCAGCTAAGCTACTTCCCTGGCCCAATGCTTTTCTGTTTTGTTTTGTTTTTTGTTTGTTTTTTTCTGAGACAGGGTTTCTCTGTGTAGCCCTGGCTGTCCTGGAACTCACTTTGTAGACCAGGCTGGCCTCAGACTCAGAAATTCGCCTGCCTCTGCCTCCCAAGTGCTGGAATTAAAGGCGTGCGCCACCACCGCCGGCTACAATGCTTTTCTGATATGCTTCCCATGTTAAAGGGAGGAAACTTTGCTTGGGATGGCTATGCGCTGCCAACTTCACAATGTTTAGGAGATGGTCCTCAGGGCATGTTTCTTTTTTTTTTTTTTTTTTTGGTTTTTCGAGACAGGGTTTCTCTGTATAGCTCTGGCTGTCCTGGAACTCACTTTGTAGACCAGGCTGGCCTCGAACTCAGAAATCCGCCTGCCTCTGCCTCCCGAGTGCTGGCAGGGCATGTTTCTAAGGAAATTTTCTACATTAGGTTTAATTGATGTGGGAAGACCCAACCTAACCACCACTCTGTGGACTTGGGGTTCATGCTGACTCAAAAGGAGAAATCTGAGGACCAGCATTCAGGTGTTTCCTGATAGCTGTTAGGTACAGTGTGACCCCCTGCCTCAGGTCCTGATTGCTGGTGGTGCTGGTGGGTACAGTGTGACCCGCTGCCTCAGGTCCTGGTTGCTGGTGGTGCTGGTGGGTACAGTGTGACCCCCTGCCTCAGGTCCTGATTGCTAGTGGGTACAGTGTGACCCCCTGCCTCAGGTCCTGATTGCTAGTGGGTACAGTGTGACCCGCTGCCTCAGGTCCTGATTGCTGGTGGGTACAGTGTGACCCGCTGCCTGAGGTCCTGATTGCTGGTGGGTACAGTGTGACCCGCTGCCTCAGGTCCTGATTGCTGGTGGGTACAGTGTGACCCCCTGCCTCAGGTCCTGATTGCTGGTGGGTACAGTGTGACCCGCTGCCTCAGGTCCTGATTGCTTCTGGGTACAGAGTGACCCGCTGCCTCAGGTCCTGATTGCTGGTGGGTACAGTGTGACCCGCTGCCTCAGGGTCCTGCTGCCGTAACTTCAGGCGTGCTGACTGTAACCTCAAACAGTAGTAAGATCAAGACCATCCTGAAGTTGCTCTGAAGAGATTTTGTTTGGAAACACATAAAGCGGGGAACAGATGCCTCTTTCTTTAACCCTGCAGCTACCATCTAACCTAGAAGCTGTTCTGCGTTCCCTTTTCACGGGAGGCCGAGATCCCTGGTTCTCAGGAAGGTAGCTTTTCCAGGCTTACAACTTGCCTTCTGACTTCCAGGCTCTGTCCTGCCATGTTGTCCAGTCCTGTCCCATCCAGTGTCCCATCTCTCCTCTATGCCCCGCCCTCCCCCCAAGCTGATCCCTCTGCTCAGAGTCCTCCAAGCCACTGCACATCCGGCTCAACTTTGCCTCTATTCCAGTTGTTGCAGGACATGAAATGGAACCCTGTTCCAGGAGAGCAACATTCAAGGCTCTAAGATTAAAGCCACTTAAACTGAGACCCTCTTTTTTTGTTGTTTTTGTTTTGTTTTGTTTTGTGTGTAGCTCTGGCTGTCCTGGAACTAGCTATGTAGAGCAGGCTGGCCTGGAACTCAGAAATCTATCTGCTTCTTTTTTTTTTTTTTTTGGTTTTTCGAGACAGTTTCTCTGTGGTAGCCCTGGCTGTCCTGGAACTCACTCTGTAGACCAGGCTGGCCTCAAACTCAGAAATCCACCTGCCCCTGCCTCCCAAGTGCTGAGATTAAAGGTGTGTGCCACCATGCCCAGCTCTGCTTCTTGAGTGCTGAGATTAAAGTTGTGTACCACCACCGCCATTGGACACCTGACCCTTTTTGAATGGATGACCTTACATAAGTCCTTTGTTCCTTTATCTGCCTCCTCCATTACCAAATTGAGATGACTAATAGTCTTTTCCCAGCACGGTGATGACACGTTTGTACAGAAAGCACCCACAGCCAAGCCTGGCTCTTTACCAGTACAGTGTTTACTACTGAGAATAGACAGGGCCCAAGGCCCAATTTTCCTAACCCACTGAGAGCTGTGGTTAGGGCCTCCTTCCCCATCTGGCATTAGGGCTGAACCCTCACTTGTCTACTGGTCAGGTAAAGCTTCGTACACCAGAGGCACAGCGATGCAGAGGCTCCCCACAGTTGGGTACAGCATCTCTCTAGGGGCTCCAATGCAGGTTCACTGCAAGGGAGAAGCCAGGCCAGGAAACCAGATGGGACAAGAAGAAGGGCCTGTGCTGCCAGCAGGGTTTGGAGGCCCCACCCGGAAGAAGAGAACTATAGAAGGTCCTGTGAGGTGGGAGTAGGCTCCAGGCACAGCCTCTATTGGCTCCACTCCCCAAGACTGAGGCCTCTCCACCATCTGTCACCCCAGCTGGGAACAGTCAGGGGGCCTGAGAGCCTCTCCCAGCTCAGTGACTCAGCAAGAGCCTTCCTCAAAGCTAATCAGGCTGGGTTCCGGCCTTGTTCTGAGGTCAGGCCCCTGCTTCGATACAAGGGTTCCATTTCACTTCCCTGTCCACTCCCCTACCACGCCCCATAGCTCCCCTACCACTGAGGCTACCAGTCAGTTCCCTTGGAGCAGGCGTTGCCTTTATGCCCCTGGCACTTAGATTTGTGACAAGTCTCACACTCTGGCAGCTTACTGGATGATGTGCACGGTTCCAGCCTTTTATTTCTGTTATTTCAAGGCCCTCAAAAGACACGGTATGCCAGGTGTGGTAGCACCTGCCTTTCATCTCAGTATTTGGGAGACAGAAGTGGGAAGGTATGTGTGAGATGGAGACCAGCCTGGTCGACATAGTGAGTTACAGGCTAAGAAGGGCTACATAATGAGTGTGTGTCTCAACAAAAATGAGAAGCCAGTGGCAAAGACCCTATGGCTGCCCCAGGTCTGGATGCTGCAGGTCCGGATGCTGCATGATGCCGCAGGTCTGGATGCCACAGGTCTGGCTCCAGCTCTTGCCGGCTGCACCTCTCCTTTCTGCCTTGTGCTGAGCTCTGCTCCCTGCCGGCTCGGCTCTTGGGCACACATCTAGTCTGGCCTGCTCACAAGTCTGTAAGTGGCAGGAGCCACAGCTAGTCCTCAAGTAGCAGCAGAAGCTGGGGTTCAGTCTGCTGTGCAAAGCGGGGTGTGTGAGGCCAGGGTGCAGCTTGGCTTACTGGTCTCCAGTGCACAACACAGAACAAGGGCAGGCTGCCAGTCCCAGGTTTTGTTGTTTTGAGACGTCTCACTCTGTAGCCCAGGACAGCAAACTTTCTGTCTCCCAAAACCTTAGAGTGAACTACTACTTCTGTTCTTTCCTTTTTCTTTTCCAGATAGAATCTTGCTATATAACCCTGGGTAGTGGCTTACTACTATGAAGTCTATGAAGGCCTTGTTCTCAAAGCAAGCCTCCTGCCTCAACTTCCTGAGTGCTGAGACTACTGGTATGGGCCACCATGCTTGGCTTCATTCCTTTTCCGGCAACTCAAAGGCAATGTTGATGTATCAGCCAAAATCAATGAGCCATGAATCATCACATTTCAGGAATTTTCAAAATAACCTTCGAATGTCTGGCATAGGGAATCTAAATAGCCAGTGGCTGGTTCACAGAGCCTCACTGTGCTCAGGGTCCGCAGGGAGGTTTTCTTTTTTGTTTTAGTAGTAGTAGTAGTAGTAGTAGTAATTTTGAGACAGTTTCTATAGCCCTGGCTGTCCTGGAACTGTAGGTCAGGCTAGCCTTGAAGTTACAGAGGTCCACCTGCTTTTGCCTCCCAAGTGCTGGGAATCTTTTATTTTTACTTGTTTTGCTTTTGTTTTCTACTTTTCTACTATAGGATTTTACTGTGTATCCCTGGCTGTCCTGTAACTCACTCTGTAGACCAGGCTGGCCTTGAAATCACAAAGATCTGCTGGCTTCTGCCTCTGGAGTGCTGGAATTAAGGGCGAGTAGTCCCACTGCCCAGCTTAGTCTTTTATTGCTTTAATTATGTGTGTGTGTAGGTGCTCATGTGCGTGCAGGGAATTGAACTCAGGTCTTCTGTCAGAGCAGGGCCAGCTCTGCGTTGTCAAGCCATCTCTCCTGGAGATTCTTAAAGCTGTGTATCTCTGGAGATTTGGGGTTTCTTTCATAGAGGGTAGGGTCTGAGCACTGATTATTTTTTTTTAAAGTTCTCACAATGACTCAAAGATTGAGAGCCACTGTAGTGAGAATTCTGGAATTGTGGTTTCTTTAAAAATACAGAAATATTTTAAGAAAGCACTTTTGTTTTAATCCCAGGTGTGGGGTGTGGGCTGCACCGGACTGTCCACAGCAGCTGACTATGATTTGCCTCGTGCTCTAGCAGAGGCATGGTTTTACCAGCTGCAGATAGTTTCTGCAACTGTGTGACATTTGGAATTCTGGGAACTTTTCAGAGGGTACATAAATGCTAACACCCCAACAAGCGTGGGTGGTTGTTGGCTTCGTTTGGTTGGTTTTGGTTTGTTAGTAGTCATGCTCATTAAAGAAACAAAAGTTCAATTCAGGGATCTCTCTCCTCTCTCCTTCTTTTTCTCCTATCTAGTGGTAGGGGGTGAAATGGGTTGGAGGGAGGATAAAGGGTGGGAAAAAGAACCCACAAAGCAGCAAAGACCAGCTATAAGCCACTCTGGAGGTGATGGTGACAGCACTAGCCCAGGCTAGCCTGGGTTACCCAGAAGCGATGCTGGTGTGTGTGAGTGAGCTGAGTCTAGTGGTTTATGCTTATAATCCTAGCACTTAGGAGGTAGGAAGAAACTACAACATGAAGGACTGAGCTATGGAGCAAGTTTTCAGCTAGCTAAGGCTACAGAGCCAGGTAAATCTCCAAATTCAAGGCTAGCCTGGTCTAGAGTTTCGGGATTGCCAGGGCTATACAGGGAAACCCTGCCTCAAAAACCAAACCAAACCAAACCTCAACAACCAGAAACATTAGCCTTGTCACAGTTCTGTTATCGCAACCTTGGCTCTGAATCACTCCTAGCAACCAAACTTCCTCTGCTGGACTGAAAAAGTTGCAAAGGTGTCTGTCCTAAAGCTACAGGTTTAGGGAGGGGAAGGTCCATCTCAAACAGTCCAAGCTCAACAAATCTGTTTACACCTGGAGTGCAAAGACCAAGACCTTTTCTCCTTTCTCAGGTGGGTCCAGGGTAGCTGTGAATCCACTGTGAAGCTGAAGGCCTCAAATCTCCGCCTTCAAGGAGAACAAGACCATCAACTCAGTGGCTAGCCCACTCCAGCCTCCCTCCATTCCTGTGACTGTGACTGCATCCCACCTTGAACAGCCCCTCTCCTGTGGGTGACAGTTCCAGTTGTTCCACTTCACCTTAAAGTCATCGCTGGGACCATTCCTGCACCTCCTACTTTAACCATCAACACTGTCCCAGGTCTCTCTCCTGCCTTCCTGATAAAAACCCTTCCTCTCCTGCCTAGCTCCAAGTAGCTCCCTTTGTCCCCAGCTCTGTTCTCTTGATCCTGGCAGGACAGAGAGCGAAGGGGAAGGTGGTGACCCAGCCCAGCCAGCAGATGGCTGCCTACTTTGGATTTAAGAAACGGTCTGCCTACATTCAGTATAAGCAGGGCCTGTCCTCAATGGAGTTCTTCCCTGATCGCACCTTCTACCATGTTGGTTCTGGGGCTTGAACCCAGGCCACCAGAGGCTCAGCAGCAATCTCACTAGCCCCTCCCCCAAACAATCTTAGCCAACCAACAGCTGGAGTGGTAGCCCAGGCTGTGATACTGTATGTAACACAGGCAGGCCAGGCTAAGGGCAGGCTCTGGAAAAAAAGAGAAAGCCTTAACCTTAACTGTGATACAGCTTGGTGGCCTCAGCATGTGCCAAGTGGCTCTGTCCCTCCTCAACACCCCCCCACCCCGCAAAATGTTACAAATGAAGAGTGTGCAGACTAGAATCAGCCTGACTCAGGAGCCCTGATCTCCATCAAAGTTTTCTCTCCTAAATAAGACCTGACTGGGATTTTTTCTTTTTTCTTTATGTAAGTAGGTAGCTGTCTTCAGACACATCAGAAGAGGACATCAGACTCCATTATACATGGTTGTGAGCCACCATGTGGTTGCTGGGATTTGAACTCAGGACCTCTGGAAGTGCAGTCAGTGCTCTTACCCGCTGAGCCATCTCTCCAGCTTGTGTCAAGAGGAGTTTTATTGTGTTGTTTAGGCTGGCCTGAGACTCTGGGGATAAAACAAGTGTCATGCTTCCACACCTGGCTTCTGACTGACACTGAGACCTCTTCACACTTTTCTCAGGCCTTACTCCAGATTCCCAGAATCAAGGATTCCGGGAATCGCCCACCCTACATCCAAATGCCTTCAGATGACTCATTCTAGCCTTTGAGGTCAAGGCCTAGCCCAGCCATATGGCTTGGTCCTGGATGGTTGGCCAGGTTTCCCTGGCGTTCCTGGAGACAGTATGGCTTGTCAGCACCAGGTCATCAGCCAGTCTCACTGAAGGGGACACAGCGGACCTGGTCGGATTTGTTGCTGTCCAGGAAATGGCTTTTCTTTTTCTTTTTTGTTTTTTTTTTTTTTTTCGAGACAGGGTTTCTCTGTGTAGCCCTGGCTGTCCTGGAACTCACTCTGGCCTCAAACTCAGAAATCCACCTGCCTCTGCCTCCTGAGTGCTGGGATTAAAGGCATGCATCACCACGCCCAGCTGAAATGGCTTTTCAAAGGCGAGCATTTTCTATACACTGAGCCAGCAAAGTCTTGGCTACACGAGAAGAGTGTGGGATACCACAGCAGGCCTGAGCATGGAGCGCCCAGGATCGCAAAGGTGGTAGCTGTCCTGCCCAGGTGCCCCACCTCAGGGTGGGGATTGATATCCTGTGTGCCAAAGGTATATCCTGTGATGGCCAGCCTCTTTTTCATGTCCCAGGGAGCCACAGGCAGGCAGGGCAAAAGGAACAGCTTTGTCAACCACCATCTCCCACTACAGCTGGGCTCTAGTCCCCAGACCCTCAGGCCGGCTGTCCAGTTGAGCTTCCCCCTGTTCACTTCTCCTTCCCCTAAAGCTTTCCTCTCGTTCTCATTAAATCTGCACCTCCTGGAAACCAAGCTACTCTTGTGATCGTCCCGCTCACCACTGCAAGGGTGGCCAAGGCCCATGGTTGGCACAGCCCTGCCCAGGGCAGTAGGAAAAAGCCTCCACGACCAGTGGAGAAGGGAATCAAGGAGGTGAAGTCACACATGCCAGTCACTCAGAGACGGCAGAGCCCGGATCCTCGGGAGTGATGGCAGAAGGGAAAAGCCAGCGATGGAGTCTTGAGTGGAAGCTGTAACTTTGCCCAGTTGGCTTCTGTTATTTGTGACAAGGTCTTACACAGTAGCTTAGGCTGTGGTGGAACCATATCTCAGGCTGGCCCCAAGCCTCGGGAGACCCTCCTGCCTCAGCTGCCCAAGTGCTTGGATTAGAGGTGTGAACTATGTTGGGCAAGGCTCCCATTTCTTTCTCTTTTTTAAAAGTGTGCTAGGGACCTTTGGACACGTAAGTATGCTGTGCCACCGAGTCACACTCCATCCATCAGGTCGTAGAGTCCTTGTCCCAAATATATGAAACCCTAGGTTCGAGCCCCAGCTCTGAATAAAACTGATATCCATGACAGAAATCTATAATGTTAGCACTCACTCAGGAGGTAGGGGCAAGAAGGTTAGATGTTTAAGGTTATCCTGAGCTACACAGAGAGTTCAAGACCACTTAAAAAACATGAGGAGGACCCCCTCCCTCTCTTTTTTTTCCAGACAGGGTTTCTCTGTGTAGCCCTGGCTGTACTGGAACTCACTCTGTAGAACAGGCTGGCCTAGAACTCAGAAATCCGCCTGCCTCTGCCTCCTGAGTGCTGGGATTAAAGGCGTGCGCCACCACTGCCCGGCTGAGGAGGATCCTTTCTCAACAACAACAACCAAAACAAAACCTAAAGTCAACCAACCAAACAAGAGAAACAGAAATGATGGGGTCTCTCCTGCTAAGTGCAAGGCACCCTTTCTGCTTCAGATTCCTGAGTAGGGAGTGGCACATGTGTGCTACTGGGCCTGACAAAGTCCCCTCACCGCCCATCTCCTGTGAGGGAGACCCTATGTCAGGGACACCTGAGGTTTTAGGGGTCGAGGACATTAACAGGGTGCTTTGAACCCTGAAAGTCTTAGAAAGTGAAACCTCACAAGGCAGAGCAGCCTACACCCTTCTTCCTGTAACTGCTGAGATGTCACTGCCCCAGAAGAAGCGTCGCAGGAAAGCAGGAAGACTAGAGAGAGCCTGTGGGACAGACATCTACTCCTGGGTTGGAGTCTTGGGGGTCCCGCCAGGGTCATGAGATCCGTACTCACATTTAGCAGGGTAGCTGGCTGCTGCAGGCCACAGGTCAGGAATTTCCCTCACCAACACTTGAGATGACTTCCCTAATGGGCTGGGCAGGCAGGGGCGGAGCTTGTGTATTTAAAGGGCCCTGCAACTGGATCTTTTGCTCCTCCAGGCTGCACTGAAGTCACCACAGCTGGGGGCAATTCCTGCCTCAGTGCTAACTGGCTGGTCTGGACTGAGACTAGGAAATCAGAGGATGCAGTAGTAAGGGTGGGAGTGGGGATTGGTGGCTGGCTGAGCCTCTGCCTCTTCTGGCTTCAATATTACAGTGTGGAGGAACACAGCTCTGCCTCTGCCCAAGTGAGAATGTGTGCTTGGGTTGAGCTGCAGTCTCTCCTCTGAGAAGATCATCCGGCATCTTTTTGGTTTTTTTTTTGGTTTTTCGAGGCAGGGTTTCTCTGTGTAGCCCTGGCTATCCTGGAACTCACTCTGTAGACCAGGCTGGCCTCGAACTCAGAAATCCGCCTGCCTCTGCCTCTCAAGTGCTGGGATTAAAGGCGTGCGCCACCACGCCCAGCTCATCGGGCATCTTTTATTAGATTTAGCACATCCAGCTCAAAACTTCGAACAGACACTAAACAGAACACACAGGCACCCTCCTGAGAGGCACTGCACTGGGAGCCTGAGGCCTTCCCGGTTGGTTACAAGTTCCCCAGAGCCTGGGTTGGGAAAGGCCGGCCATGCCCAGCACAAAACAGTCTGCACCTGTGGCAGGAGCAGCACCAGTCAGTACTTCCGCTGCCTGGGAAAGAGACTGTTTCCTGACGATCGGAGTGGAGGGCTGGTGGGGCTGGGGCCCTCTGAGTCTAAGCTGAAGAGGTCTCTCCCGGTCCGGAGGATCTGCTCCTCTAGTTTCTTATGGCGCTTCATGTCCGAGAGGACCTTATCCAGACGTGCCTCCCGTTTCTGGCTCCGGGCTGAGCTTCCTAAGACGGTAGAAAACGTGACAGCATTGAGACGTGAGCCCCCCCCAAGCGCCCACACTTAGAGATCTTGTTAAATACTCCCTTCTTAGGCCTCAGGGGCACAGAGGAGCCAATGTTTAGGTTTGGGCCACACACAGGATGGCTGGTATTAGGCTAAGATACCCATAATGCAATGGCTGGGGAACATAGCCATCATGTGCAAAGGTCCTGGGGCAGGAGGCAGACTTATTCTGAGGACAATGTATTGGGGCAGGGGTAGAGGCCAGAAAACTTAAGATTCTCTGTGGACATGCTCTTCCTCTCTGGAATGGAATTCTCGGGAGGAGTACAAGCTGAGGAAAGACGGGACCTCACTTAAAAGGACTACTCTGGTTGACAATGGTGGATCTGTACAAGCGGAGCAGATGCAACTTGCTGTTGGCTTGACCGGCTGTGATGTCAGGTCAGCTCTGGGCATGAACATAGTACTTCAGAGATGTGTTCAGCAAACTTTGAACTTCTGGGAAGGTCTGCGGGGCCTCTGACAGGAAAGTATGGCACTGACCTAAGCCAGAACTACGCTGCTACTGTGTGAGTGCTCCTTCCCGTTGCTGATCTTACAAGGTGGCAGAAACCAGCCAAGGCCTCAGACCAGCCCACTTGTGGGCGGGGTAACTAGGGGAGGCCCTTTACCTCCCCTCAGTTCTTCCCTCTCACCCGTACCTGGTGTCCGTCTTCTGTCAATCAGTGAGTCCTTTGGTGTCATTGGCTCATCATCAAAGTCAAATTCTGTAGGCATGTGCGGCCTGCAACAGGGTGGACAGAAAGCCAAGGTTGAGAGCAGCTCTCCCTAACACCTGCTGGCACACCCCAAACCACCGCCTCATCCTGTCCTGCTCTCCCCTCCCTCCAGTCTCCGCGCTCTGGAGAGCAGTCCCGGGAATAATGTGTAAAGCATGGTCTCACTTTTCCTCCTCCTCTTCTTTGGCCTCTGGCTCCTCGTCTGATCTCTCCTCTTCACTCTGGGCCTCTGGGGTAGGCGGCCGGCGGGGTAGGATCTCTGCTTGAAGCTCCAGAGTACCTTGGGTAGCCAGCAGTTCATAGAGCCGCTGGATTTCGGAGGGTGGGGGCATCCAGGACTGCCCATTGGCCGGCAGCTCCACCTCCTCATCGCTGCAGGGCACGCACCAGTCTTCGGATTCTCCTTCCACACGCTCGTCGCTCGCAGCGCTGGGAGCTTCTAGTGCCTCCTCGGCCCTGGATCCCTCATGCCCGGCCTCCTCCTGACTGCCTTTCCCCTCTTCCTCGGCCTTACTAGCCGAGACAGAGGGACCTCCAGTGTCCTCCACCGCCAGAGCCTGGAGGCCGGAAGTCACTTCCCCTTCTTCAGACAGAGGCGCTGCTGTGCTGCCTGCAATGGTTCCATGGCCCAGGGCAAGGGACATAGAGTACTAGAGAAGAAGCCCAGCAATAGAGGAGGTTTTACAGTACCAAACCAGGGCGCCTCACCCGAAGGGCTTGAGAGCCTTTCTAGGTCTAGGAAATCGCCAGTCAGTCCAACAGCTGACTGCGGCCAGAGCACCGTCCCCAGGAGGGGGCGCTCAAATCCCTGCAAGGACAGACCCCACCCCACGGACCCAGAATTCTGCCGTTCCCAGGGACCCGCAGGAAACACGCTCGGAGCTGGAAAGGAAAGGGCCTGCTTTCTCGCTTTCACATCGCCTTCTCCATCACCGGGATGGAAGTCATCTTTTTAGACCGGGCAAACCTAGTTCGCGTCTACTCAGCAGCGGTACAAACCTGGAGCTAAAACCCGCCTCCCAGGCTGCGCAGGATCGCAGTACGCAGGCGCAGAGAAATGGCGCGCGGAGGCTCCGCGGTAGTCAAAGCTACTTGAAAGAGGAAAGAGAAGACTTGCGCATGCGCAACTTAGCCCTTAGGACTCATTAACCTCGGCCCATACTAAAGATGGCCACTGCGGCAGCGCATGCGTATTCCGTTCAGTAGGGCCTGCCAGAAAGCAGTACCTTGACTCTGCAAACACAGGGACCAACTGAGGCCAGTCTCATGCATTCTCTGTTTATTAGTGTTTAAGACTCATGCAGCATTCAGCATACAAAAAGGGAGACTCAGTTTTATTTTTTGAAAAGGAATTTTAGTTTTCCCCCAACTTTTTTTTTTTTTAAAGGAAACAAAAAACCCCCGCCAACTCTGAAATGCATCGCAGCTGGCTCTCTGCCTCCTCAGAGGGCTGTCGCGTGCAACAAACCTCCCTCATCCTCTTAGAGAATAATTATAGAGCTCCCCCACCCTTCCCTTGCTCCCTGCAGCTGGGAACTTTGGTCCTTTGTTTGTTTGTTTGTTTTGAATTCTACTGTTTACAAAGCACATAAATAGACCTTCAAACAAGAAATTCTGAGGTTAAAAAGCCCAAACGGGCAGGTCAATTCAGGCTGACTCTTCAGCCGCAGCTGTGCCCCTTCCTCCCCTGTTTGTTCAGAATAAGGACTCTCAGAAGGTCCCCCAGGTGAGGACTCACTTGCCAGCTTTGGGACCCAATAGGCACCTTAGGGGTTAGGGTGGGGTATGGTCTGGGCCTGGGTGATCCCCAGTAGAGAACAGTCAGAGCCCCCAGCTAGGCTCCTCTCCCCACACCATCCTTCTTCCCTCAGCCTGACCTAAGAACTGCAGTTTTTGCAGACTAAGTGTTGGCAGGAGGGTGAAGACGCTAAGGGGGAGATGAAAAGGGGGAAAGGGTCAGGGGACGTGGCAAGGGGAAAAAACGGTGTTAAGGAAGGGGAGAAAGGGATGGGTTAGATACCAAGACAATGAACGTTGGGAGGTCAGGGTTAAGGTTCAGAGGATTCCAGAGGCAGGAAGAAGTGCAGGAAGGCTGGGAGAGATGCAGAGGTGCAGAGTACAATTTAGATGTTCAGGAAGGCTTCCAGAAGTGCAGAGAGGTTTTCAGAGTGCAGGGTTAGGGAGGTCAAGAGGCAGGAGGGGAGTGGGGGTCTGCAGGCAAAAGTGCAGGGAGAAAGGAAGCCTATGGCTGGCAGAGGAGCCTGGCAGGATGCAGGGGAAAAGAAGCTGTAAACAAGGCCGCTCAGGCTCCCTTGGTCCCTAGAGATGGGGGCCAGGGCCATGGACTGGGATTCTCCCAGGATAGGGATGGACCCAAGACAGCTCCCAACAGGAAGAAAAGTCTTGGAATGCAGGGCAGAGCCCCTCACTTATACACTGTGGGAGAGGAGAGGGAAAGACAGACAGGGAAGGAGACAGGAAGAGACAAAGGCATAGGGAGGACAGACAGGAGAGAGCAGGGTCAGGGGTTAGTAAAGCTGCCCTGGTCAACCCTCCGCGCCTCCCTTCCTGTCCCTGACCCCCACTCACCGCCTAAGTTGATGACGCAGGAGGCGATGATGATGAGGACCCCCCCAACCAGCGCCACGATGCTTAAGAGCTTGGCTACTCGGCCCAGACGTTGAGCCCCATCCACGTCCCCCTGTTGCAGGCTGTTCCGGGACTGGGGTGAGGGTGAGGGGTTTGGAGGTATCATGGCCCAGGTCAGCAGGAGCCAGCCCAGCAGGGATCAGGTGAGAGTCCAGAGGAGGAAGGTCAGCCCAATGGGGTTAAGAAAGAAGGAGAATTGGGGATTTAAGAAGGAGAATTAATTAAGAATTAATTAAGAAGGAGAATTGGGGATGCAGGAGGAAGAGGGTACAGGTCAGCAAGATTATATGACACATCTGTTTCCCTCCCGCTTGAAGGGGTAGGGCAGGAGTGCCTTGGAAGGTTAGGTCCTGGGGAGAGACAAGCAAAGGGCCAGCAATTGGAAAAGTGGGATCCATGCAGAGAGGTGAGGGAAGGTGTCATTACTGGGGCTCTGGGCTGACACTGGCACGAAGCTGAGAGCCATAGTACACTTGGGCCAGGGTCCCTTGGGGCTCACCATGACGGCATAAGCGAAGGCCACAATGTTGACAGGCCACATGGGGCAGAAGCAGGACAGGATGGCAAGGATGATATAGTCCCGAGGTTTCTGGGTGCCTTCGCCCCCTTCCACCCCAGGCCCTGCCAGCTGGGAGCTGGGATGACGGCTTAGGCTACCTCGAGGAGATCCTGGATGCCCACCGTGTGCCCTTCCTATTCTGTCTTCCTCAACGAGTTTCTGCAGCACACGGGGGGGAGCCCCATTGGCTGGGGGTGTTTTAGTTGAGGGTGGTGAGTGAGGTTGGGGGGCTGGGCCCTCTTCCCCGTCACCAGCCTGAAGGGGAACCACTGCTCCGTTTTCTTGTTTTTCCCCTGTACTTTCAGTCAGGACCTCTGTGGTAGGGGCCTCTTGGGTGGGGGCTTCTGCCTGGAGGGGTGGTTTAGGAGGAGGCTGGGAAGTTGGCTGAGGGTCTGACTGGGTGTTTATCTGAAAAGCAGGCTCTGAGGTTGGCTCAGGAGGGGCTGCAGACTGCGGCTCAGACCCTTCCTCTGCTGCAGTTTCTCTGTTCACGTCTGGTTTGGATGCTGGCTCTTGGCGTGCCTCGATGGGGCTGGGGCTGGCCTTGGAGCCTTCTTCTGGGTTTAAACTGAGGTCTGTGGCCTGGACTGTTTCTGGGGTTTCAACTGGGGTCTCTGTGGTTTCTGGTGCCAGCTCTGCCTTAGACCCTGAGTCCACAGGGGCTGCAGTGATGCCTGGGCCCAGCTGAAGGGCCTCTGGCTGGTCTGGGATCTCTGCTACAACCTGGACAGGACCTAGTCCTTCTTCAGAATGCCTGGGACCTTCTGTCTGGGTGTTGGAACTGTCTTCCACCCCCTTCATCTCAGAGACCTGAGAGCTGCTGGCTGCCATCTTAGAGAAGCGAGATGGGAGAGGGCCCGTGGGGAAGAGGAGACAACAGTGACAGTAGCAAATCCTGGAAGAGGAGGAGACAGGCTTGGTGAGGAGGGAAGAGTGTCTCTCATCACCACAGGCTCAAGAGGGCTAGTATTCTGTTTCAAGGCTAGCCTGTACTGTCCCTAGGGAGAGGAGGAAAAGTTGGGATTTCCTTTGCTTTAAGGTAGGACACCCTTGGGTGGAGAAGTATTTTAAAGTCTGCTTGGAGAGCCATGGTAAGATAAACCCTTTTCTAAACAGAACTGCTCTTGGTCTGTTCCTAGATCCACCCAACACACCCAACAAGACCCAGTCTCTCGGCTTCCAACTCGAAGGCGCACCAGAACATGAAAATCTGTGCATGCATCAGGCACTCCAACAGGCAGACTGACCAGGACCCCACACAGTCTGCTCCTTCTGTACCCTTCCCTCCTCTCTGGGCACCACCTGAGAAGTGCAGGGTCTCCTACTGTGCATTCGGGCTCAAATGCCCGTCTACCTCCTCCCAGCCCCATTCTTGGGGAGACCCAGTATCTTGTGCATACCTTCTTAGCCCTTCTTTTAGGGGTTCCCTTGTTGCTTTCAGCAGAGGCTGAGGGGGAGGGGATCTTCTCCCGATGGTACGACGCACCCAGCACCACCCTCTAGTTCGCCTGGCACCTGCATTCTCATGCCACCCAGCTGTCTGCGTCCACACCTACCAGCAGTCTCAATTGGTCCCAGTCTCATCCGCTGCCAGCCTCGGGACTGCTCCTGCGTCCCTCCGCCGCCGCCGCTGCTGCAGCAGCAGCCGCAGACCGGGGAGGGAACAAGTCTGTGAGCAATGAAGGGAGGTGGCGGGTCTCCCCTCCTCTCCTCCGGGTTTGCTCGGCCCTTCTTCTCTGGTCCCCTCCCCTAAGCTCCACTGCTGCCGCGCCGCCCCCGCCCCTAGCACGCCTCCTGCCCCTCCCGGATAGCCCAAGAGAACCTCGTGCCAGGCCCCGTGTTACCTGGGTAACCGGCCCGGGACCACTCGTGCCCCCTCCCTGCCCTTTCTCGCCCCCTCCCTGTCCTTTCTCACGCGCACCTCCTGGTGGGGCACCCCCTTCCTAAGTCCTCGGCCCCTCCCGCCAACGGTCACCGGGGGATCCTGGCAGAGACCTAGGTCTGCGAAGAGACGGACCAGTGAAGATTGGGTGGAGGCACCCTGAGCAGCATAGATGGGTTAAGCAAACAGGTCTAAGTTTGGGGTGGCTGCAAGGGGAACCGCGTGGGGTTTCAAGAGAAGGGAGCCTGCAGAACTGAAGCCTTCCTACTCCTGGAAAGCAGCAGCAGCAGAAGCAGCAATGCGTGATGAAAGCTTAAGGGAGGGTCTTTGTAAAGGTTTGAGCAAAGCCCAGAAAAGGAAATTCCAGCAAGCTAGGAAGGGCCGGGGCAAGCAGTCCATGACCACCACAGTGGGACCCGAATGCAGCTTACTGAACCCTGAGTCAACCGAGGACCCTGGGATCTATATGTGCAGGCATTTGGAGGGGTTCTGTGCAGTCTGGTGCTGGGTTGTGGACAGGACAGCATCAATAACTAGCTCAGGCATCCCAAATCTCCAGTGGGTATTCATTCTGTGCCTGTTCAGATTGGGTATTCCCTGAAGACCTGCTCTCCACAACTTCTGGATTCTTGGCCCTACCCTAAATTTGTGTTGTACCGCAGCTAGAGGCTGTACCTCAGAAGAGAGAAGCTACCACTTTGCAGAGCAGGAAAGGTTGGGACCAAGATCATGGTCAACAAAGAACCCCTCCCTCTCCCTGGGTGGGGTGAGGCTCGCACACACAACAGGGGGCTTGGTGAAGATAACTTAGGAACTCAGAGACAAGTTTTTATTTAAAATTTATTGTAATGGGGTCTGCGCAAAAGGAGGGAGGGGAGGGTGGGGAACATGCAAGGGACACAGGAACACGATGACATGGCCAGGGCCATAGCTTCTGTTGTGGGAAAGAGGAAGAAAAGACCAGGGCTGGAGCTGGGGTGGAAGAGGGAAGGGGGAGACACTGTGGCTGCATTCCCCCACCCCCAGGAAGCACCTCTTGTCCCTGGCTCCCCTCCTTTGCCCTGGCCCCCTAAGATTCCATCTCTCTTGTTCTGCCTCTGGCTCCAGTGGCTCCTTCTGATGCTCTCCTTGGCTTCTCCCTGGACAGACACTCCAGTAGGATGCTTGGGGTTTAACCACCCAACCTTACTCAAGTATCCCTCTGCCTTCCCTGCTTCTGCCCCTCCTCAATACCACCTTTTTTCTCCTCTGGGACAGAATCTTCTTTCCCCTCCTCTCTCCTCCCTACCCCTGGGAAAAAAAAAAACAACAACAAAAAAGAAAGCACCAACTCCCCAGGAAGGGGCAGCAGACAGTAGGGGAGGGGACAGAAGGAGGAGAGCACAGGACCTTCTAGGGAAAGGCTCACAAATCCCTGGGAGGAAAGGCAAGGGGTTAAAGGTGAGGGCAGTGGCTGCTGCTGTCCTCTGCCACCCCTGCTCATTGTCCAGGGGACTTCAACACAACTCAGGGGACAGGTGTTTGTAGGGTCAGCTCTGATAGGGAGGAGAAAGGAGCAGGAGAAACATTGTTAAAACCTAGTGAATTCCTTCTCCCTCCTGTCTGTCTGCAGGCTCCTCGGCTGATGCAGTCGTGAGGAGTTGCTGGGAAGAGGAGACTGTACCAAGAAGAGCTTTCCTCCACTCTCCCCTCTCCCCCATCAACTTGGAGCTCACCAAGGCTGGGAGGGAAGTGGCTGAGAGCTCACTGGTACCCCCTCTGCCCCAGAGAGGGAGCCCACAGCTGTGGGAGGGGCTGCCACCACTGCTGCTGCCGCCGCCGCCGCTGCTGCCGCCGCCGCTGCCATTGGACAAACCTCACCAGTACCTACAGCGAGAAACACCAAGGATCACAGCACAACCTAAATGGCAAGAAACACGTTCCATACCCCAGACTTTCAACTATTTCCCTATTTCCCCTGGGACACAGCCGTTACTTCCTATCTGGTCCCCAGAGGCTTCGGCCTGCCTGCTTCCAGACAGAGCATGTCCATACTGCCCTCTCTGGATCCCAAGGCTCCCTAATCTGAGTGACAGACTGGCATCCCTGGCCTTCCTGCAATCCCCTATTGGGCCCTTTGAGTTCCCTTGTCCCACACATCCCATGCTGCCCCCCCCAGCCATGTCCCACACCTTGCCTGGTGGGTGCAGGGGTCCCCCTCAGCAGGTAGGCTGTGGCTGGGGGGCATCTCCCGGGATAGGAGGGGCGGCCCCCCCCAGATGGGTCTGCATGTGGCCGGCCAGCTGGGCAGGGGTCTTGCAGTGCACGCTGCACAGCTTGCACAGGATGCGGTCAGCCCGCGGGGCCTGGAGCCCATGGTCCTTCACCGCGTGGATGCGCAGGTATGCTGCTGTGGTGAAGCCTATTGGGGGGGTTGGGATGGGGGTTGGGGTCAGCCTGGTGGAGACCCCAGAGACAGGGCTGTTCTCCTAGGCTGGGGACACCCTCCTCACATGGCACTGTCCTCCTCCCACATCCTTGGTAGGCTGGGGCCAACTACTCCAGAGAAACATAGGCTTTGCCTGCGCTTGCTCGGGGACTGGTTTGTGTGGTGCCTTACTTAATCCTTAATCTCTACAGAGACCTCCCGTCCCCACAGGACACGACACGGCTGCCTAGCTTTTTAAAGGCTTGACTCTCAGTGGAGACGGCTGTGTCCCCCCTCTCCAGTGCCCCCCTGTCTCAGCTCCTTTAGTCACCAACCAGTGAAACCAGCTTTCTGCTACTGGGTAGGGTGCGTGCTTATCACACCCCTGCTGATGTACTCCACCTGCCCCAGGAGCTGGAGACAAGAGCTTGTGGCTGCTAAGTTGAAACCCTTGGGACCGGCTTTTTGGCTATTCCTTTCTCAAAGTAACCACGTCCCACTTCATTCTCCCAAGCACACCCAAGAGGTTGAATTTCTGGTAGACGGTCTCCTGTGAACCATGGCACATAATTTAGTGGTGTTGTTTCCAATGCTGTTGTACTTGCCCCTTAAAGGGTTCTCTCTACTCGCCACAAGCTCTTAGCTGCAGCCCCCTTGACCCACATCGGTGAAAAAACCAACAGCTCTGTGCCCCCCTTTTTAATCCCTGCCCTCCTGGCACCCCTTAGCATGTACCTTTGTTGCAGAGCTCACAGACATGGTGAGGGCCCTGGCTGTGCACCTTCATGTGGTCGGAAATATAAGCCGAGCTCAGCATCTTGCCACAGACATGACATGGCACCTTCTCCTCGTGTCGGACTGTGTGCGCTCGGAGGCGATCCTTCGTAGCAAAAGCTGCCTCACATTTCTGGGGGGGAGGGTGTGGGGTCACAGGAGAGTTAAAGCTTCGGGGAGTAGAGAGAAGGGGGCAAGATAAGGGGATCAGAGTCTCGGGGGTCTTTGATCTGTAGGAAATGGGCGTGAGATGACCAGGCCTTGAAGGAGAAATGTGAAAATGGAGTGAAGAGGCAAAAAGAGAGAGAAAAAGGGGGTCTGAGAGGCTGAACCCACACAGCTACAATGAGGATCAAAATCATGAAAACCAGGACAGGAGGAAGCTGGCTTCCTACCTCACATTTGAAGGGTCGCTCTGTTGAGTGCACTTGTCTGACGTGACTGTTGAGGTGATCCGGCCTAGGGATATGTTGAGGTGGGAGGGGGTGTGTGTTAGGGCTTAGGCTCCAAGGTGAGGTGTGCCTCAAATCTACCTAGGTTCCTCCAAAATGCCTCTGCAGAGGTCCCAGCGTTTCCCCCTCAGCTCCTGTCCTCAGGCAGGAAAGCCCTCAAACCAAGATTCCTCTTCTGCCCAGAGGCTGCTTTCCTTCGGCCCAGAGACCCACCTCTTCTAAAGTACCA
The DNA here is from genome assembly GCF_978045245.1 of Mus caroli. NCBI lineage: Eukaryota > Metazoa > Chordata > Mammalia > Rodentia > Muridae > Mus > Mus caroli. Next base: position 18,733,576 of record NW_028227263.1, on the reverse strand, counting down.
CCCCCTGTTCCTAGCAACTTCCCTCCTCCCTGGGAGTGGTTCCTGTCCCCAGGAACGGGAGCCGCCTCCCCACCAGCCAAAGACAGGCCACCTTGTTGCCCTCCCCCCCACCGGCCTAGTGGGCAGCGAGGCCCCTGCACACCGGGAGAAGCTCTTGCCACAGTGGGAGCAGTTGTAGGGCTTGTGCACAGCGCCGTCATGTGAGCGCACGTGGTAACTCATGCGGTCCTTGCGCTTGAAGCGCTGCTGGCACACAGGGCACTGGTAGGGCTTCTCGTCCGAATGCGACAGCTTATGTCGGTTCAGGTGGTAGACGTCGCGGAAGGCCTTGCCGCACATCTCGCAGGCGTGATTCTTCCGGATGCGTTTCCCAGAGGCAGTCGTGGTCACAACGCCACCGGCCGCCACCGCTGCTGTGCCGCCGCCAGCCCCGGCTTCTCCCCCACCCCCGCTGGCTCCGCTCAGCTGGGGGACACTCAAGAGGCTCAGGGGCACCATGGTGGGCATCTTCATAGCACCCGAAGGGACCCGGCCAGCCTTGGCTCCCGTGTGGATGGCTTCGTGCCTTCGGAGGTTGTAGCCGTTCTTGAACTCCTTGGCGCACAGGGCGCAAATGTAGGGCCCCTTGCTCTTTGTCTTCTTTTCCAAGACTGATGCAACCGGGGCCACGGCGACCGTCGAGGTTGGGGCGACGACAGCGGTGGCAGCCGCTGCGGCGGCGATAGTGGCGGCCGCGGCGGGGGGCGCGGCCTCGGCGGCTGGTGCGGAGACGGCAGGGGGTGGCGGAGGAGGCGCCGGAGGCTGCTTCAGGGCCGCTGTGTCCACTGTGGAGGCGGCGGCAGGGGCCGGGGGTGCAGTAACCACTGCAGCGGCAGCCGCCGCAGCAGCCGCCGCCGCCGCGGCTGATTCTTGCGCGGCGGCGAGAACCGGGAGCAAGTCCACTTGGAGGGGCTCGGCCGCCGGGGCCTGGGGCGTGGGTGGGGGCGCCGGCGCGGCCTGCGGAGACAAGGCGCCGTGTGGGCCGCGGTCGATGGTCGGCGCTTGCCCGCCCGGCCCGGCCCCTACTCACCTGGAATGGACTCTGGGCGCAGCCCTGGGAGGCAAAGAAGCGGGACTGGAGCTCAGCCCCGACCTGCAGGGGGTTCTGGGCGTGACCCTGAGGTGGCGGGAAGGAGTTCATGAGGCCGCCCACCCCCCGGGAGTCCAGGCCCAGCACGGGGAAGGGGGGGGCCAGCAGCGTGCAAGGGAACACGGGGAACATGGCCTCGGCCACAGTGGGGGCCCCCGGAGCTCAGCGGGAGCCGGGGGCACGGGCCGCGCGGGGCCCGGGCTCGGGGCGCCGCCCCCGGCCGGCCGGGTTGGGCCGAGCCGAACGCATGGCCCGAGGGCCGCCCCGCCGCCCGCGCACCCCGGCCGGCGGGAGGGAGGGAAGGAGGGCGTCTTGTGGGGCGCGGAGCGCGGCGGCGGCGGCGACGCCCCCTGGGTGGGGGCGAGAGGCCCCGCGGGGCCGAGGGCCGGGGCCGGGGGCGGGGGGCCCGGGCGGCGGCGGCGGCGGTGGCGGCGGTTGGAGCCTGGCGGGGCGGGGTGGGGGGAGCGAGGGAGCAGCTTCGGCCCCCGCCGCGCGCGCGCGCCCAGCCGGCGCCTCGGGGAGGGCGGGGGAGGGCGCGAGGGAGGGAGGGGGACAGCTGCGCGCGCACCGGGCGCGCGGAGGGGGTGTGGGACAGGAGGGAGGGCGGGCAGGAGGGGGTGTGGGAGGGGGGGCAGGGGCGGGGGGGCGGGGGTTGTTACCTGGAAGATGAAGCTGCTCCAGTTGCTGGGATCCATGGCGGAGGGAGGAGGGAGGTGGCTCGCGCTCACCCTGGGGCGGGAGGAGGCAGCTGTGGGGGAGGGGGACCCAAGGAGGAGGCGCGCAAGGAGGGAGGGGGGAGGAGGGTGGGGGAGCGGCGCACACTGCGCGCCGGAGGGCGGGCGGGGGGCGCGAGGACACACAAGAGGCTGGAGCGGGCGCGAGCGCGAGCGCGCGCGGGGCCAGCGGGAGGGGGAGGGACAGGAGGGACTCTAGAGGGCGGAGGGACGGGGGAGCCACCCAGCAGCCCCGGTCGCCCCGAGCGCGAGACCCCCGAGACGGTTGCTGATTGGCTGGCGATGGTGCAGGTGGTGGGCGCGCGGGAGACTAGGCGGCTTCTCTTCCCCCACTTGAACGATTCCACCCCCCACTTCCCTCCGCCAGCGGCCGTTATTTCGCGCGCACGCGCACATAACAGGGCCGTCGCTGCTGAGCGGGAGAGAGGGGAGCGCGCCGAGGGAGTTACAGCGAGGCGGGGCTAACTTGGAGCGCGTGCCCGCTTAACGGTCGCTGTGCTTAAGCTTTCGCGTCAGCTTTTTGATTCTTCTAGGCCACCGTCCCCTCCCCATTCCAATGGTTTATTTACAATCTTGGCCTAGTTTGGGGGTTTCCCAAAGATGGCGCCTACATGGGTGTCCCGCAGAGCGTGATCCTGACCCCCAGGGTAGTTATGGACTCTGACCCCAGCCCTGTCAACCTCAAAAACCAGGCTCAAGCACGGAATAAAAACTGTATTTACACAACACGTCACTATACAAGGATTTTTAAAAGAAGGTAATGTCAAGAGCTGGTAGTCAAGAGGGACCGCTGTGCTGGCTGGCGGCCAAACTCAAGAGATTCGCCTGTAAAGAAGAGGAACGTGCGTTAGCATAGCAGCCGAAGGTGGGCTGCTGTGGGAGAACACCATGCAGAAAGGGCAAAGGTGGCCTTACCTTCAGGAAAGACTCCACCTGCTTCCCAGAGATGCCTTCCACCTGTTCCAAGTCCTCCACCTAGTGGGACAGCAACAATAGGAAGGGAGTGGACACAGCATGGGGACACCCACCCCACTGCACCTGTCCCCCCAGGTTGTTACCTCACTGAAGGGGCCGTGGAGCTCCCTCCAGCCCACGATGAGCTGGGCTTTCTTCTGGCCAATGCGCTGCAGGCTGCGCAGTTCTCGAGCTGAGCCTTCATTCAGCAGATCCAATAATTTTTTGCGCCCATGTGCCAGTAACTCTGGGCTAATTTGTACCTCCCAGTAGTCCTCATCCTTTTCCACAGCTTCTGACTCATGGGATGGCTCCAGCTATGAGGTAACAGAAATACCAATAAAGGCAGTGGGTGACTGCCATGATGAGGCAGTCCATCTCTCTGCGGCCTCTCCCCTCTGGTCACTAATTTTGTTGTGCTTATTTAATTGCTAGCTCCTTTCTCAGTTGCTGTGAGGAGTCGATGAGTGACTGAGTGCACACATCAATCCTGACTAGGAGGAAGTATAGAGCATGTGCCTTCCGTGCTTGAGGGCTGGGGTTCAATTTCCAGTACAGGGGGAAAAGGGAAACCAAACAAAAATCCCATGTGGGGGAAACTGCATCATGTCATTACAATGGGGACAGTTCTACTAATGTTTTGTGTGGAGAAAATTATATTTTTCATTATATGTGAGAGATTCTTAAATACTTGTCCATTTCCTAAATAGGCTCTACAGTTCTTAGAGGGCAGGGGGCCACATTAGATCCAGTCAGCAGCCAATCCAAATACAAGGGGCATCAAGAAGAAAAGAAACAGTGGTAGATATTTTCTATGAGACACATCCATACCTCACTCCCCCACCCCACCCCCTCAAAAAAGCTCTTTAAGGCATCATCTTTAAGGCATTATGCAAAAGGTTCCCAGCTGGAAAATGGGGTGGGACTCACCTTCCTTTTGGGGCCTTTCTTCAGGAGGTGGATTTTGTTTGAGGACTCTCTCTGCTTCTGAACTGAAAGGAATTTGGAACTGGTCAAGGGCACAGGCCACCTCCTTCCCTCCCTCCCCTCCTAGTAACCATTTGCGTCTCCCAATTCTGATTTCCCTAGCTCCTTCCTTTCAATATGACTTTTTTTCTTTTTGAGGCAGGGTCTCATTCTATAAGGCTAACCTAGAACTCATAGTAACCCTCCTGCCTCACCCTCCTGAGTGGCACCATAGCCAGTCAGTACCCCACTGTCTACAACACCCTAGGACAAGCATCCAGGGCATTTTCAGACCCAGTGGGAGGATGAGTGACATGATTACAGCATCTTTACGTCTCTTCCTTTCTGAGGTAGCTGCTACTTCCTGGAACCTGGAACTAAACTTACTCCGTTGCAGGGGCATCACTACAGCCTTTTTCAGGGGCTTTGCCACTGTGCCACTATAAGAGGCAGGGGGCTGGAGAATTGTGGGAGTGTTCTCTTTTTCCCCTGGATCCGGTGTCTCCTGGGCCAGCACCTTGGCTTCCAGTTCTTTTTGCTTCATCTTAAGCCTCTGTTGGAAAGAATCATGGGAGATGTGATTTAGATCCAGCCCCAAAGCAGTGGATTAGGAAGGTGAGCAGATAAGAGTTCTGAGATCCAAGAGGACAAGGTGGGGATGGCAGGAGACCCAATGAGACAGAATTCAAAATAACTAAGGGAGGTCTAGTGAGCAGAGGGCTACCTAGAGACAGAATGAGTCCTTTTAAGCAAGGTATTCAACTTGAGGAGGCTTTTTCTTTTGGTTTTTTTTTTTTTTTTTTTTTTTTTTGGCTTTTCAAGACAAGTTGTGAAACTCAAACTCACAGAGATCTATCTACCTGTCTGCCTTCAGAGTGCTGGAATTAAAGGTTTGCAATACCACCTCTCTCATGTTTTAAAGATTTTTTTTGATTATACAGTGTTATGCCTGCATAGGCAGCAGATCTCCCTGCAGACGGTTCTGAACCGCCATCATGCCGTTGCTGGGGCCTGTACTCAGGACCTCTGTAAGGAGAACCAGCATTCTTAACCTCTGAGCCATCTCTCCAGCCTTAGATTTTTTTTACTTTTTTATTTTTTTAAGATAAAGTCTCACTATGTAGCCACAGTTGGCCTAGAACTTACTATGCAGATTGGGCCAAACGAATTTTTACTTATATGTGTGGGTGTTTGGCCTGCATGGATGTCTGTGCACTATGTGCCTGGTGCCCTTGTAGGTCAGAAGACAGTGTTGGGTCCTCTGGAAATAGAATTATAGGCAGTCATGAACTGCTCTGTGGTTGCTAGAAATTGAGTCAGTGTTCTTAACTGCTGAATCATGTCTCTAGCCTCTGGTAATATATTTACTATCTTGTGTATGTGTGCAGTCTATGTATATACCCAAAGACCTCAGAGAGATGTTGGCTCCCTGAAGCTGGAAGTTGCCTCATATGGGTGCTGGCAATTGAATTAGGGTCCTCTGCCAGAACAGCATGGGCTCCTAACCACTGAGCCATTTCTCTAATTTGGATTTCTTCCCCCTGTTATCTGATCTCAGTTGTTTCTTAGGCTTCAGTCATGTTAAGTGTATTCAAGCAGGGGCTAGAGAGATGGCTCGGTAGCTAAGTATACTGTTCCAGAGAACCCAGGCTTGATTCCACCAATATGGCAGTTCATAACTATCTCTTAACTCTAGACCCGGAGTATCTGACAACTTCTTCTGACCTCGGCAGGCATCGCACACGTGTGATACACAGTCATAAAGGTCAGCATAAAACCAGTATACATAAAAATAAATCTTAAACACCAAACAAACATTATTCAAACAGAAGACAGAAAACGTCCAGAACTGGATGGAAACTGAATTCTAGATCAGCATCTAAGTACCCTTTCCTGTCTGAAGACACTAGGAATGCTTCTTAAAGCTGGTTGGAATATTCAGCCACCTTCCCCAACATTTACCTCAATCTCCAAGTTCTTTTCCTCCACTGTCTTAATGAGCACCATCCGTTCTCGCTTTGGGGTATTCAGTAGAGGGGTCCCTTGGCTCCCCTGGGAACCCAGCAAACGTTCCATACTCAGGAGGTTCTCTAACATGGCTGGATCCATATTGCTTAGCTTCTGTAAGAGGCTGAGTTGAAAAAAAGGTTACCTTCTCTCTCCTCACCGACAGCAGCAGGACAATCCTTGTCACACCTTAACTTGGTGTATGTGTTCCATGATCCTGATGGGAACTCTTTAAGCAGTTACCTAGTCTCTGATAACTGATATCTAGTCATCTTGTCTTTTTCAGGTGAAGTAAACTCTCAGGGATACTGGAATATCAGATAAGAAGCTAACATGCACTGGATGCCACACATTAGGGACCTCAATACTACCCTGTCCAGGAGGTGCTTGTGATCAGGGAGGAGGAGGAGGGGGCACTGGGAAGGTAACTCAGCAGTGAAAAGCACTTGCCTGTAAACAAGGGGCTTGGAAGTTGGATACTTAGAGCCCACAATAAATGCCAAGTGGGTGTGGCAGCCTGCCTATTATTCCAGCCTCAAAGGGAGACATAGGATGCCCCAAGCAAGCAAGCAAGCAAGCAGGCTAGAAATAGTAGCCACAGCAGGAAGCTCTGGGTTTTATTGAGACCTCACCTCAGTGTGTAAGGTACAGGAGTGACTGAGGCAGAGTCTCAGCCTCATCCTCAAGCATCCATATGCATCCATATGCACACATAACCATGCATACCACAAACACAAAGAAGAAAGGGATAAGGTGAGAGCTGAGGGCTTGGATATTGGAAAGCTAGCAGGGAAAGTTAACAAAAGAGGCCCTCATGAACAGGAAAGCTACTAAAGACCTAAAGTGAAAAGACGCCTTTATCCAGTGGGCTGTATACGGAAGAGTCTTGTTCCAGCGGAGTCCTGGCTATCTAAGCACAGTAAGTCCTATCAGTCATACATCAATCTGCCTTGAACCTTCACCCTCACCTCTGATGAAAATTGTTTTTTCAAAGTGAAAATGCCACTTTTCTAATAACATCCAGTGAGATTATCTGTGCTACACTGAACGAGCTCTTCAAAGCCACAGGCCACGACCTGTTCTCCATGCTCCAGCCTTTGGAGAACAGCATAAGAAAGTGTAGAGTGAACAGTAGGAATTACTTTTACTGGCTTCACAGAACAAGTCATTCTTTTTGGGGAGTGGGGTAGGGAACAGTTTAGAGACAGGGTTTCTCTGTGTAGCTCTAGCTGTTCTAGAACTTGCTTTGTAGATGAAGCTGGCCTCAAAGTTTTTTTTTTTTTTCCGAGACAGGGTTTCTCTCTTTAGCCCTGGCTGTCCTGGAATTCACTCTGTAGACCAGGCTGGCCTCAAACTCAAGAAATTCACCTGCCTCTGCCTCCCAAGTGCTGGGATTAAAGTCGTGCGCCACCACGCCCAGCCTGGCCTCAAAGTCAAGAGATCCACTTGCCTCTGCCTTTCAAGTGCTGGATTAAAGATATGCACCACCACTGCTGGGCACCTGGTTTTCTGTATTTAAATTTTCTGGCTTTAAAAACTCAGGATCTCCATCTCCTAAAACTGAATCCTCAAAGTGAGGGTCTAAGCTTGATGCACTCCATCTAAGCGTGCCTTTGTCCAGAGCGCCAATCTGGCTGGCCCTTTGGTGAGTTTAGGATGAATCCCTTTGCTCAAAGACTTGACAGGCTAACCCCACTGTTACCTCCAGCTATTTTATTCTGTAGGAAAGGCCTGACTCTCACCTTAGTTTCTGGGAGGCAGACGATGGAGCTGCTGTAGACTCAGGGCTCCCAGTTGATTCTTCTTGAGGGCCTTTGGCTTTCTTTGCCTCTGAGGGGCCGAGCAGTTCTTTCTGAGACAGCTTACCAGGTGCCAAGGCTAAGGAGATTAATGAGATATAAAGAATCAGAGTGGCCAGCTTCAGTATCAGTGCTTGGTGATTCTGGCAAACTCCCCAACTCTCCTGGCTATTCCACCCCTCTTCCCTGGTCCTCACCATGAGGCTGTAGACTCTCATTGGTGAAAGGGCGGTTAATCACCTCCTTGGACCTAGCAGTGAAGTTCAATGCTGAGATTGTATCCTGGTAAAAACGTCTTTCAGGAGCAATGTTGGCAATGAGGATGCTATGAGCTGAGCCTCCCAGAGAGTCCTGAGGAGTGAGAATTAGAGTATGGGTCAGACTCCTATTCCTTTACAACAATGCCTGCTTCCCTAACCAGCAGGCCTAAGTGCCACCTTCTCCTGTTCCTTTTGATTCAACATGGGTGGACATGACCTGCAACAGACGAGTGAGCTTGCTGTCCCGGTATGGTATACGAGGGAGGCCCTGGTTTAATGCATCCACCACTTTGCCCAGTACAAAGAGGGAGGTGTTAATGGCTCCGCTCTCTTTGAGCCGAATGCCCTGGTTGCCTGTGCGACGGTTGTCCTCTGAACCAGCCAAATCAATAAGGTAGAGTTTTCCTTCCCGCTGGCGAAATGGAGTCAAACGTTCACGCTGATCTACCTAGGGGAAGAGAGAGAGAGACCCAGACTCAGTCCACATTTCAGGGGCTTCCCAAGCCTTTCTGTCAGCGGGCCTTACCTTGACCAAGAGCACTGCGTGACTACGGGAAGAACGCTGGTTAAGCCGGGTGGCTCCTACAGCGCGATTTCTACTGGCTGGAAGGAAGTGTTGCTCGAAGTCAGAGAAGCTGGTGATGGGCTTCTGTGTGAGGCCTGGGATCAGGATGTTCCCTCGGCAGTCTTCTCGGATCACGAGGTCTCCTGATGCAGGATCCAAGAGGTCTAATACCTATTTGAGCAGTGACAGTGAGCCCATTTCTCCATGACCAGGGTGCCTGCTTCATGGGGATTAGGATCCTTTTCTCTACTGGACTGTTAGGGTTCTTCCACTTGCTACCCCAACCCCGCCTGTCTAGGCTTCGCTGCACCTCTTTACTAGCGGAGAGCTTCGTGTCCTCTCCAGACGGCTGTTACTTTGCCACCTTACCTTTTCCTGATAGATCTCTAAATAGGACATAGCAACAGAAACGTCCCATGGCCGTCCCTCAGCACTCTCTTCCCTTGCTAGTTGCAGGAGGTCCATGAGAGCCCGAGGAATCACTCCAGGCTGCTCTGGGCTGCCCAGCATTGTGTGTGTCTTCCCTGGGCAAAGAGCAGAGAAAGGTATGAAGTTCCCCTCAACGCTCCTAGTTCTTTTCCTCATGCATAGGTAGTTCTCGTCTGGCTCTCTCACCTGCCCCAGTAGGCCCATAGGCAAGTACACTGGCATTCTGCCCTTCCAGCAAGTGCCTTAGGATGGGCTGTACTGAACCCACATAGACTTCCTGCTGAGTGCTCTTCTCACCATAGAAGGCATCAAACCTGTAGGTGAAAAAAGGTATTAGTAGGCTGTTTTGTGATACCCTCACCTAGATGATGCTGGCTTTAAAGGCTCTATCCCTTTTTTTTTTTTTTTTTTTTTTTTTTTGACAAAGACCTTCAAAGTGTCTCTGAAAATTTTACCATATCCAGTCATTGTACTGATGTTAGGGAAACAAATTCATCTCACACTGCAATCTGGTTGGCCAGATACCCATACTCTACAATGATTCAGGAGACAAGCAAGACCATGGTAGAAGGAATAAATGATTTTGCCAGCAGAAGGAAGTGCTGCCAAGCAGGACACAGGGACAAGAGGCAGTGCTCTGTGGAGGGGAGCCTAAACTCAGGAAGTGTGTCCTGAGCCTGACGTGAACAACTGCCTCCCCAGACATATCAGACAGGGCTCCAAGAGCAGAGCAGTCTGGAGAAACAGGCCAGTTGAGCTGCTTGGAAGAGGCTCACTGCCTGCAGGCTGTGCCATGTGCTCCAGGAGTCCATCTTTGTGAGCTAGGGTGGGCTTGGGTGATGCAGCTGTCTTTGGGTCATTTACCTGCCTATAAACCCATATTCCTATAAATAACCCCAAATAAAACGTATTGGTTCTCCAAGTTGGATATTGGTGGTGTCCTTATTTAGGTTATTTAGGTAGTTAGTTCTCGCCTTGTGGTGAGCAGCCATTTGTTTATATCTTCCCAGTAATGCGTCACACAACATGGTGTGAAAGGGCTTTCCAATATTTTCCTTGAGGTAGCATTGGAACAGGGTAAATAAAAGGATGGTCTAGTGATTCAGTGCATGCTGACAAGAAAGCTGGAAAGGACCAGAAGCCTAATTACTAAGGGATTAGCACTGAAGTAAACTAACTTTCTATAAAGAAGCAAATAATAAATATTTTAGGTTTTGTGACTATGTGAACATGCCTTAATTCTAAGGCTAGTTAAGCAACTATTGTTATGTAAACAAATGATAAAACTTGATTTACAGAAAAGTCTACTGTGCTGGGCATGTCAGCACAGCACCTGGGCTCCCAGCACTGAGGAGGAAAGTCAAGAGGATCAGTAGTTCAAGGCCAGCCTGGACTTTATGAGACCTTGTTTCAAAAGAACAAAATCCAAAGAAACAAAAAAAATAAAACAACCAAATGGAAGACTTTGGTTGTATCTGACCTGAATGCAGTCTGTGGTTTATAGCCCTCTAGGCCAGACTAACAGGCCAAGTGTAAGTCTTTTGTGTAGTTCCCATCTGGTTTGCCATTCCAGAATCTGCACGGTCTTCTCTGATTGGCTGCCAGGTCTGCTTTCCTGCCCTTCCCCTGTATTTTCTAGATCCTATTTGAAGCCACATAGGTTGCTCCTTCCTTCCTTTGTTCAACTTCTAGTCTTTCTCCACAGCACTCACCTCACACCATTAACAGCTAAATAACCAGAGGAAGGATTGAGTGACAGCAAGGAACAAGATCCTGAGAGAGAGATCTCAGAAACCCTGTGAAAGTAACAAGCGCGCAGGCCTACGTGGAGGATCAGCCTGAACCTTACTGATATTTGAGCGTCTCCTGGTATTTCTTCCAGTTAGCCACTTCAAGAGAGCAGCTGTCTATGGCTCGGACACAGGGGAGCTCCTTCGCTTCTGTCTCTCCATCCATAAACGGGCGCAGCCGCACAGCCACCCTTACTCGAGCTAGAGGCGGCCGACGGCCAAGCCCTCCTTTGCTTACACAGCGGCCAGGTCCTGGAAGAGACCAGTTTTAGGTGTTAAAATTTGGAGAAGCACAGAGAAATGGGAATCAACTTTGCTAGAAGGTCCAGGGGTGCCTCTTACTTAGGGGGAAGCTCTTTTCATCATGGTTGTTGTGATGGCTTGAATATAGTTGACCCAGGGAGTGGCATTATTAGGAAGTGTGACCTATTGGAGGAAGTGTGTCATTGTGGATGTGGGCTTTAAGACCCTCATCCTAGCTGCCTGGAAGTCAGTATTCTGCTTGCTGCCTTCAGATGAAGATGGAGAACTCTAAGCTCCTCCTGCACCATGTCTGCCTGGATGCTGCCATGTTCCCATCTTGATGATAATGGACTGAATCTCTGAGCCTGTAAGCCAGCCCCAGTTAAATGTGGTCCTTATAGGAGTTGCCTTGGTCGTGGTGTCTGTTGTTATATATAAGGCAAGTCTTTTTTTTTTTTTTTCCTTTTTAAAGATTTATTTTTTGTTTTTGTTTTTGTTTTTTGTTTTTTGTTTTTTTTTGAGACAGGATTTCTCTGTGTAGCCCTGGTTGTCCTGGAACTCACTTTGTAGACCAGGCTGGCCTTAAACTCAGAAATCCGCCTGCCTCTGCCTCCCAAGTGCTGGGATTAGAGGCGTGCGCCACCACCCACTGGCAGATTTATTTTATGTTTGTGAGTACACTGCTTCAGACACACCAGAAGAGGGCATCAGATCCCATTACAGATGGTTGTGAGCCACCATGTGGTTGTTGGGAATTGAACCCAGGACCTCTGGAAGAGCAGACTGTGTTCTTAACCACTGAGCCATCTCTCTAGCCCCATAAGGCAAGTCTTTTTTTTTTTTTTTTTTTTTTTTTTTGGTTTTTTGAGACAGGGTTTCTCTGTATAGCCCTGGCTGTCCTGGAACTCACTTTGTAGACCAGGCTGGCCTCAAACTCAGAAATCCACCTGCCTCTGCCTCCCGAGTGCTGGGATTAAAGGTGTGCGCCACCACGCCCGGCAGGCAAGTCTTATAAGGACCACATTTAACTGGGGCTGGCTTACAGGTTTGGAGGTTCAGTCCATTATCATCAAGGCGGGAACATGGCAGCATCCAGGCGGATGTGGGGCTGGAGGAGCTGAGAGTTGCGCCTCTTATTCTGAAGGCAGCAAACAGAAGACTGGCTTCCAGGCAGCTAAGATAAGGATCTCAAAGCCCACGTCCACAGTGACACACCCACTCCAACAAGGTCACGCCTCCAAATAGTGCCACTCCCTGGGCCAACCATATACAAAGCATCACAGTTGTGCTGTGGGCATCCCTCAAGGTAAGCCAGTTCCTTCTCTGCTCTATAAGTAGGGTAGGTGGACACAAGACACAAAGCAGAATTCTCCAACTGTGATATATACAGAAGTAACATGGAAGATTTTGTTTAAATCTATAAACAGCATAAGTCTCTGAATTAATCTGAGATTGTCTTTCTAACAAGGTTTCAGACAGTGCTGGGCCCCACTGTGAACTGCCAATCACAGGAATGCCCTAAAGGACTAAGACTTCCTCTCTTTTCTCTTCTTGTCTCATCTCTTCCCCCTCCTTCTCTCCTCCTCCTAAGATTTTACATCTGACATTGACAAAACCAAGCGAGGGCTGGAGAGATGGCTCAGTGATTAAAAGTACTTGTTGCAACCAGGTGTGGTGGCGCACGCCTTTAGTCCCAGCACTCGGGAGGCAGAGGCAGGCGGATTTCTGAGTTCGAGGCCAGCCTGGTTTACAGAGTGAGTTCCAGGACAGTCAGGGCTACACAGAGAAACCCTGTCTTGAAAAACCAAAAAAAAAAAAAAAAAAAAAAACAAAAGAGTGCTTGTTATTTACACAGAGGAGGACCCAGGTTAGGTCCATGGTAAACACCTGGAGGCCAGGCCAGGAGAATTGTCTTGAGTTTGAGGCCAATATCCTTTTCTGGTCACTATGGGCAACCCCCGCCCACACACACACATGTACACACATACACAGACATCAATAAAGAAGGGAAAAGTCCTGGGTTTTACTGAAATGACTTGTTGATCATTTAGTTAAATACTAAAGACAAACAAGGCAAAGATACAGACTTGTAACTCTTATCTGACACACTCTTCATTTCTTTCCAGTGATTTTGTCATTGGAAAAAAATCCTAAATTATTTTTTATTGTCAAAAAACACAAAAGATTTTTTAATCCTTATTTTTTATTTATGATATATGTATGTTTGAATGAATGCATGCCCCTCCTAGAGAGGTGCCCTCCAAGGCCAGAATCGAGAGTCAGGTCCTCTGGAGCTAGAGGTATAGAAGATTGGGACAGCCCAATGCAGGTGCTCAGAACCAACTCAGGTCCTTTGGAAAGCAGCATGAGATCTTATAGATGAGCCTTCCCTCCATCCCCAAGCCTCTATTTACAAAAGGTTAAAAAAAAAGAATCTCTGGGGCTGGAGAGATGCTCAGTAGTTAAGAGCATTGACTGCTCTGCTCTTCCAGAGGTCCTGAGTTCAATTCCCAGAACCCACATGCTGGCTCACAACCATCTGTAATGGGATCTGATGTGTCTGAAGACAGCTATAGTGTACTCACATATATAAAATAAATAAGTCTTTTTTGTTTGTTTGTTTTTCGAGACAGGGTTTCTCGAACAAAAGATAATTGGTGCCAAGAGAGCAGGTGACTGTGCCTGTGAAGTGAATCTGAGCTATCTCACCTAGGGACATTTGTACCCCAGTGAACACGTGGAAGCGTCTGGAGAAGTTTTGCTCATTACAACTTGGAGGTGAATAAGGAGAGTGCTATGCTACCGGGGTTGAACAGTTTGCAGTGTGACAGCCTCGAAACAAAGAACTATACAACTCAGAACGCTAGTAATACAAAAGTTGACAGAGGGTGGGACACAGGGAAAACATTTAATTAAGACTGTTAAACTGAGGAATAGTCAGGAAAACTAATAAGATAAGCAGGGAAATGGATGGCTGAGAAACAGTGTCTCAAAGGGTGCTGAGTTTTGAATTCCTTCACGAAGTCAGGATTCAGACTGAGGCACTGAGTGTCTAGCACTATACAGGCCCCTTATGATCTCAATACAAACAAACCAAACTGAGACATAATTTTAGAATAAATAGATCCAGGCTTGAACCTCTCTGAACTTTGTTATGATACTTTCCAAGATAAGATAATTATGAGCCTGGCGTGGTGGCGCACACCTTTAGTCCCAGCACTTTGGAAGCAGAAGCAGGCGGATTTCTGAGTTCGAGGCCAGTCTGGTCTACACAGTGAGTTCCAGGACAGCCAGGGCGACACAGAGAAACCCAGTCTCAAAAAACCAAAACCAAAAAACAAACAAACAAAAACCCATCTTCAAGTTGATGATTCCTCCTTAGCACTTCCTATTAAAGAGCTGTCTCTGGCTGGCAGAGCTCCTGTCCAAGCTACCATCTAGCTTCCCTTGGATGTTCTTAGGTACCTCAGATTCCACCTGTACTAAACTCTTCCCTTGCCCATCTCTGCAACAGTTTCCTCATTTTGCTAACACCCACAAATAGCTCAGACCCTCCCCCCAAATAAGAATTTTTAACTGTTTTCTTTCTTCCCACAGTTATCAATACCTGTTAACTCTTTTTAATTTAAAATTTCTCTGATGTTATGTATGTCTGTGTGCTACTATGCTGGCTAGTTTTTTTTATATCAATTTGATACAAGCTGGAGTCACCTGAAAGGTAGCAATCTCAGCTGAGCAAAAGCTTCCATAAGAAAAAGCTGTACAACATTTTCTTAACTAGTGACTGATGTGGGTGGTGCCAGTATCCTTGGGTTGGTAGTCCTGGGTCTTGTAGGAAAGCAGGCCATGGTGAACGGAGAGTGAGCAGATGAAGTAAACAGCATCCCTCCATGGCCCTGCATCAGCTCCTGAGTATCAGCTGCAACCCTGCTTGCATTCCTGTCCTGACTTCCTTCAGTGATGGATTAAAATGTGGGAGTGTAAGCCACATAAACTTGCTTTTGGTCACTGTGTTTCATCACAGCAATGATAACCCTAAGAGAACCTCATACATTCCCGATGCCCGTGGAAGCCAGAAGAGGGTATCAGATCTTCCCAAACTGGAGTTATAGATGGTTGTGAGCCACCGTGTGGGTGCTGGGAACCCAACCAGGATTCTCTGGAAGAACATCCAATTTTCTTAGCAGCTGAGCCATCTTGCTAGCCTTGGCTCTATCTCTTTAAATATGTTTTTGGGGCTGGTGAGATGGCTCAGTGGGTAAGAGCACCCGACTGCTCTTCCGAAGGTCCGAAGTTCAAATCCCAGCAACCACATGGTGGCTCACAACCATCCGTAACAAGATCTGGCGCCCTCTTCTGGAGTGTCTGAAGACAGCTACAGTGTACTTACATATAATAAAAAAAAAATATGTTTTTGTTTTTTGAGAAAGGCTGGCCCTGAGCTTCCAATCCTCCTACCTTGGCCTTTTGCGTGTGAGGATCACACCAGTGGTAGGTTTTAATTCTTCTGTTTGTGCACACCCACACCTATGTGCGAATGCACATGGGCATGGAGGCCAAAGATCAAACCCTAGTGTTCCTCAATATGGGATGAAACTCAGTCCTCAGGCTTCCAGGACAAGGACTTTACCAGCTGAGCTGTGCTCCCAGCCCACTCCTCTCCACTATGAAGAGAAAAACCACACCACAACATCCCTGGACTCTTTTATTGCTAAATAACGCTTGTTCTTTTTGATATTTTCAAGACTGAGTCAAAGTCCACCCAACCTCTGAACCCACTTTAACTACCATTTTCACTATCTTTTTATGTACGTGTTTTGCCTGCCTGCATGGAGATCCAGTAGGCAATCAGTCCCTCAGTCTGAATCCTATCTGACTGCCTAATGGAATTCAAAACTCGGCACGATGTATGTGCACCATGTCCAAACTTGGTGAACGTGACCCTGTTACTGAAATTACAGAGCACTAGACCCAGCTCCTCTCTCAGTCCTAACTATCATTTCTCTCTCTTCCCTTCTCTTATTTTGTTTTTTCCAGACAGGGTTTCTCTGTGTAGCCCTGGCTGTCCTGGAACTCACTCTGTAGACCAGGCTGGCCTTGAACTGAGATCCACCTGCCTCTGCCTCTTGAGTTCTGGGATTAAAGGTGTACACCACCACTCAGCTCCCAACTACCATTTCTTAATAAAGATTTCTCAAAATACCCAAAGGTTTGTTTCAGATTCTACACTACAAGTTTATGCTTTTCTATCAATGTATTTCCTCATATTACATTTGTTTATGGGACTATTTGTGCTATCTTGAAGAAGCTATTTACCCCATTTATGCCTGCTTCCTCTTGTCAAAACACAAGTACAGGGGGCTGGTGAGCCTTAGAAATTGAGTGCCTATTAGTTTTCTAGAGGTTCTGAGTTTGGTTCCCAGGGTCCACATCTGGTGGCTCACAGCTGCCAGTAACTCCAGCTTTAAAGGACCCAACACTCTCTTCTGGCTTCTGCGGAGATCCACACATAGGTGGCACACATTGATAAAAGTAAAGCTTTTTCTTAAAGACAGGGCATTAACAGTCATGACCTCAGAGCTCTGTACAAACATTAAACGGTTCATCACAAAATGCTTGCAGCACTGCCTGGGCGAGGCGTTCTCCTAAAGGTCCCCCAAAGCCAGGCCAGATTTCGGCCTATAGAAAGAGGAAAGACACGCATACGCAAATCGTCTTAGGAAAGGTTTGCAATCTCCTGGCAGCCAGCCTTTTCACCAGGAAAACAGCATCCGGTTCCAAGGCTGGAGGGAAAGGATTTTCCTTTGCCGTGTGATCTCACACAAGCCTTCAGTCGGAGTGGGATCTCTGAACAGACAGACAGACAGACAGACAGACAGACATCGCTGCTCAGTCTTTACAGATGGGTGGCTGCCCGGCTTTACAGATCACACAAATTGAAGCGCACAACATTAGTGCTCAGGCTCTAGACAAGAGCTGGAGCCCAGGCAGGGTCTCAACTCCGTCTACACCGCCGAAGGCAGCGAATAGAGGACAGGGTGGTGCGGTGGCGCCCACCCCCACGCCCGCCAGCCAGCGTCCCCTCGCCCTTCCGCCCCGCGCCGCCTGGAATTTTCGGGACCACTGCTACTCCGTAAGTCTCACGCAGTGGTGCTCCCTCCTCCCGGCCCGCGTACCTGAGGTGGCCGACGCCATCTCCCGTCGCTGCGGCCCCGTCTTAGCCCTTAAGCTCATAGCCCTCCCTACTCCGCCCCGCTTCTCTCTTTTGAATTACCGGGGCTCCGCCTCCCTCTCAGATTCGACCAATCACAGCTACGTGCCGCCGGAAGTTTCGGTTCTAACTCACCGTAATTCCGCCGTCTCGGGCTCACTTCCGGTCTCGAAAGCAAAATATTCCCAGGGATAGGGACCTGGAGTCTGTCACTAAATGGTCAGTAACTGAGGTCCCTGCACTTTCAGGCTTTTGAATTGCCAGGTTGGAATTGGCCGAGTGCAGACTTTCGCCCGACTTTTCCTTCTCAGCTTTTCTTCTGAAAGCACTTGATTGATTCTATATTCAAAGTACCCAGCTCTGAATACAATTTTTGCCTTTTGGAGCGGACAGAATCTCTTTGTAGCCCTGGCTGTCCTGGTGTGAGAAGGCAAAAAGTTCCTCTTTGAACTTTACTCTCCCCACCCCCACCCCTTTTTTTTCTTACTGTGGGAAAGTTCCTAGCCCTGTTCTAGAATCTTGGGACGAAATGCCCCCAGCTAATTGCATGCGTTTGGCTTCTGTTAAACTACTTGCTTTCCTTTGCCCCGCATCTGCCAAACAGGATGTAGTTTTTGTGTGCTCTTTGCCTTTAAAAGCTTCTGTAAAATGCAGTTGAGACTGCTTTGTGAGGAGTTTCTTTCCAGGAATTTTCTAGTGACTTAATACAGATTGTTAAATCAGACTTTGGTGGTCTTTGGTTCTCTAACTAGCAACATTGTAACTCACTATGTAGACCAGGCTGAGCTTAAACTAACAAAGACCCGCGCTCTTCTGCCCTGGGAGCTTCAACACCTTGCCATCTAACCATGAAGGACCACAGTGAGACAGATTATCTTTAGGTAGCCCTGGCTGGCCCAGAACTGTGTAGACTAAACTGGACTCAAACTCACAGAGACCTGTCTTGTCTTTGCCTTCCTGGTGCTGGGACTAAAGACAGGAATCAAAGTTGTGTGTCACTACACCCAGCTAAATTCAAAGATATTGACTAGCACAATTTACAGTTCTAGAATGAGACCGCATTTCACACAATCAAGAACTGATTGGTCGCAGTCTAGTGACTTAAGGTTAACTTCATTACCATGGAAATTGAAACTGGACTGTTTGACATTTTGGTTATTACTTCTGAATTCTTTTTTTTTTTTTTTTTTTTTTTTTTCTTTTTCTTCTTCAAGACAGGGATTCCTCTGTGTAGCCCTGGCTGTCCTGGGACTCACTCTGTAGACCAGGCTGACCTTGAACTCAGAAATCTGCCTGCTTCTCCTTCCAAAGTGCTGGGATTAAAGGCGTGCACCACCACTGCCCGTCTTACTTCTGAATTCTTAAAAGCAAACTTTTGGTTTGATATGTAAAAACTTTGCACCACTCTGAATGTTTTGTTGTTGCTGTTATTTATTTATTTAGAGATGGGGGTCTCTCTAAGTGGCCCTGGTTGTCCTCGAACTTACTATGTAGACTAGGCTAGCCTTGAAATTTATTGAAGGCAAAGCACACAAAGATGTGTGTAGACTCATCAGATGGGGAGGGGGCCCAGAGTCGGTGTCCTCAAGAACTGACTTTTGTCTGGTATTCTAGAATCAAACATACACTCCAAATATTTTCTCATTTCCCTGTCAATCTGTATCAACTACAGCTTAGCTTCAGCTTTCTGAAATTCCCAGGCACTCTGTCTCAATGAATGATGTCCTGGTAGCTAAGCATTAAGCATTGGCAGTAAGCGCTCCATTCAATGTCTTCACCTGTTCTGTGCATCACTCCTCATTTCCATTGCTTCCTAAAGCTTCCTCTCCCCTCTGACTGCCGCCAGACAGCAAGTGCTGGCATCCCAAGCCCCACTCAGCCTTCTTTTTACTTTACATATACATAGTTCCCCATCACTGGAACGCCATTATTTAGACACTAATAATTTGTTATCTATCCTAGCTTTAGTCCTAAATCCAGCCGTTTGTAACGACGCGCATGAACTCGGAGGTTATGCTCAATGAAGAAAGCCAGGCTAAGGAAGGACAAAAATCGTGTCACTTCATTTACATATGGAACAAGAATGTGGGGCTCCTGGGAGTGGAGAGCAGAAGGAAGGTTCTCTGAGGCTAACGAGGGGGGTGGCTGAGAAAGGAACAGACTGACAGGAGGGAAACGAGAGCCGTGGGACATGGAACAGTTTGGGTAATTATAGTAACCCCGCCCCCTCCAACTGCTAAAGGAGTAGTTGTGTGTGTGTTTGAGATACATCTTGCTGTGTGTTGATGGATGGGATGGCACCAACATCAAAATTGAGGTGACCCACCACTCCATGCCCATGTGCTTGGGCTATAGTTATGGACCACCAGGCTCACCCTTTTGTTGCTGTTTTTTTTTTTTTCTTTCAAGACAGAGTTTCTCTGGGCTGGAGAAATGGTTCCGTGGTTAAGAGCAATGGACTGCTCTTCCAGAGGTCCTGAGTTCAAGTCCCAGCAACCACATGATGGCTCACAACCATCTGTAATGGGATGCAGTGCCCTCTTCTGGTGAGTCTGAAGACAGCGACAGTGTACTCATATACATAAAATAAATAAGTAAATCTTTAAAAAAAGGACAGAGCAAATTGTATCTTATATCTTGGGTATCCTAAGTTTTGGGCTAATATCCACTTATCAATGAATATATATTGTGTGAGTTCTTTTGTGATTGTGTTACTTCACTCAAGATGATGCCCTCCAGGTCCATCCATTTGGCTAGGAATTTCATAAATTCATTCTTTTTAATAGCTGAGTAGTACTCCATTGTGTAAATGTACCATAATTTCTGTATCCATTCCTCTGTTGAGGGACATCTGGGTTCTTTCCAGCTTCTGGCTATTATAAATAGGGCTGCTATGAACATAGTGGAGCATGTGTCCTTTTTACCGGTTGGGACATCTTCTGGATATATGCCCAGGAGAGGTATTGCTGGATCCTCCGGTAGTACTATGTCCAATTTTCTGAGGAACCGCCAGACTGATTTCCAGAGTGGTTGTACAAGCTTGCAATCCCACCAACAATGGAGGAGTGTTCCTCTTTCTCCACATCCTCGCCAGCATCTGCTGTCACCTGAATTTTTGATCTTAGCCATTCTGACTGGTGTGAGGTGGAATCTCAGGGTTGTTTTGATTTGCATTTCCCTGATGATTAAGGATGTTGAACATTTTTTCAGGTGCTTCTCTGCCATTCGGTATTCCTCAGGTGAGAATTCTTTGTTCAGATCTGAGCCCCATTTTTTAATGGGGTTATTTGACTTTCTGGAGTCCACCTTCTTGAGTTCTTTATATATATTGGATATTAGTCCCTTATCTGATTTAGGATAGGTGAAGATCCAATTTGCTAAACGCATGAAACTCAAGAAGAATGAAGACCAAAGTGTGGACACTGTGCACCTTCTTAGAATTGGGAACAAAACACCCAGGGAAGGAGTTACGGAGACAAAGTTCGTAGCTGTGATGAAAGGATGGACCATTTAGAGACTGCTGTATCCAGGGATCCGTCCCATAATCAGCTTCTAAACGCTGACACCATTGCATACACTAGCAAGATTTTGCTGAAAGGACCCAAATATAGCTGTCTCTTGTGAGACGATGCCGGGGCCTAGCAAACACAGGAGTGGATGTTCACAGTCAGCTATTGGATGTATCACAGGGCTCCCAATGGAGAAGCTAGAGAAAGTACCCAAGGAGCTAAAGGGATCTGCAACCCTATTGTTGGAACAACATGATGTACTAACCAGAACCCTGGAGCTCTTGTCTCTAGCTGCATATGTATCGAAAGATGGCCTAGTCGGCCATCAATGGAAAGAGAGGCCCATTGGACTTGCAAACTTTATATGCCCCAATATAGGGGAATGCCAGGGCCAAAAGAATGGGAATGGGTGGGTAGGGAAGTGGGGGGCGCTATGGGGGACTTTTGGGATAGTATTGGAAATGTAATTGAGGAAAATATGTAATAAAAATAAAAAAAAAAAAAAAAAAAAGGACAGAGTTTCTCTGTGTAAACTTGACTGTCCTGGAACTCTATAGGCCAGGCTGGCCTCGAAGAGATCTTCCTGCTCTGCTGGGATTTAAGACAAGCGCCATCACCCAGCATTTTTTTTTTTTCAGGAGGGAGAGGTGGGTTTGTGTAATGAGAATTCTGGAATTTTGGTTCCTTACAAAACACAAAAATATTATAAGAATGTGTTTTCATTTTAATCCCAGGTGTAGGATATGGGCTTCCTCTTTCCCCTCTATCCTTGTTTCTCTCCTATCTAGTGTTAGGAAACGGTGTGTGTGTGTGTGTGTGTGTGTGTAAAGAAGAACCCACAAAATAGCAAATTCCAGCCACATGCTTTCACTCTAGGCTAGATTGGATCTTACTGTGGGTCAGCCTGGCCTCACATTGTAAGCAACTCTCCGGCCTTAGCCTCCTAATGCTATTATCAAAGGTATGAGCCATGTCCATCGCGAAAGCATAGATTTTTAATTGTTTTCACTGCATAAAACAGTACATAAGCATAGATCTGCTATTTAATCATTCCACACTGAAGCATATATCAAAGCACTGTGGAGGATGCTACTGGCTAGGTGGCTCACTCAGGCTCAAGTTTAGCCAGTGTTCTGATTCAGCATGGGAACACTTGCTAAGGGATGGTGCTGCTCACAGTGGGCCAGGAACTTCCTTCACCAATTAACAATCCAGGGACTTCCCTATCTGCAGACATACAATGGGCTTATTTAATGTAGGTATTTTCTCAATGGAGGTTTTCCTATCAGATGACTGTAGGCTATGTCAAATTGGCAAAGCTAAACAGGACACCTATATTTCCCTTACTTTTAGTATTTAAATCCTTGACAAGAGATTTGGTTTTATTTCAGAATTAGCACTTTAAGAAGTATTGACAAGGGGCTGGAGAGATGGCTCAGTGGTTAGGAGCACTGGCTGCTCTTCCAGAGGTTCTGAGTTCAATTCCCAGCAACCACATGGTGGCCCAAAACCATCTATAATGGGATCTGGTGCCCTGTCTGGCATGCAGGTGTACATGCAGATAGAACATTAAATCAATCAATCAATCAATCAATCAATCTTTTAAAAAAATTACTAACAATGGGATGTGAAAACAATCTGCCCGTGTCATCACTCTATTGATCAGCCAGTGTCCCTTTCCTCCGTCACTGCATGCTTGATTGAAGAGAATGACCTTTCGTGAACAGATGACGACCATTCTCCAGCCAAGGGTTTAGAAAATAACTGTGCTCTCCTGCTGGAATTCCAAACAATCTCTCAAGAAATATTGATAGTAACAGGACACCATCAAAATATATCCATGGCAGCTATGTAATTTGTATGTCTCATGAAAATTCAGTGAATACAGTTCTCAAGCTAACATGATGAATCACCTCCAACCTCTATTACCAATATTAAATAATTCTTCAAATTTATAATGTAGCAGCAACATACATGAAAACACCCCCTGTACCATGTAGGAAGGATGCTGAAGAAGGCATCATGGGAAAATGCAGCTGTGCCTTTACATAAGTGTGTTTTCTCGAGGGAGTCTGACTCTCCAGTCTGCAGCACCACACAGTTTCTACATCAAAAGAATAAGAGTGTTCCACCGCACATAGCTGTGCACTTGAACAGTGACGATGGAGACGAGAATAGTGTTTCCTTTAGTGCTGGCAATAAGCCCTTACTACAGTGTAAGTTCCAAAATAAGAGGCTTGGTGAGCATTGGTGCACTGAACTGAAACACTAAGCCTAATAGTTATAAGTCAATAATTCCATCTGGTCTTGCTGTTTTTACTCTACAGTTGCCTAAACCCTTAAATTGTTCAGCAGAACTTTTCCAGTATCAACACCTAACAGAATTCAAGCAGAACCCAGTGAATTTTGCACATCTAAGCTTATTGCCCAGCAGCCCCACCAGATCTGAGCCACTGTCTTAGTCATTGTTCTGTTGCTGTGAAGAGACCCCATGACCAAGGCAACCATAATGAGAGAAAACATTTAATTGGGGGCTGGCTTACAGTTTCAGAGGTTTAGTCCGTTAAACCATGGCAGGAAGCTTGGCAACATGCAAGCAGACTCTAGGAACTACATTCTGATCAGACAGAGGGAGGAGGGACGAAATAGTCTTTTGAAACTTCAAAGCCCACCCTCAGTGACACACATCTTCTAACAAAAGGCCATACCAATTAATCCTTCTAATCCTTTCAAATAGTGCCACACCCTCATGACTAAAGTATTCACATATATGAGCCAGTGGATCCTATTCTCATTCAAACCACCACAGCCAGGTGCATTAAAAACAAAAACAAGACTGCTGAACTGTCTCTTTAACTCTATATAGAAATAGTTGTCCTTAAAAACAAAATTTCAAGCTTGTGTTAGAAAATATCAACATTTGCCAAATTGCCACTCCAATAAATGAAAGATACTCTGTTCTCAGAGAAATCTGCATGCAATGGTCCACCATGTCTCTGTAGCACACCTTGGGCCAATGAGCTCCAACAGTGTGGTGCCTGTACTTCTGCAACCGCAGGGTCACTCTCCACACCAGCACCACTGCCACCTTGGGCATGTCAGCCTCAACTCTGCTAGCCAGTAGGTCTTTTCTGAAGTGTGCGTCATCAAACAGTCCATTTACCATCTTCACAGGCTATCTTTTCTTAGTTTTAAGCTGTATGATGGAGAAGATATTGAAAAGCCCAGCCCAAAATTAAGAATAAAGTGACGAGGAGCTAGACCTGGTTTTATGTAGTGCCAGGGAGTAAACCCAGAGCTGCATGCCCCCAAATTATGTCACTCTGGCTGTCTTAGAATTCACTATGTAGATCAGACTAGCCTCAAACTCACAGAGGTTTGCCCAACTCTGCCTCCCTAGTGCTGGGGTTAAAGATGTACTCCACCATGTCAAGTGTTATTTATTTTATTTAATGTGTGTGAGTGTTTTGCCTGTTTGTCTATATGGACACTACATTTGAGTGTAGCGAATTGAATCCAGGTCCTCTGCAAGAGCAACCTGCTGAACCATCTCTCCAGTGCCCAAACCTTTTTTTTTTTAAGTAAAAGAAAAATTTTTTCAAGTACATGTTTTTTGCAAAAGTCTAACCTGTGAGGCTAGAGAGATGGTTCAGGGGGTAAGAACACTGGATGTAAAAGCAACAGGATTGGAGTCAAATCTCTAGCACCCCATAAGAGCCAGGCATGGCCATTCAAATGTCCAACTACAGCATTGGGGAGCAGAGACAGGGAGATTCTGGGAGGTCTCTGGACAGCCAGCCTCATAAAACAGTGAGCTTCAGACCCTGCCTCAAAACTATTAAGGTGGAGACTGATAGGGGACATAGTGATGGTGTGGTCTCTCCATGTACACATGTGCGCAGCTGTGTGTACCTGCCTCAGAGAGAGAGAGAGAGAGAGAGAGAGATGAATGAAAGAAAGGGCTGGAGAGATGCTCAGTGGGTAAGAGCACTGACTGTTCTTCCGAAGGTCCTGAGTTCAAATCCCAGCAACCACATACAAGGTGGCCCACAACCAGCCATAATGAGATCTGACGCCCTCTTCTGGAGTGTCTGAAGTCAGATACAGTGTACTTACATATAATAAATAAATCTTAAAAAAAAAAAAGAAAAGAAAAAATTCCAAAAAGGTGGAGAGCAACAGACGATGCTTGACCTCAACATCTGGCCTCCATGCAGGTGAGCACACACTCATGACACACACATGCATGTATCACATGTACACACATGCATATGCCACAGACTAGATCCCTACCCAAACTGCATCTTTTAAAGGAGTGAATTTTTATGTGATTTACATATAAATAAATTAAATCAATGGCATAGTCTCCTGCATGCAACTGTTTAAAAGAAGGGACATTTGGGGACATGGCTCAGTTGATAAAGTGTTCATCTACCATCACACAACAGGGCATGGTGGCACACTTCTGTAACCCCAGACTTGAGTAACTCCCTACTGCTACCTACTAAAACTGTTTATATTCTAGGACTTGAAACTGGGATCCTAATAATATTTATTTATTTGTTTGTTTGTTTGTTTTTGGTTTTTTGAGACAGGATTTCTCTGTGCAGCCCTGGCTGTCCTGGAACTCACTCTGTAGACCAGGCTGACCTAGAACTCAGAAATCCACCTGCCTCTGCCTCCCAGGTGCTGGGATTAAAGACATGCTCCACTACTGCCTGGCCTAATAATTATTTTCAAGTGGCTTATATCTTTGTTGATTCTCTATAGTGACCCTTAATCTCACCAACCCCTTATATTCATGACTACCCACAATGAAGATCTCCCCTCTGTAGACTTGCCTATCTATTTATTCATGCATCCAGTATCTGGGACAGGGTCTCACTGTATTCAAGACTAGCCTGGAATTCACTATGCTCCCATGCTGGCCTTAAACCTGTGACAATCTTTATTCTGCCTTTAGCCTCTTACTTAGGGTCTCACTATGTAGCCCTAGCTAGCCTTGAACTTACTATGTAGACCAGATTAGCTTAGTCTCTCAATTACAGTGCACCACTATGGCTCACTTAGAATTTCCTCTTTTGTTTTTGTTTTTGTTTTTGAGATAGTTTTAGCAAGTTGGTGCAACTGAGCCTTACCCTAGCCTCTGAATTATTAGGAAAAATTCTCAGGGGTTATCTTTGGAAAGAGCCAGTGTAGGCAGAATATTGTCTCTTTTTGATAATGTATAAAGAAAAGCCCCACCAGGCAATGATAATCCCAGCGCTCAGGAGGCAGAGCCAGGTGGATCTCCAGTCATGGTGGCACACCCCTCTAACCCCAGCACTCTGGAAGCAGAGGCAGAAACAAAGTCAATTTCTGTGAGTTCGAGGCCAGCCTGGTATACATAGTGAGTTTCAAAACAGCCAGAGCTATGTAGAGAGACTCTGTCTCAAAAACATTATTTTCATTTTTTTTTTAAAGCCAGAAATACGATTCACACATTTCTACTAGAATTAGGATGTGGAAAAACACTGTCTTTAACCATATCCTTTTATTAAGCTATTTGCATACTTTCATGGGGCTTGGTGATAAGGGAGTTCTCACCCCACCCCCACACAACACCCCTGACAGAAAGGAAAGTGGGTTTCATTCAGCAAGTGTTGCAGTGACTAGGGTAGGTATCCCAATGCAGGCTAATAGAATCTATGGCAGAGCCAGATCGCCCACTAATGAAACGGAGGACAGTGTTGGGATGCAAGGGAACAGCGTTGAAACTTGTGCCTGAGTCTTTTCCAAAAGGCAGGTAGCGGCCCTTGTCCGTCATGAAGATCATCTGCTTCACGTACGATTTGTACTTGCCAGACACCTGGATCACAGATTCCCCGGGGTGCAGAAAGATCTCCTCCAGGTCTCCCTGTGTGCCACCTACATAGTCACTCCACACTGTGCCATAGCGCACCTGGAGACTGGAGGCAGGGGTGAGAAGAGAAGGAGGAACACATTGAACATGATTGTCAAAATTCAAGACCAGGCTGCCGAGATGCCTCAGCTGGTAGAAACGCTTGCTGCCAAACCTGACAACCTAAGTTCAACCCCTAGGACCCACATGTGGAGGGAGAGAACACCACTCCCACATGGCTTCCACGTGCACAATGAGGCGTTTGAACACCCACACACATTGTGCACACCAGCATAACAAATGAAAAAAGATTTCTGGCCTGGAGAGATGGCTCAGAGGATAAGAACAGTGACTGCTCTTCCAGAGATCCTGAGTTCAAATCCCAGAAACCACATGGTTGCTCACAACCATAATGGGATCTGATGCCCTCTGCTGGTGTGTCTGAAGAGAGCAACAGTATACTCGAATATATAAAAATAAACAAATAAATCTTAAAAAAATAAAATCAAATCAAGACTTTTTCGTCTACATGCTGAGAACTTCAGGCTGGTGACAAATTCCATATGTTATAAAGGCTGCGTGAGCCCTAGGAGACCATGCAGAGAATCCCAGCCTCTCTTTTTAATGGCAAATAGGCTTGTGGAACGAAAGTTAGTTTCTCAGAGTCACTTAGACAACAAGAGTCTGAGTTTGCCCACAATACACACTTCAAAGAGGCCTGAGGATTTCAAACACCAGAAGACTGCCCAGGCCAGACAGGGAAGAGACAAGCCAACAACTGGCTCATGGTTCAGAACATGGAACAGAAAGAAATACATTTGGCTCTTCATGTGATGAAAGTTTCCAGCTGGAGGGTGGGATAGGACTATTCCAGGACAGACAACAAGCAGAGACAAAGGATGCTCAACAGAAATGTTGGAAATAGGTTTAAACCAAAGGTGAAATCCAACCCAGGTAATGTAAGGCTCCTGGGTGTTTGTGATTACAAGGTGCCAAGGTGTGCACAGGTGCGATCCAAGGCCAGTGAGAACTTTCCAACTTAGCAAGGTCCCAGACAGATCCCAGCGTACAGAAACGCAGACTCTTACCCTACGATGTAGTATCTGTTGACCCGGACACGGAAGGCGGTGATGGGGCCGTCCAGCTGGTTTCCAGAATGAGAGAATCGCTTTCCTCCTTTACCTCCATACTCTCCACTGTAAGAGGAGGTCCTGGACTGAACTAGAGGGGAAAGAAAGGCCTGGAGGCACGGATGCTCTGGGAGCACAGCTGTTCCCCATACCCTCCTGCCTCCCACCACCCAAGCCAGCCTCTGACAATCCTGGCCAGCGGCAGTGGCAGTACACGGGCTGCCTTCCCATGATCTCCCTGTGGCATTTCACTTACTGGAATTAGCAGAGGCCGAGGCACAAAGAAGGACTAAGAGGGCGACGGCCAACATTCTGAGGCTGCGGTGGGGAGAAAGTTAAAAAGAAAGCTCATTCCGTGATGTGGTTGTGGCTACTCTTCTCCAGATCCAAAAGAGAATCCTAACTTCCTTTCAGTCTGTCCAGCTGAGTCAAGCCTTCCTCCATCCCCGCACAACGCACAAGAGAGCTTTCTGAAGAGGAAGGAAAGGCCATCTCCAGAGTCCTGAGGCAGTTGAGTTGATGAAGCAAGAATCTGAGCAAAACCCACCTGAAGTCATCTGGTCTATGAAGTATCTGAGGCACACTTAAGTCTCTAGCATCATTCTACTCTTAAATCAAGGCAAAGAAGATTTTAGAGGTGCCTCCATGTCACCTTGGGAGCAAAGGAGATGACAGAAGACACTGTGCCAATGACAAGGGTCTGAGAAGACCTGGTGGAGCTGAGAGAGGCTAATAGGAGGGATATATGTGAGCTCAAGACATCAGATCCCAGGCAACTTGTCTGTGTATCATAACCCTGTCTCCACCAGCCAAACTGTCCATATCCACCCCCCCCCAAGCATCCCTCAGCCAAAACCAGACATCTTTGCACTCCAAAGCAGCTCACATCCAGGAGCTGATACCCAAGTCTCCCCTGCTACAGTCCAGGCGTTGTCTTTTCTAGTTCATATCTGAGTATCTTCCAACTTACCTTTCCCCTAGAAGTTGCAGATGCTAGTCTTCTAGAAATTTCCAGAGCTTTTATACCAGGTCCAAGCCCTCCCACTGTTCTTTATCCTGTGAACCTCACCTGCTGAGCAAACATGATCAGCTTCTTAGGGTCAGGTGTCAAGCAGGCCTGGAACATCTTATCCTGCCTCTCCCGCAAGGGTTACAGGTGGCAAGGTGGGGTCCACGCTAGACAGTGTGCCAGGTTTGTGAAGAGACAATTTGCTAAAAGTCCACCTGAAGGGTGGGGAAAGCAGTTAGTATTTAAAGAGTGTGATTAATCCAGACATGGTGGCTCATGTCTGTAATACCAACATTTGAGGGGTGGGGAGAGGGTCATGAGTTCAAGGCCAGGCTGGGCTGTAGATGAGACCCTGTCTGAAAGCCCAAACAAACAAATGAAAATGTAATCCAAGAGGCTCAGAGATCTGTAGGTATTCTTCCCCGAGAATCAGTCCTTGCCCTAGGTCAGTCCCAAGAACTGACCCCAGGTAACTGTCAACCTCTCCAGTCATTTGTGATACATCTTCTCCCAGAAAACAAAATCACTTTCAACTCTGAGCAGTGCCAAATATTTGCCTGATAATTTTTCTCTATTTGTTGGTATTATATTATGAAAAAAATCTAATTATAAAGTTTAAAAAAATAAATAGTGAGCACCTATATCGCAAAGTCTGATGTTATTAATGCTTTGCCGTGCCTGGGCTATCTGTCCTTCATCCTTACATCTACCCATCCTCAGTCAGACACCTCTCAAGTCTTTTTTTTCTCTGAGAAGCGGAGCCTGGGGCTACAGGTGGGCAGTCCAATGGGCATGTGGGAAGCAGAGGGACAGAGTTTATACAAGTCCTCCTCTGCGAATACTTAGACGCTCTGTGAGGACTCGACCCTCAGGACCTCCAGGCACCATGGTTATATATCACCAGAGTGAGCTGTCCCTTTCCTTGGGTCTGAAACACCTCAGATCAATGCTGTGGATTTCTTCCTCCTTTAGGTCCCTTCCAAGGCTGATTTCCTCCTCATCTAAAGTCCCTAGACCTGGCCCCTAAGCACTAGTACTTGAGACCCTGCTAGACTAAGCCCTGTGACCCCTGAGTCACCAGGACCTTCCCGCAGAGAGGTTGGAGCCTAGGGAGGAGCTAGAATAAGCAATGTCAGTCCTTAATGACCCGCAGTCAGGAATCCAGAGCATACGCCCTTTGCCTTGCAGGCTCACCATCTGGGACTGAAAACTCATCCCAGATAGCTACAGTCCTGCCCTGAGGAACCAGAAATAGGGCAGGGCTCCTGGTGATAATAGATCCCAGGAATAGAGCCAGACAGCCACCACTATTCCACCTCCCCCTCCTCTCCTCTTCTCCAAGTTCAAGAGTATCATTGGCCTCACTCCCATCGTTTTCTGTCCATTGTGCTGCTTTTCGCTCCCATTCTGCATATGTGCTGATGTTCCCCACATTTCCGACTCTAAGGTCCTTTGTATTTATTCTTTCCCTTCCCTGGACATAGCCACTGGAGTTTTCACTTCCTTACTTAAGCCCTCCCTCTAGCCTTTTTCCTCTCAGTGTCATCTCTCTCTTTTCGTTATTAGGGGCACATCATACACAGTCTGATACCAAACCCTGGGAGGATGTGCTTGTATTTCTTACATGACATACCCAGGACCTTTGGGACAGAAGTGTACCTAACTTGTCACAGTTTCAATCTATTGCTCTCACTCTTCCTATGCGGAGTCAGGAGCGCCCCACCTCCTCAACCTGGTTCTGAGGTTCCCTTACAGCAAGTCCTTCTTCCCGAAGTCTAAGAGATTCCTCTGGTGGGACGTATCTCAAAATCCCTCCCTGGTCTGTTCAGAGACAAGGAGGTCATCACAAAGCTATGGTAGGTAACTCTAGGATTTCATCTGAGCTGGTGACTGAGGCATCCAAGGTCAGGGAAAGTCTACAGGGTAGACTCACAGGCTGCTGTCTCAGCAGCCTCCGTTGTCTGGCTGCTTTACCTGTAACCCGGGTTCCATCCAAAGCCCACTTGCCCACTAATTCTAGATGATGTGCTATAAACCTCACCTTGTCCCTGGTTCTACAATGAACAGCCAACACCTTCCAAAGCTTTCTGCTACTGCAGGGTTACTGACATTCCTCCTTTTCCTCTGTTCCCTTGGTAACGAAACAAACAGCCTATGTTGATGACTATGTTGGAGACCCCATTTTGCCAGAGAGGTAGCAAGGGAGCCAACAACCTACTTCAGAAACCTTCTGTTCCAATGAGAGGAATTGGACAAATTGATGTTAGTATAAAATATGTCAAAGCTATGAAGCAATGAAAGAAGTGGGGGGTGAGGGTATGGAGGGCGTTAGGGGAGCAGGGAAAGCGGGCTGTGGAGCTGGGAGGTCTCTCTGCTCAGATAGCGACGGGGAAGACACTAGACTAATGTGACAAGAGAAAAAGTGGGAGTTTGTGTGAACACTGATCCATATAGAAACTTCAAACCTGGGCAGCGAGTGTGTGAATCTGAAGAGCAAGGGGGTGGGATGATGGTGGTGTGCACAGGAAGCCAGCAGGAGGTGCCTTCTCACCTGGTGAGAAGCCGGTGATGGCCGCTGGTGACAGCTGGCAGCCCCTGCAGGCAGGCATACAATGTTGGGGTTAGGAATTTGGCTGCTATACTGTGTAGAGTATTTTTATTTGAAGGTGTGAAGAAATACTCTCCGGATTTTGGTAAAGCGGAGGAGGGACTGGGTAAAGTAAAGGGGGGACTGGAAGGCGTAAATAAAGTGGCATGATTCTCTCTCTATTTCACTGTTTCTCCCTCCCTTCTTGAATTGCCATGGAGACCAGAGTCTGCCTAAGAGAAGCAGCCCCATCCTCTTGGTGCAAACTCAGACCCCATGATGGAAGTCTACCTCGCACTCTACCAGAAGTAAAAATGACAAGTTTAAAGACATTGCTTGACTTTGTTTGCGATCCTAGCCCTAGGCAACTACACTTCATTTCATCAAACATTATAAGTGAGGCAAGATAGGAAGACAGAGAATTAAGGGGACAAGAGAAAGGAAGAGCCCCCCCACGCTCTTGGATCTCATTTAAATTTCCCATTGGTGGGCTGATGAGATGGATCAGTGGTTAAGAGCACTGGCTGACTGCTCTTCAAAGGTCCTGAGTCAAATTCCCAGCAACCACATGGAGGCTCACAACCATCTGCAATGGAATCTGACGCCCTCTTCTGGTGGGATGATGGCAACTACAGTGTATTCATACACATAAAATAAATAAATCTTTTTTAAAAAAAATTCCCAGGTTAAGAGTCAAGAAATTTGACAAAACTGATCAAATCCCACAAGTCTCTAGGAACTATTCTCTCTTCTCTTAGAAGGATCATAAACAGGATTATTAAAGCAGCTAGCCAGCCATGTTTAAGAGCAAAACATGTCTTATCCTTCTGTGTCCTGTGTATAGTAAGAATTCTTTAATCTTTAAACATCTAATTACATTCTTTGAAGAATATAAACTAAATGCCACTACTGGTTTTTTATAGTGTGTGTGTGTGTGTGTGTGTGTGTGTGTGTGTGTGTGTGTGTGTATGAGCAGTCTGGCTAGACTGTCTTGCCAGGGAGCTTTCAGGATCTTGCTGTCTGTATCCTCCATCTCTGGGGTTACAGGCAGATGTGGCCCTGCCCTCGCCCATCCCCAGCTTGTATGGTTACTGTCCAGGCAGCCACACCGGTACCTCATCTCGGCTAGAACTGATTTTTTGCAGTATAAGTCAAGGGCCCAACTGTACCTGCGTACAGGTCTTGGAGGACACCTCAAATTTCACAAGGAGCTTGCATGGCTGAGTTAGCTCACCACTGCTCACCACCAGCAGTGCTTTCTCTCTTTAATTTTTAATTTTTAAATTCGGAGTTTTGAGACAGGGTCTCATGGAGACCAGGTTGGTCTCCAACTCATGATGAAGGTGATCTGGTACCCCACCTCTGCCTCCCGAGTGTGGGGTTTTATAAGCATGTACCGCCATGCCTGGCCTCTTTGGGATGTTTTCTAGGATCCCTTGAGTTTGATGGTGAGCTTTTCTTGGCTAATGATTATGTGACCATTTTATTCTGATTTTTTTTGTTTCCTGAGACCACCTAGTGTGCAATGAGCCACGTGTGCTGAAATAGCATTCATAGAAGGATTTTCCTACCTACCCCATCCCTGCTTCAGGTGAAACAATTGCAGCTGTCAGAGAAGATGTGGATATGACAAGTGACCCATCTATGTCTTAGCTGTGTTTTTACCTTCAGTAGAGTCAGAAATCCACTCAAGGCTCTTGGTGAGGTCAGCCAACTCTAAGAACATTTACTTAAATTTTCTGTACGTGTGTGTGTGTATGATGTGTGTGTATGTTTGTGTATGAGGGCATGTGCCTGCCACAGGGCTTATATCACTCTTCACCTTCTACCTTGTTTGGGACAGGATCTGTCTTCTGCTTTCTGCAGACTGGCAGCCCCATGGGCTTCCGGATTGCCAGGATAGGAGCAGGGGTGGTGGTTATCTTTCCCTCTTACCTTTCTTATTTTTCTTTTTTTTTTAAAGTTAGATATTTTCTTCATTTACACTTCAAATGCTATCCCAAAAGTTCCCTATACCCTCCCCGCCCCCCCCCCCCGTCCTGCTCCCCAACCCACCCACTCCTGCTTCCTGGCCCTGGCATTCTCCTGTACTGGGGCATATGATCTTTCCAAGACCAAGGGCCGCTCCTCCCATTGATGGCCTACTAGTCCATCCTCTGTTACATATACAACTAAGGACACAGCTCTGGGGAGTACTGGTTAGTTCATATTGTTGTTCCTCCTATAGGGCTGCAGACCCCTTTAGCTCCTTGGGTACTTTCTCTAGCTCCTTCATTGGGGGCCCTGTGTTCCATCTAATAGATGACTGTGAGCATCCACTTCTGTATTTGCCAGGCACTGGCATAGCCTCACAGAAGACAGCTATATCAGGGTCCTGTCAGCAAAATCTTTCTGGCGTATGCAGTAGTGTCTGGCTTTGGTGGCTGTATCCCTCTCACCTTCCTGCAGGAAGGCAGAGATACATTTGCATCTGTCTCTGCCTCAACCTTCCAAGTGCTGAGGTTAGAAGGCGTGTGCCGCCACACAGCTGTGCTGGGGTTAGAAGGCATGTGCCACCACACCCAGCTATTTTAATTTATTTTGTGCATATGAGTGTTTTGCCTGCATTTCTGTACCACGGGCCTGCCTGGTCCCCAGTGCCTTGGAGATCCTGGTGCTTGTAGAGATTGTAACAAGGAGCAAAGAACTTTAGAGGATTGAGCTGTTTCAGGAACGCATTGAATAACCTCACCTTTGGCAATGCTTCTAATTCAGAAGCTGCAGAACCTCCAGTCCCAACTCCCCCAGAAACTCCATCTCTG
This sequence comes from Mus caroli, assembly GCF_978045245.1. Taxonomy (NCBI): domain Eukaryota; kingdom Metazoa; phylum Chordata; class Mammalia; order Rodentia; family Muridae; genus Mus; species Mus caroli. The sequence continues at coordinate 18,699,572 of NW_028227263.1, read as the reverse complement.
CGTCTTTCGCCCCCACCACTGGAAAAGACATGGCACTTTATTTAGTGTGTGTGTGTGTGTGTGTGTGTGTGTGTGTGTATGTGAGTGCACATACCTTCCACATGCATGCCCATGCTGTGGTGTGCTTGTGGAGGTCAGAGGCCAACTTGTTCTCACCTTCTAAACATACAAGTTCTGGGACTGAGTTTAGTTTAGCAGGTGTGGCAGCAGGGTGCCCTCATCCTCTGAGCCATCTTGCCAGTTTACAATCTCACTTTCATATCTCTCTCATCACCCCTCCTTTTTTTTATTATTATTTTTTTTTATTTTGAGGCAGGGTCTCACTGCATAGACCAGGCTGGCCTGGAACTCACAGAGATCTACCTGCCTTTGCCTACCAATTGCTGAGATTAAAGGTGTGCACTACCACACCCATCATAAAGACCAAATGTTGCCACATATCAGTCAATCTACTCCAGACATCAAGAAGATGCTGTAATAGCAGACATAGGATGCAGATGCGTCGAACTCAGCTCTTCCGTGTGCTCTGGGAAGCTGGAGAGATGATGGCTCCTCGGCTAAAAGCATTTGGCTGTGCAGTCCTAATGATCTGAGTTCCAGATCTATTCAGAAAGCTGTCTCCTGACATTCGCACACACACACAAACACGCACACACAAACACGCACACACAAACACGCACACACAGACAGACAAGTACACAGGGAGAGATCGACTTTTTAAAAGGTTCACGGCAAAAAAAATCACAGGCAAAAAAAAAAAAAAAGGCTTGGTCCTCTTTACTGGAAGGGTGCTTTCCTTGGTATCCCATCATTGTATGCTGAATCACAGTCACCTGTTGTTTGGCTGTGCACAGACTAACTCTGATTCCGTGAAAGCCATCAACGCACTTAGGCAATGTTGGCTCTAGGGTCTAGAGGTCGTCTCCATCTGCACAAGTTGGCTGAAGAACTGGTCTCTAACTTTAACATGAAAGTTTCCTTCGGGATGTAGAGGATGTGATTTGTAGCCCACAAAATGAAATCCCAACATGAGATCAGTGTTGTAATCTTTCTAGGAGAAGTGGAATCCTGAGCAGCCCTAGAGACGTTTCAGAGGTAGAAAGTGCAGGACAGACTGTAACTCAAGGATAATGGGTTCTGGCCCCAGGGTTGTAGTGGAGAGGGGAAAGGGAAGGGGAAAGGAAGAAGCCTTGTGAAGGACAGGACCACTGGGCTCAGCAGTTAAGAGTTCTTGCTGGCCCGGCAGTGGTGGCGCATGCCTTTAATCCCAGCACTTGGGAGGCAAGGGGAGACGGATTTCTGAGTTCGAGGCCAGCCTGGTCTACAGGGTGAGTTCCAGGACAGCCAGGGCTACACAGAGAAACCCTGTCTCGAAAAACAAAACAAAACAAGAGTGCTTGCTGTTCTCATAGAGGATGTGAGTTCATTTCCCAGCACCCACATGGGGTGGTTCACAACCTCCTGTAACTCTAGCTCCAGGGCTGGTATCCTCTATCCTCCAAGGATGCCTGTGTGTGCATCTACTCACATACATCTCTCTCTCTCTCTCTCTCTCTCTCTCTCTCTCTCTCTCTCTCTCTCTCTCATACACACACACACACACACACACACAATTTTAAGAAAATAGGACTACTGATTAGTTACTTAGTTAATTTATCTCATGCAACAAAATATCTAATAAAAGCAACATAAAGAAGCAAGGAAATAAATAATTAGGCTTACTGTCTCAGGGATATAGTCTGTCTTGACAGGGAAAGTATGATAGTAGCATATTGTGTCCACAGTCAGGAAACAGAGAGACTTACCTGCTGGTGCTCAATTATCTGTCTGTCTGTCTGTCTGTCTGTCTGTCTATCCATCCACCTGTGCATCCATCCACCCATCCATCCATTTATCTGTCTGTGCATCCAGCCAGCCAGCCAGCTATCTGTCTGCCTGTCTGTCTATCTGTCTATCTTGTATACATGTGCATGCCACAGCATGAAGGAATTTTCTCTCTCCTTGTGCAGTGTGGGAATCAAACAGGTTATCAGAATTGGCGGCAGACACCACCTTGCCGGACCCAGCTGCTGCTCAGTTGTTTCTCTTTTTTATTCAGCCCATGGAATAGTGTCACTCACGATTGGGTCTTTTCACCTCAGGGTAACCTGGAAACTTCCTTGCAACTATGCCTAGAGGCTTGTGCCATGGCGACTCCAAATCAAATCAAGATTAACTCTTGCGACTCTCAACATTAAAAGACAACGCAGAGACATTTTAGGCTTGCCAGGACCCTGTCGTATATGAATTCCAGAGTTTGGTTTGAGAGCTAAGCCACTTTACATAGGCTCATATGCTGAAGAGATTAAGTGAACAGCAGTAGGCTTTACAAAGCCTAAAGATTCACTGTTAGCAGCCCCAACCTGGACAATTCCCAACTGGATAAGCCTTCTGCCCACTCTGCAGCAGAACGATAAGATTGGCATTAGATCCCCTCACCCAGAGGTTATAGGGATATTACTTCTAGCCTGAGTCTTCAGAGATCTTCACAGAGATGCTTGTGAGCTGCAGCAACTATAGTGCTGGCTGAGTCACAGTCAGAGGTCCCAGCTCCTCAACTTGAAAGATCCTAATGTCAAGGAATACCAGCTACTGGACATCAGCTAAGTACAAATCTCTCTTATTGGAATCCACGAGATTTCTTTTTCTCTTTCTCTCTTCCCTTCCCTTCCCTTCCCTTCCCTTCCCTTCCCTTCCCTTCCCTTCCCTTCCCTTCCCTTCCCTTCCCTTCCCTTCCCTTCCCTTCCCTTCCCTTCCCTTCCCTTCCCTTCCCTTCCCTTCCCTTCCCTTCCCTTCCCTTCCCTTCCCTTCCCTTCCCTTCCCTTCCCTTCCCTTCCCTTCCCTTCCCTTCCCTTCCCTTCCCTTCCCTTCCCTTCCCTTCCCTTCCCTTCCCTTCCCTTCCCTCTCTCTCTCTCTCTCTCTCTCTCTCTCTCTCTCTTTTTCCAAGACAGGGTTTCTCTGCGTAGCCCTGGTTATCTTGGAACTTACTCTTTAGACCAGGATGGCCTCAAACGCAGAAATCTGCCTGCCTCTGCCTCCCAAGTGCTGGGATTAAAGGCGTGTGCCACCACTGCCCTGCGGCTTCTTCTTCTTCTTCTTCTTCTTCTTCTTCTTCTTCTTCTTCTTCTTCTTCTTCTTCTTCTTCTTCTTCTTCTCCTTCTCCTTCTCCTCCTCCTCCTCCTCCTCCTCCTCCTCCTCCACCACCACCACATTCTTCTTTTTTTAGATTTATTTATTTATTTTATGTATATGAGTACACTTCGATGTCTTCAGACACACCAGAAGAGGGCACCAGATCCCATTACAGATGGTTGTGAGCTACCATGTGGTTGCTGGGACTTGAACTCAGGACCTCTGGAAGAACAGTCAGTGCTCTTAACCACTGAGCCATCTCTCTAGCCCGAGATTTCTTTTTAAAGTACATTTATTTATGAGTGGTTGTGAGGCCCATGTGGTGATCAGAGGACAAGCTCTGGGAATCAGTTCTCTTCTTTCAGAATATGGTTGTAGGGATCAAATTCAGGTTGTTAGGTTTGGCAGCAAGAGCCTTTACCCACTGAGCAACTTGCTATCCAAGATTTACCGGAAATTTTCACATGTGATGGCAAAGGCCTGTAACCCAGATATTAGGGATGCTGTCCCAGGAGGAACAGCTAAAACTACCCTAGGTGAAAGAAAAGTTTAAGGCTAGCCCAAGCAACCTAGTGAATCCTAAAAAAAAAAAGTTGGAGTTGGAGTGACAGCGGAGTTTATCAGAAAGCGAAGTGCTAAGGGATAAACTTGCAATCCCAGACCTGGGCATAGAGACAGGGAATCCCTGGGTTGAATGTCAGTCAGCCTAGCCTGCTTGGTGGTCTAGGCTGGCCACTAGTTTCCACATGAATGTGCTCACACACACACCCACACATGTGTCCCTGTGCAAACACACACATGCTTACACAGTAAGAGAAGGGAAATAATAAAGAGAGTGTGGAGATAGCATAGTGGGAAAGAGCTTTGTCTGGTATGTGGAGGGTTTCAGGTTCAATCCAAAGCAGGGAAGATAAAAACCATGGATATTCTTTAAGCTCTCCAGACACAGAGGTCTGGAGAGATGGCTCCGTGGTTGAGAGCACAGGCTGCTCATCCAGAGAACCCAGGTTTGAGTCCCAGCACTCACATGGCAGATCACACCTGTCTGTAACTGGCCTCTGAAGACACCAGGTATGCCCGGGGTGCAGAGAAGTATGTGCAAAGCTCTCATATATCTAAGCTAAGTGAAACTAAGCTAAGCTAAACTAGACTAGACTAAACTAGTCTAAACTAGACTAAACTAGTTTGCCGCATGCTGAGCAGCGTTGCCTACACTTTCAGAAACCATTGGGAACACAGAGCACTGCTGAGTGGAAGTCCGTTCAAGTGTATTCTAGCCCTGTGTATTCAAGGCTGTTTGAAAAGCTGTTTGGAGCCCTGTACATAGTTGGTTCCAGAGCAGCAGGGCTTGATAGGCAGGCCCTGTGTCAAGACAAACAAAGCTAACCTTGAACAGAAATCTTGTTGTTGGAGCACCACTGGGGGAGGGATGGGGGAGGAGAAGTGCATCTGTAGAGTGATTTACTCCAGTAAAGCCACTAGAAAGGCAGGGTGTGGCCTTCAGGGGACAAGCTAAGGTTCTCCCAACATGTCAGCTCCAAGGGCTCAGCTGAGGCTGGAGACATGGCTCAGTGCATAAAGGCATTTGCTACTGAGACTAATGACTTCGGTCACAGTTGCACGTGCACAAACACACACACACACCACAGATGAAAGAATTGTGGAATGAATAGGGGTTGGGGAGATGACTCAGTGGTTAAGGACCCCCATTGATCTTCCACAGGACCCAGGTTTAATTCCCAGCACCCCCATAGTGGCTTGGGACTGTTTCAGGGGATCTGATGCCTGCTTTTGGCCTCTGCAGGCACCAGGCATGCATATGGTGTACATATGCAGGCAAAATACCCATACACACGATTTTAAAATTTCTATTATCTATTTAATAGATAAATATGACATTAAATATGTTTTTTAGACCTTAATCTATTTCTATATGGAAAGAAGGCTTTATTTACTATCTTGTTTATTTATTTTCAGAAAGTGTATTTCAGACTGGCCTCAGTTACATTAGGCATCCAATATGGGCAACGAGTTTCTGCTGTCTACCACCACGGATGCCAAGAAGATTTTACTGGGGGGAAATTCCATTAAATACAACCTTGTAGTTTTATCTCTTTTAGAGGCTATGTCACAGGTAGCGATAGCGCATTATAAGTGACACCAGAATGACAAATTCCCTCATTACACAGGGAAACTGACTGCCAGATGGACAGCATTCCAGGAAGTCACAGAGATGCAGTAATGCTTGCCCCATGTTTAGATGCCCATGCTATGCAGAAGCAGGGGATACAGACTGAAAATGGCTCCAGGGGAACATGAGATTCTGGTGCCCTAAGAAGACCGGGGAAAAATTATTAAAGTACCCTGCGACCCATGACCTCTGGAAAGAGAGGCATTAGACACCACCCAGGGTGTGGAACCAAGACACCACCTTACCCTACCCAGTTCAAAGCAGAGAGGTGGCCCCAGGAGAAACTGGGAGTTAGATTTTACTCAGATGCCTCCCCCAAAAGGGTACATATATATCCAAATGTTTGCCACCATTTTCTCAACTATTCTACCAATGGAAGTATCAGAGCAAGTTGTTAAAACCTTACTAAAGAGAATCACTCCTCATTTTGAACTTCCCAAATCTCCCCAAAGTGACAACAGACCTTCTTATGGTTTAATAAGCTAAGAGATTTCACAGGCTTTCAACATAACTTTTGGCACCCTCCATCTGGAAGTTGTTGAAAAGGCAAACTCACAAATGATGTCAAGAAACCTCTGAAACAGGCTGTGTTTACTCCTGTCTTAGTTAAGGTTTCTATCACTGTGGTAAAAATGCTATGATGAAAAGCAGCTTGGGAAAGAAACTTTATTTTATCTTCCATTTCCATTTCCAGTTCACACTCCATCACCAACAGAAGTCCAGACAGGAACTCAAGGCAGGAACCTAGAAGCAGGAACTGGAGACCATGGAGGAGTGTTGCTGGCTGGTTCCCCATGGCTTTCTCAGCTTCTTTTATAGCACCTGGGACCTCTAGCTCAGTGATGCCATTGCCCACAGGGAGCTGGGCCCTCTCCTACCAAACACCAGCCAAAAAGGAAAAAAATCGCACCACAGTCTTGCCCACAGGACAATGTATTGGGGGACATTTTCTCAGTTGAGGTTCTTAACTCCCAAATGACTCTAGCTTGTGTCAAGCTGACATAAAACCAGCCTCTGCCACTTCCTGTTGCCTAGTGAATAATTAAAGTCAGAGGCCAGTGCAGTGGCTCAGCCATTAAAAGTATTTTCTTCGTGGAGCTCAATCTCTGGACCCCACAGTGGAGAGAGAGAACGGACTTCCGAAAACATGTCCTCTGACTCTGCCCCCACACCTACTACCAATACTGCTACTGGAACTCTTAAGTAAAGTGCAATTAAGGAAAACAAAATCACTCCTAAAGCTAACAGTGACTATGGCCTTAATGAGGATCTTTATGTTTGACCGTAAAATTATTGAGGCCGGGATTCATGTAACCCACCCTGGCCTTATATTCACTGCAGGATTGAGGGTGGCTTTGAACTCTTCATCGCCCTGCCTCTGCCTACTAAATGGTGGGCTTAAAGAATGGTTTCACTACAGCAGACTACAAAAGGCTTCTTCTAACCTATGACCTAATAATGACAATCTGTTTAGTACAAATATAGCATGCCTTGTTTGAATATGGTGACATGGGTCAGAGCGATGGCTCAGCAGCTGCCAGTACTCACTGCTCTTGGGGAGAACCCAGCTGCGCATGGTGGCCATAAACACCTATAACTTCAATTTTAGGGGACCCAACACTTTCTTCTGATCTCTTTGGGCCTAGGCATGCACATGATGCACATACATGCATGCAGACAAAACACGCATACACATAAACTAATTTAAAAAAAAAATCTTTGAAAAAAAATCAAAAATAGAGTATGGTAATGAAGTTCTTCCAGATCCTGATGGTAAAGCCAGTGAGCCACATACGTGCCTGGGAGGCCATATGGTTAAAAACCCAGAAAAGGAGTCCTCACCTACACGATGCTCAACAGGGGGAAGCATTTGCTGAGCAAGCCTATCATTTGAATCTCATCCTGGGAGCCCATGATGGGAAGTTGTCCTATGACCTCCACACATTGTGACAGTCACACATCTTCACACGCGCACACACACACACGCAGTACATGTATATACATATACATCATATACATATACATACACATAAACTAGAGCCTTCAATGAGGAGGCTCTTCTTCCTGTATGGAAAGACCTTCCTTGCCAGGTCTTCTTGATTCCCCCTGCCCATCCCAGTCTTTGTTATTTAAGCATGGAAGCTAAGCACTCCACTCTATCTCTCTATGCTTTTCATTCACTAGATTACCTTGATCCCATGGTGGAAGGAGAGAATTGACTTCCCACGTATTTCTGTAATCAAGGCAGGCCTTGAATTATTAATTTTCCTGCCTCAGCCTCCCAAGTATCTGGAGTGACAGTCTTGCACTACCAGTACTGGTTTTCAGGGATATTCTTCATGGGTCCATGTACAACCTTAGGCTAAGTGTACATATGTTTGCAAACCATTAGCAGACTGAGAAGTTCTCTTCAACCAAGCGGAAAAGTTGCCTTGAGTTCGGAGATTGTGAAGACAGGAGTCACTCATCTATCTGTTGGTAGTGAGGACCTTAGTTCATGGTTTTTTTTTTTTTTTAAGTTTATGTGTATGAGAGTTTTGCCTGCATGTGTGTCTGAGCCACGTGAATGCAGTTCCCTCAGAGGCCAGAAGAGAGCATCATCTCCTTGGAACTGCAGTGACAGAGGGTTTGACCACCATTTGGGTACCTGGTCCCTTTGGAAGAGCAGCTGGTGCTCTTAACCACAAAGCCTTCTCTCCAGCTCCTTTATGTTCGATCTAATTTGCTTGTTTTGTTTTACTTTGCGACAGGATCTCATGTAGCCTGGTCTGGCTTCAAACTTGTTAGATAACCGAGAATGACCTTGAACTCCCGATTCTTGGGAGTGCTGGGATGGCAGGCCTGAGCTACCACACTCCACTCTGATTTATGTCTCTGGGAAGACATGCATTTGAATGCCACAATGTGTGTTGGTGAGAGAACACCTTGCAGAGTCAGTTCTCTCCTTTCAGTAGGTAGGGTGTGAGGATCGAACTCAGGTTGTCAGGTTTGGCTGCAAGCTCCTTGAGCTGTTGAGCCACCTTGCTGCCCCTTTCTTTGGTGTTCTTTGAGGCACTGCTAATGGAATAGTATACATTCAACAACTGCATATGTGTATGGTTTCCCTCTGATCTAGTTGACCACCAGATTTCTGCTTAGAATGACTCTTTTGGATTTTGTCATATTTTCAGCAGATTGACATCAATATGTCTTTAAACTTTTAAAATTGCTTAGCCCAATTTCACTAAATCTTGTTTATTCTGAGACAAATTCCCTTTAAACAGGCATGGAAGTATGCTAAAGACGTCAGCAAAGATGAGATGGCTGTTGGCTGTGTATTTCTAATGTCTCTTGTCTGCCTGGTGGCTGTCCCCTTTATAAGGTCGTGGCTGACTCCAGCTCTTGTGACTCATCAACGACGAACGGTGGGAGTCATCCACTCTTCCAACAGCCTTAAGTGCTTCCCCGTGCCTTATAAATATCACTCCCAGCCATGGCAGAAATCCTCAGCATATTCTGCGGCTAAACTCTGATTAATGGCTGTGCTCTATGGATCTGAGAATTTTAGAGGCTAACCGTAAATATAAGGGAAGATATTTTGAATCATCTGGCTCCACTTTACTAGGGAAACAAAAGCATTCACTTTACTGACATGGGAATTTGCCTGGGGAGATTCTCAACACTTAGGATGGATGCTTGCTACCAGATCTTCTTCAGCGGTACTTGTAAAATAAGCAGGCTTGGGATCACTGTTCATTAGACCTGGAGACTTGGAATTAGACAGCTTACATTTGGTGGCACCACAATGCCTTATGGTTAGCAACTCCTGGCTGACATTGCTGCAGGATGCACGAGGTAGGTGTGTTTTCAGATGCCTGTGGTAGCAGGGGTGCTGGCTGAAAACTACAACCCACCCTGGGGATCCTCGAGGTGGGCAAAAGAAGTCTGTTTTCACTGCCATGACCATTAAGCATCTAATTTTATTTCTTAACTAAGCATATAATAGGCAATTTAACATACAGAGCTTTCAACTGTGCACAAAGGATCCTTGCTGGTATCGTTCTGCAGACTTTACTACTAAACTCAGAAATGAAGTTAGGCACAGTCAGTCATCTTTTGGCAGTAGCCCCAGGCTGTCTGTCTTATGTGCATTTTTTTTTTTTAAATAAAAGAAAGCATTTCCTTTGAGGCTCTCAGTTTCAGAGGTTCCATGACCATCACTTGTGGGTCCCGAGGACTGAACTTAGGCTGCCAGGCTTGGTGGCAAGTGTCTTACTTGTTGAGCCTCGCACTTCCCACCTGACCTCCTACAGCACACGCCTTAAGTTTCAGTCGGTTATTAGAATCATGGTTCTCAGTGGAAAAGAGTGTATCTACTTTCGGGTGTTAGCCTTAGGATTACATGTAACAATCTGCTGTGTGCTTGACTGTCTGAATAATCTTAAGAATGGCATCTTTTCTTCCCAGTCTACTGAATGATGAAGCTCTAGTTTCTAAGCTTGGACCTTCTAATGTCCCTTATATCAGGCAGGGTCCCTGCATAGGCGTGGTCTATATTTTCTGTTTGGCTTAAAGAAGCCTCAAAAGACTGACTTCCAGCCATTGTCAAACCCTGATTTAAAGGATCCAAGTCTCAGAGAGGTGAAATGAAAGAAAGGGCTATTAAGGTAACATGGTCCGGAAAGAGAACTATACACATGCGTGTGCACACACACACACACACACACACACAGTCTAGTTACATCTCTCTGAGAGTCAAAAATTAGTATTCCTATGAGTATCAGTGTATGCCTGGTGCCCTTGAAGTCCAGATGAGGGCATTGGATCCCCTGGAACTGGAATTACAAATGGCTGTGTTATTTGTACAAGCAGTTCTTAACCACCGAGCCATCTCTCCAGCCCTTGAGAATCAAGAATTTTGAGAAATAAGGTTAAATATAGCTAATAATCCACGCACAAAGTCAGAATGTGTCCGTGTGTCCTCTAACATACTATGCTGCAGGACCAGGTCAGTTATCCTACCAGAGAGAGTTGTCTTTGGCAATTTCCTTCTAGACTCAGTTGATAGAGTGCTTGCATAACATGTAGACCTAGCATTCGTAAGGCCAAGGATTTATTCCCTAGTGCAGTCTGGCCTTATGCCCATATCTGTAATTCTGTAATTCTAGCACTTGGGAGGCAGAGGCTGGAGTATACAAAGTTTAAGGTCATCCTCAGTGTGGTGGTTTGAATATACTTGGTCCAGGGAGTGAGTGGCACTATTGGGAGGTGTGGCCTTGTTGGAGGAATTTCATCACTGGGGTGGTGTGTGTGTGTGTGTGTGTAAGTCTTTAAGACCTTCCTCCTCGCTTCCTTTTTTTTTTTTTTTTTCGGTTTTTTGAGACAGGGTTTCTCTGTATAGCCCTGGCTGTTCTGGAACTCACTCTGAAGACCAGGCTGCCTCAAACTCAGAAATCCACCTGCCTCTGCCTCCCAAGCGTTGGGATTAAAGGCGTGTGCCACCACTGCCTGGCCTCTTCCTAGCTTCCTGAAAGATAGTTTTCTACTGTTTGCCTTCAAAGAGGAACAAGATGTAGAACTCTCAGCTCCTTTTCCAGCACCTGCCTGAATGCTGCCATGCTTAATGTCTCAATGATAATGGACTGAACCTCTGAACCTGTAAGCCAGTTTCAGTGAAATTATTCTGGGAAGTGTTTTCTGAGAGCACAAAGAGGCTGTGTTCCAGAGATCGCTGAGATTGTACCTCAGCTTCAGCTGGATTTGGTAACATGTAAGAGTCACCCAGGTGGTACTGGTTTTGAAGGCATGAAGGGGTCATGAAGAACAGCTGAGGCTTGGCACTATGAGAGGCCAGGGAAGGCCATTGGTGAAGGTGCAGCCTCAGTTGCAGTTGATGACCCAGAACTGAAGGCGTCATGCAGAGGAGTTGAGGCTGGGCACCATGAAGGGAGCCTCTGAGAGGCTACTGGTGAAGCCTATTTGCAGTGAGAAACCCCATCATGTTAGAGATGCCAGTACCATGGGATGACCATCAGGAACAGCAGCAACAGTGGAGTAGAATCAACCAGACCCTGGAATGCTACAGAGGGCAAAGCTAGAGATATGACCCAAGCCCTTTGGAGGAACCCAGAAGATAATTGGTGGGTACCAGACATTGGAACAAGAAGCTGTAACTTCAATGTTGCCTTGGAGACGCCAAGATGTTTGAGATGCCAGAGTCATGGGATACCTGTTATGGAAAGCTACTAACAGGGAGTGGAACAAGCCACCAAAGAGAGTTGTGCTGCATTCAACAAAGCAGAAAGGAGTTGGATATCAGATGTGGAGATGTTGAATTTAGAGTTTTCCCAGCTGGTTTTTTGGTCTTGCATTGGTCCAGTATTTCCTCAGTATGAAGCTTTGGAATGATAAGGTATATCCTGTGACGGTGGAGGTATGTGATCCACTTTTTTTTGATTTTATAAGGGATTACAATTAAGCGATTGGATGAATCTCAGAAGAGACTTTGAATTTTTACAGACTATGGGACTTTTGGAGTTGGACTAAATGTATTTTTTATTATGCTTTGGCTAAGTCTGGCCCCCAGAGACTTGTGTGTTTGAAGAAGATTATGGGACCAGGGAGTAGAATGTAGTGGCCCAGGGAGTGGCATATTAGGAGGTGTGGCCTTTTTGGAGTAGGTGTGGCCTTGTTGGAGGAAGTGTGTCACTGTGAAGGTGGGCTTTGAGATCCTTCTCCTAGCTTCCTGGAACTCAGTCTTTGTCTTTGGAAGACCTCCTTCTCCATTACCACAGCTGCCTGGATGCTGCCATGCTTCCTTCCTGCATTGATGATAATGGACTGAAACTCTGAGCCTGTAAGCCAGCCCCAAGTAAATGTTGTCTTTATAAGAGTTGCCTTAGTCATGGTGTCTGTTCACAGCAATGAAACCCTAAGATGCTCAGCTATGGAGCACAGTTAAGGCCAGTCAGGGCTGAATGAAGCCAAACAAGAGGCTGGAGAGACCTGCCAGCAGTTAAGAGCACTGACTGCCTTTCCACAGGACACAGAGATTCGTTCCCAGCACCCATATCAGGTGGCTCCCAACTGCAACTCCAGATCCCCGGGGTTTGATGCCCTATTGTGGTGCCTATGGGCAGTCTCACACATGTGTCATACATAAACCTACATGCCCATAAATGAATATAGATCTTTTTAAATAGAGAGAGGCTCTTTCCAGTCAGTGACAATCAATGGGCACCTCTCAAGAACACTGACACGGTGCCATAGGACAGGGCGGGAAGAAGTGTAAGCTGGGACAGCCTGCTGCCAACGCTGAGGTCACCCTCAGAGCACACACAAAGGCTCAGTTCCAGGAGGCAAGAAGAAGAATCCTGTGCCTGAGATTGCATGTGGGGACTTTGTTTGGGCCTCTGACTGGGCCATGCGGTAGAGAAAAAGCTATGTGCTAGAGAGCAAGGGGCTGGAGTTCTGTGTGAGCAAGATCAAATCCCAGAAAGTAAGTTGCCATCATATAAATAAATGGATTTCTCATTCTATGTAGTAAAAGAGGAGGCTGCAGGCCTGTGAGCACCTGGCTCACAATTTAATCCCAGCACTCAGAAGGCAGAGGCAGGTGGATCTCTGTGAGTTTGAGGCCAGCCTGGTCTACATAGGGAGTTGTAGGCCAGACTAAGACCCTATCTCAAAACAAAACTTTACATAAGAAAACCCAAGTAAATGTGTTGCCAAACAATGAGAGATCTGCTACCTGTTTAGGGAAAGTCCTCTCTACTCCCCTTTTAACAGAGCAGGCTGGCAGACAAAGCATCAGAGTCTTGCCAAACAAACCCAACACTGCTTTCTTCAACTGCTCCAATGGATACAGGACTCTAGCAAGCAAAAGCGGCTTCACCAGGCTGAAGAGGGGCCACCCTGTCTCATCTCCTGTTCTCCACAGCTCAGTGTCTACAGGTTTTCACCTCACTCTTTGCTTATTCCAAATCCAGCTACCTCAGACACCCTGGGTTCAGCCCTCCTGGTGCTCTCCAGGGTGCTCAGCACCCTGTCCCCAGCTGGTTTCACAAAGGCCTCCACTTCCCTCTTGGCACCTGTACTTCAAATACATTCCTTGTACTATCATATTTCTCTACTATGACTCTAATTGCCCTGCACTGTAATTTATCTGTTTGCATAGAGGCCCCCTCCACTAAACTAAACTCATACTAGGCAGGTTACTCATGTTGAATCACCTCTGCATTGCCAACATAAGCTAAGGCGTCGCACCTGGCCCAGTGCAACCATGCCAGAAAGGATTGTTGAATGAATAGGCGAGGCAGTGCCTTGGGGCTGACATATGCTACTGAGACTTCTGTTCAGCCATCATCCTTGGTCTTTCCCAGGTCTGTGTCTTTTCTTCAAGATTCTCGCTCTGGTCAAACTGTCAAGTTTGAAGTGGGTGGGAGCATCTCATGGACACTGTATTATAAAGAGACGTGGGCTGCAGTCCTTACCCACTGTGAGACCTAGCAAGCTCCAGTTTCTGTTAACCAGATCAACCTTGTGTGTGCGTGCCTGTGTGCACACGCATGCATAGCATTCCTTCACTGAATTATACCCCTAGTCTAAGCCAATCAAGCTCTGTCAAGCTCCTAGCATAGGCGTAGCACACAAGCCTGAATAATTTTCTAAAGGGTTCATCTAATAAGGTCTGTCAGTCACCTGGATAGGAAAACCCCCCTCAGAAAAGGATCTGGACTAGAATAAACCATCTCACCCAGCAATCTTTGTCTCCCTGTTTGCTTTAGCAGAGGTGGCAGGTCGTAGCCCCCACAAGCTCCCTCACTGCATGGTGACACACAGCAAGGGTGTTTTTTCTTTGCAATGTCCTTTTGGCCACAGTCCACCCTCCTCAGTAGAGGGCACCCCACTTTACTCTGTAACAAACACAGTGCACACTGTCCTCTTACCACTGTGCACCTCTCAAGCCCTCTCTCTGCTTTTGTCTGCCCATTCACTTTAGAAAAAAATAATGACCCAACGCTCAAGAAACCACAGAGCCAACCACACAGGCAAAAGCAGCCTGAACTCGAGGCTGACAGTTCTGGAAGATGAACGAGTGGAGTCAGTGTCTCCTGCCCAGGAGGTCTCAGGTTCCCAAAGGGCAGACACTAAGAGAGAACTCTTCACAGCACAGGGACCTGCTCAGGCACAGCCAGACACAGCACGGGGCTAACTCTGCCTGTGGCCAGGGAAGGGTGTTCACAGATGCCAGATCGTAGAGTGAAAGAATTTCAGCCTCATGTCAGAATGGATGTCCTACGGTCTTCCGTCTCACCATCCACTTTGAATGTGCTTAACTTCCTCTTTAGGAGCAGGCCTTTCCATCCTGGTGCTGCCCTGTGCTCCTCCCCATCCCAGTTTCTCAGTTTGATTAATCCAGATTCTTGCCTCTTGGTGTCCACCCCCTATCTGACTTCCCCCACAGACCCTCTCACTCCGAATAGTCTGTGCAGATATACCACAGTGACCATCTCAGTTGCTGCAGTACCTCCTGGAATGTTTGCCTGCTTGCACTAAACCCAGCACTTAGCATTCCCCAGAAAATCTGCGTGGCTAACACCATAGGCTGCAAGCAAGGCTTTAGTGCATGGATCTCTGCCAGTGGTTGGTCGCCATGCTGTGTCTTCCCATTGGCCCTCTTTCCTCTGGGATCTACATGGATTGTAAAAGTTGCTTCTGTAACTTCACTGGCTTTGCTCTGTTGTCTCCTCTATAGCTCTCCTGACACACGCGAGTCTAACTCTTCTCCCTGCCGAGGGTCTCCTGGAGTCTGACCTTAGAGTCAGATGAGAGTAAATCAAAACAGAAAAATGAAGGCTGAAGGCCAGTTCTGTCACTTGGGGCTGGTTGTTAAAAATGTCACCTGTTTTTGTATTAGTAAAAGGACATAGGTTGAGGGATTTGCTCAATGGTGTGTGCCTACTATGCACGAGGCTCTGGTTAAAGGACGAGTTAGTTGCGCTTTACAGGATTGAATAAAATCTATAGGTACTCCTAGAAAATTGTTAGGCTCATAGACTCACACTTGGTTCCAGCTGCTAGCAGGAGTGTTGGCTTCCTGCTGTGAAGCATCCAGAGACCCTGTCCTCACCTGGCAGGAAGACAAAGGAAAATGGTGTAATGGTCCACTGCGGAGAATATACAAGGAAGATGTGGCTGAAGGATAAGGCACATCCTGGAGTGAAAGTCAGGAACAACTCACTGTCAGGTCAATTTTAGAGGAAGCAGAGTGGAGTCGGAGAAGGTGGGTCATGCGTGACAGCTCCACCTAGCTCATGAGCTCCAGGGGAAGGGGGTGTCGGCACAATGGGCCAGCAGGCTCAAAACCTAGGGACTTGATGACCAGTTTAAGACAACCCTGGAGGATAACAAGACAGACACTGTGTGGTGACAGAACTCCCTAGAGCTCAGCCCTGGCTTTATTCCCAGGACAGGGCTGGAGCTATTTGCTGGGCTAGTCATTACTACAGAGATTAGGGTAAGAAAATATAGGAGTGCCTGGACTCTCTTATAGAAGACCCAAATGTTTCCAGTGATTGGCAGGTTTGAAAGGAATTGACTCAGCGGAGGGGGTTTTTGAAGCTGTAAGATCTGGGTCCCCTTTCTGCTCTGGCACTTGCTAGATGTATGGCTTTTTTTTTTTTTTTTTAAGTTTTCTCAAGATCAAAGGGCTCAGTTCTAAAACCAAGACTGTGGCAGGTGATACTGGATAATGCCCATCCCAGACGAACCGCTGGATCCCTTCACACCTAAGTCTCCAACTATAAGATGTGGCAACCTCCTGCTTGCATCCTTCAGTGAGAGCCTGCCTTCCCTGATTCTCACCATAAAGTTGTGTCTTTCAGAGGACGCCAGGGCTGTACCAACTTCTATATACACAGGAAGAACTCATGGTTGGCCCCATTTTCCTTTGTGTGCTGAAGCTAGATATTTGAAATGCAAAACACTTTCCATCTACGTGTGTTTGACGGTCTTAGCTTTGGCTCATGTTGCTGTCTGTACATCTCCCTTGTATTACGTTCCTGTATCCCATCACTAGGGACGTGTAGTGAGGCCCAGGCACACCATCCTCAGCAGAGAAATGAGCTTGGTAGAAGTTGGATATCTACAGTGGAATTGTAAGTCAGATCCAGGCACATGCACACCTATAATTGCAGCACTTGGGAGGTAGAGGCAGGAAGATCAGGGGTTCAAAGTCGTTTTCAGATGACCTTGAGCTGACCTTGAATGAGTTCAAGGTTAGTCTGGGCTAGATAAGACCATGTCCCTAAATATATACAAAACAAAAACAAACCAAACAAACAAGAGGATCAAACAGACAGAAAATAAGTAAATGGAAAAGAAGGAGAAATGTTCAAGATTTAGCCATAATAGGAGGACTGGGCAAGCAGGGGTCCAGAGTCTTGATAAGGGAGTCCCTTGTCACCTTACCTCCCCACTCCCCACCTGCTGTCACTCTCTTCTTGCTTGAGTCTGGTGGTCTCCACACTTTGGGGCTGGGGACATGTGGGAACTGCCATGGACGGGAAGGATGAGGTCTGAGTACAGAGTTGGAACTAGATGAGCCTAATTGTTATAAATGTTCTCACCCCCCGTTCCTCACAGTCCCCATGGAACCAAGCAGTTCTCCTCCCAGGCATGGACCCAAGTGTCTTAGTTACCTTTCTATTGCTCTGGAGAGGCACCATGACCAAGGGAACTTATAGAAGAAAGAGTTAATGGGGGGTTTAGAGTTTCAGAGGCTGAGTTCATCACCATCATGGTGAGGAGCATGGCAGCAGGCAGGCAGGCAGGCAGGCATGAAGGGCAGGCAGGCAGGCATGAAGAGCAGGCAGGCAGGCAGGCAGCAGGCAGGGAGGTATGAAGGGCAGGCAGGCAGCAGGCATGAAGGGCGGGCATGCAGGCAGGCAGGCAGGCAGGCAGGCATGAAGGGCAGGCAGGCAGCAGGCAGGCAGGCAGGCAGGCAGGCAGCAGGCAGGCAGGCAGGCGGCAGGCAGGCAGGCAGGCATAAAGGGCAGGCAGGCAGGCATGAAGGGCAGGCAGGCAGGCAGGCAGGCAGGCAGGCAGGCATGAAGGGCAGGCAGGCAGCAGGCAGGCAGGCAGGCAGGCAGGCAGCAGGCAGGCAGTCAGGCAGCAGGCAGGCATGAAGGGCAGGCAGGCAGCAGGCATGAAGGGCAGGCAGGCAGGCAGCAGGCAGGCAGGCAGGCATGAAGGGCAGGCAGGCAGCAGGCAGGCAGGCAGGCAGCAGGCAGGCATGAAGGGCAGGCAGGCAGCAGGCATGAAGGGCAGGCAGGCAGGCAGGCAGGCAGGCAGCAGGCAGGCAGGCAGGCAGGCAGGGCACTGCAGTAGGAACTAAGAAGTTACATCCAATCTACAAGTAGGAGGCAGAGACAGCTAAGCTAGAAGTAGCGTGGGCTTTTGAAACCTCCAAGTCCAACCCCCAATGACACACCTTCTTCAATAAGGCCACACTTCATTATTCTGTCCAAACAGATTTACCAGCTGTGGTCCAAGTATTCAAACATATAGGGGCTGTTATCATTCAAACCCTCACAGCAAGATAAACTGGAAACACATCCACACAAAGATATGCACATGGATTTTCATTGCAGTGCTCATGAGAGCCAGGAAGTGCATTAGCTCATGTGTCCATCAAACAGTGGCTAGATAAACAAAATGGAGCATATATAGAATATCCTATAAAAATAAAAAAGAATAAAATGGGGCTGCAGGAATGGACCACTGGTTAAAAGCATATTCTGCTTTTCCAGAGGACCTGAGTTTGGTTCCCAGGACCAACCTGGTAGCTCACAACCAGCTTTGTAACTCTAGATCCAGAGGATCAGATGCCCTCTTCTGGCCTCTGTGAGTACCTGCACTTAGAGGTGCATACGTGCACGCACACACACACACACACACACACACACACACACACACACACACAGATACACAAATACATAAAGGAATGAAATGGAAGGAAACACTCATGCATACTACAGAATGAATGAACCTGGAAAAGATTTTGTCCCATGAAAAAGGGCCACTGTTAAAGGATTGTATAGCATATGAGTCCATTTGTACAGAATGCCCAGCATAGGCAAATCCAAAGAGGCAGAAAGTAAAACAGATTACCCAGGGGCTTGCTACATAGCTCTAGAGCCTGGAGCTGCTTATGTTGACCAGGCTGGTTTTGAACTCACAGAGATCGGCCTGCCCTCCCTTGGAGTGCTCAGATTAAAGGTGTGTGTACCACATCCAGCTCCCATTATTCTTTCTTTCTGTTTGGTTTTTGAGACTGAATCTCCCTCTGTAGCTCTGGCTGTCCTAGAACATTCTATGTAGACCAGGATGGTCTAAAAAGCTCAGAGATCCACCTGCTATGCCTCCCAACTGCTGGGATTAAAGATGTGAGCCACTATGCATGGCCTATTCTTTCTTACTCACTTCTCCCACCAAACCCAGAGTCCTTGACACATTCAATTAGGGTTCCCTGTATGAGCGTGGGAAGGGAGTTGGGAATTATTGACTCAAGCAGGGGCAATTTACCAGTGGATATCATTGAAATTAGAGCTCCCCAGCCCTCAGCCACCACTAACAGCCTACAGTTTCTAAGAGAGGGGTGGGGCCTCGTGGACCCCTCCCCCATCTATGGTGGGATGAATGAATCCAGTCTAGTACAGTCTTGTGCAGATAACTACTGCTGGTCTGAGTTTAGGAATGCAACAGTCTTGTCAATCCAGACGACAGTGTCTCACACCCTGCCTTCCCACCCTGCCATCTCTTACTTTTTTTCACCTCTCCCTGCCAAGATTCCTGAGCCTGGGAGGAGGGCGTGGTTTAGCACTAAACAGTCACTTACTGTCAGTACTTTAGTTATGAGTCTATGCACTAACCGCTGACCACCGCAGAGAGAGCCCTTCATGGCCAACACTGGAAGGAAGCAGCGCTCTCTATGTACAAAGTTAATTATTCAGAAGACACCACATCCATTAGTGAGACAGTGCAACAGGCTCCAATAACGCCAGCGGGCTCTCAACCCTTGAGCTTCCCACCAAGCTTATGGTCTGCTGGGTTTTGCTTTTGGAGACAGACCAAGCTGACTAAAAACTACTAATAGGGAACTTAGCAAACTACATATTGAAATTCTATCTCAGAACACCAGCAAAACAAAAGTCAATACAAACTAAAACATAAGAAAGTATTAGCCATAGCTGCAAATGCACCACATGGAGATGAGAGACCCTCAAGTGTCCTCAGGCTCCGTGCGCCTTTTGTCCTGACCTGAGTCTCATGGAGCAGACTGGGCTGGTCAGCTGGAGAACTCAGGAATCTGTCTGTCTCTGTCCCCCAGGCTGGGATTCCAAATGTGTGCCACCTGAACTAAGGTCTTCATGTGTGCATAACAAGTGTGTGACATACCATGCTGTCTCCCTAACCCCAAATCATCATTCATCTGACACAGCACAGTGACTTTGACTTTACAAGTTCCTGTCTAGAGGTTCCCAAGGAAACAAGGTAGAATGGGCAGCACGAAGTCGGCCTTCTGCTCTCTCTGGAATCAGACACAGAGAGAGGGCACTCCAGTCTCCCCAGTGCTCACTTAGGGTGCTCCTGTGAGGATTTCAACCAGACACCCCCATGCCCAATCAGTTCAGACTACAGTGACTTCCCTAAAAGTCACTCACTTTGAGCTATGCTGAAAAGTCCTGGGTTCATGCCAGGCAGAGAGAGCACTTCCTGGCAGTAGCAAGTCACATAGCCGTGATGTGGTTCTCATGCACAAAGCACTGGGCTAGCTGCAGTTCAGATATCCCAAGGCTTGATCCTTCTCCAGGTAAGCCTGGAGGGCCTGGGGGACCTGGGTGGTCTGGGGGCCTGGAGGGGTCCAACAGCAAATGTATTCTATCCTCCGCTCTGACTCCCTGCCTACTTTCTGGGTCCTTTCCCCACACACCCAGCAAGAAGGAGTAAGCATAGTCTTTTCCTCTTTAAAAAAATTTGCATTTATTTAGTTATTTAGTGTGTGCATGTGTGTGGCAAGTACACACGTGAAGGTCAGAAGACAGCTTATTCGAATGAGTTTTCTTCTTCCACCATGTGGGCCCCACAAATGAAACTTATGCTTGGTGGCAGGTACCTTTACCTACTGAGCCATCTCACTAGCCCCAACATGACTTCCTTTCCTTCCTTCTTTCTTTCCTTTCTCTTTCTTTTTTTTTAATTTTAATTTTTTTTTTTAACTTTCTCACTGTGTAGCTCTGATTGGCCTAGAACTCTCTATGTAAACCAGCAGACTGGCCTGAACTCAAGACATCCCCCTGCATCTGTTCCCAAGTGTTGGGATTAATGGCATGTGCACCACTTTTTAAATTTAATTTTATTTTATGTGTATAGGTATTTTGTCTGCATGTTTGTGCACCATTTGTGTTTTTGGTGCCCATGGAGGCCAGAAGAGGGCATCAGATCCCTGGAAACTGGAGTCTCAGGCAGTTGTGAGCCACCATACCCACGTAAGCACTGAGCCATCCCTCCAGCCCAGTCTACAGTTTCTTTAACATGTACATCTTTTTTAAGTGTCTTTGTATGTCTGTGTATGCAGGTCCCTCAGAACCAGAGATGGTGAGTCCTCTGGAAGTGGTGTTATGGGCAGGCTGCTCAATATGCCTGGATCCTCTGCAAGAGCAGCAAATGCTCTTAACTGCTGAGCCATCTCTCCAGGTCTCAAGCATGATAGTCTCATCGGTGCATCCATCTCCAACAAAAGTGGGAGAAGAGCCTTGGTATTGTCAAGTTGTCACATGTGGTTGGGTCTGGAGAGGTGTGCTGTCTCTTTGGTCCTCTTCTGCTTTGGGGACATCTCATGCATGGCACTGTGTGTGTCATAGGGTCAGGCACTGGCCACTCAACCCGAGTGTGAAGTGGCCAACCTGTGTCGAGTGACATGTGGACAGGCTGACGCTGCACACACTCAGCTTGCTAAATCACAACTTCCTAGGAGCACCAGAAACCCAGAGCACCCAGCTGTTTCCTGCTCTGGCCTCTGGGCTGCCGCTGGAGAACTGTGAAGGGAAGGGGTGGGAAGTAGGATCCAGGCCAAAGAAAGGAAAGTTCCAGGGCTCACTCAGTCAGCAAGCCTATTAGGCTGAAAGCAAGCAAAAAAATTACACACACACATACATACACACACACACACACACACATATATGTATGTATATGTATATATATCATGGCGTGCTGGGAAGATGGTTCTGCTTGCTGTGAGAATGAGGACCTGAGTTCAAATCTCCAGCACCTGTGTAACAGCCAGTTGTGCACACTCCTGTACACTCGGAACTTGGGGCATGGGCAGGAGAACAGCTGGAGGTTTTTGGCCACCAGCCTATTGCCTGGTTCTGTGAAAGTCCCTGACTCAAGGAATAAAGTAGAGAGAGATAAAGCAGCATGCCTGATCTCCTCTGGCTTCTGTGAGTGCATGCCCCTTCACATGTATGTGCACACACGTGTAAATAAAATGTAGTGATAATTAAAAAAAAACCCAGGAGTAGCTTCAACTTTCAAGTTTCTGTTTCTCTAAGTCACTGTGCTAAGTACCAGCTGGGCCTTATGAGACAGAGTGTAGTCCTGACCTGGGGCCTCCAGCTCTGTTCCCTCAGAGAGGGCGAAATCAGCCTTCCTCTGTCTACTTCCCAAATATTCAGGGTTTTATCCTGGGAACCTATTTGAAGATCCACAGGCAGCAGAGTGGTACCTCTCTAGATAGGATGTGTTAGGACCAGCAGGAGCTTGGGCTGCACGGTTGCTCAGAATCAAGACGCTGGCCTGCCATTGCTTTGTTGCCAGCTCCCGCTGAGTACATACCCAGAGCCTGTGTGTGATTGTTCACTGGAGTCTAGTGATGGACACGTAGTAGATGCCCTGTACTGGCTAGTTTTGTGTCAACTTGACACAGCTGGAATTATCACAGAAAAAGGAGCTTCAGTTGAGGAAATGCCTCCATGAGATCCAACTGTAAGGCATTTTCTCAATTAGTGATCAAGGGGGAAAGGCCCCTTGTGGGTGGAACCATCTCTGGGCTGGTAGTCTTGGTTCTATAAGAGAGCAGGCTGAGCAAGGCAGGGGAGGCAAGCCAGTAAAGAACATCCCTCCATGGCCTCTGCATCAGCTCCTGCTCCCTGACCTGTCTGAGTTCCAGTCCTGACTTCCTTTGGTGATGAACAGCAGCATGGAAGTGTAAGCCGAATAAACCCTTTCCTCCCCAACTTGCTTCTTGGTCATGATGTTTGTGCAGGAATAGAAACCCTGACTAAGACAAATTGGTACCAGCAGAGTGGGGTATTCCTGTGACAACCTGACCACGTTTTGGGGAGGACTGTGGAAGGACTTTGGAACTTTGGGCTTGAAGATCCATTCTTTGTTAAGAGCTCTGTCAGATGTTGTATAGGAGCTTGGAAGATAATGCTGAGAACAGTGCAGAAGATGGAGGCCTGTTTTGTGAAATTTCAGAGGGAAAATTAAAGACTCTCTTCAGGGCCATTGCTGTTTTTATTGTGAAGATTTTGTAGTTCTGGTTAGCTGGGGCTGAAGAATCAGCTGTGATTAACAAAGTACCAGAACTACTAAAGCAAAAACTTTGCATTACTGGGACTACTGATGCTGGTTAGCTAGAGCTAAGAAATTAGCGGTGATTAAGAAGAGACCAGCATCGTTGAGGTGACATCTTCTGGGAAGTGTTTTCTGAAAGCACAAAGAGGCTGTGTTCCAGAGATAGCCAAGGTTGTACTCCTTCTGCAGCAGGACTTGGTAATGTGTAAGGGTCACCCAGGTGGTACTGGTTTTGAAGGCATGAAGGGGTCACACAGCAGCTCAGGCTCGGCACTGTGAGAGGCCATGGAAGGCCATTGGTGAAGGTGCAGCCCCAGTTGTAATTGAAGGCCCAGGACTCAAGGGGTCACGCAGTGTTTTGGAGATGCCAGTACCATGAGATGACCACCAAGAGCAGCAGCAGCAGTGGAGTACAGGCATCTGGAGCCCAGAGGACGACGTGTGTGCTACAAAGGGCATGGCTGGAGAAGTGACCCAAGCCCTTGGAGGAGCCCAGAAGATCGTGAGTTGGATCCCAGACGTTGGACGGTTGGAGATTGATTTTTGCTTTGATGGTGACTGTGCCCTGATATTTTCCCTCTTGAAGGAAGAAACTTTTAGTGGAGCCCACAGTTAAGAGACTTTTAATTGTAAAAAGACTTGGATTTTAAAAGATTTTGGACATTTTAAAGGGATTGACTTTTAATATGTAAATACTGTGGGACTTTTAAAGTTGTTTAGATCTTGGGGATGAATAAGAAATTAAGGGTTGAGGCTTACTAGTGATGTGTTTGTGTGTCAAGTTGACAAGGGGTCAATTGTACTGGCTAGTTTTGTGTCAACTTGACACAGCTGGAATTATCACAGAAAAAGGAGCTTCAGTTGAGGAAATGCCTCCATGAGATCCAACTGTAAGGCATTTTCTCAATTAGTGATCAAGGGGGAAAGGCCCCTTGTGGGTGGAACCATCTCTGGGCTGGTAGTCTTGGTTCTATAAGAGAGCAGGCTGAGCAAGGCAGGGGAGGCAAGCCAGTAAAGAACATCCCTCCATGGCCTCTGCATCAGCTCCTGCTCCCTGACCTGTTTGAGTTCCAGTCCTGACTTCCTTTGGTGATGAACAGCAGCATGGAAGTGTAAGCCGAATAAACCCTTTCCTCCCCAACTTGCTTCTTGGTCATGATGTTTGTGCAGGAATAGAAACCCTGACTAAGACATGCCCTAAAAATACTCTTTGAATTTATAGTTTTACTGACACTGCCAAAGTAGCCAAAACTTAGATCAGGTTGACAGCCTACATTCTTTCCAAGAAGGATTGAAAGTTAATCTTGATTGTGAACCTGGTTGAATTAAGAACTCCCTAGGACAATAGCATGCAGCGCTGGGCGTGTCTATTAGGGCGTTTTCAGGGTCATTAGGCCATGAGGTCATGACCTACTCTGCTCCTTGATAATACAGGGCATTGCTGGGAAGAAGTGAAAGGGAGGGGGTGGAGGAAGTAGGTCACAGTGGACGTGTCCTTGAGTTATATTTAGCTCTGGAACCTTCCTGTGTTCTCCCCCACCGCCATGCCTTGATGTAAATTGTTTTTACCAGCCCCAGCCCCAAACACACACTGTGATGACAATGGAATCCTATAAAACCAAATAACTGTTTCCTTTTTAAAAATTTCTTGAGTATTTGGTCAGAAAAGTCAGAAAAGTCTAATTAGAGCAGTGGGTTTCCTCCACATCACAGTCATGGCTGCCCTTCATCTGCAGCCCCACTCATCCAGTGTCACCATGGATTCTGCCATGCTGGGCACATGACAGCACACATACATGTATACATAGAGAAGTGGGAGCACACTCATTCAATACACAGAGGTGGGATCACACACACAGAGCTGGGGTGAGATGGTTTTACTACTGACTCTGATGTAGGGAACAATCTGAAGTTCAGAAAGGCACACTCTTATTATTAAGCTAGGGACTCTTTATGGTCAAGGAACAAGAACAATGGCAGCACTGGCTGACGTGACTCTCACTGGGGCTGGACTGGTGATAATTGGTGTCTTATACCCATTTTTGCCCTCAGCCTCCTGATATGATTTAATAAGAATTGCTGATGAGAAGATACGCATTCTGAAGATTTAAGATGGATATGACTGATTTTTATATAAAAGTTTAGATTTGTAATTCTTTTAAGATTCTTTATAAGATTACTTTTTAAAATAAATAATAAAAAATAATTTATCACCTTCCTTTATCACCACAAACTGCTGCCTGCCAGGAAGAGAAGCCAGCTGAGAAAACGACCTTGCTTGCTTACACTTTGTTAATCCATAACAAGTCGCTTAGTTGTGAATGTATGCGTGTTCCTGGGAATAATTTAAAATGTAATTTGCTATTGGCTCTCACTTGTATTGGGGAACACACTGTTTTTTCCACAACCGTCCTCTAGAAGAAAACTAAATGTAAGCACATTGTGACTTTTTATTGCTTGGAAGATTTCGCTGGGATACGCACCATGGAAGAAAGACTAAAGTGCGGGGATTGGAACACTGTTCCAGTTGTTCCAAGTTGGGGGACTGCTCCTTCCACCCACCAACTATGCGTCTGTGTGTATGCCTGTAAGGTTTGTGCGAGAGTGTGTTGGAACTTTGCTCCATCCATCAAATCTGTGTGCATGTACAAATGTCATGCTTGTCTGAGTGTGTGCAGGAGCTTGCTCCACCCACCAGTTGTGTGTGTGTATGTATTTATGTATGTATGTGTGTATGTGTATGTGTGAATGCCTGGATCATATTTGCTGAAGCTTTGCCCTAACAATTCATGTGTGAATGTATATATGTCTGTAGGTCTGTATGCATGTATGTATGTATATATGTATGAATGTATGCATGTATGTATATACATATATGTATATGTTTGTGTGCATGAAGTTATTGAATGCTGCCTTTTGTTTCATCCTGTGTGTGTGTGTGTGTGTGTGTGTGTGTGTGTGAATTTTCTCTTTTCTTCTCTTTCTTGCTGGGCCCAAGGAATGAAAAGACTTCAGAGTTTTCACTTGCCACAGCGAGTGCCAGGCCCAGTAAATCAGGCTTTGTTCCCTCAGAGCAAAAGGCTGCTGAGTAACTTCTCTAAGGGCTGGCTGCCATTGGCAGCAGCACCCATCAGTATCTGGACGGACCCCGTCAGCCACTCTCAACACCAATCCCCACAGTGGCTGCTTGCCTCAGTTTACCCTTTGGTGTCAAAGCTGGTCTTTGGCACACAAACATAACACAAACCTCCAAAAAAGATCAGTGAAAAATCTCAGAAACCCAATTCAAACAACTTAGCACAAAGAGAATTGTGTTACTGGGACACAGGACTCAAAGACAGGATTCTATCTGGATGACAGAAAGCACCTGGAACTCACATTCAGGGTCATGACACCCTCAGAATTCTCCTCTGAACCCCAAGGCTTCCTCCACTTCTCTACCCACAAATGCAAGAGAGGGCCACAGACAGTTGCCAGGTTTTATATGTAACACATTTGGTCCCTCAGAGAGAGATTTAGTTTTGGTTCTAAATCCCAAGGGAGGTCTGAGATGTAGCTTGGTGACCTAGTGCTGACCAAGCTTTGCCAGGCCTTGGGCTGTGTCTCTAAGGTTAGAGGGGAAACGTTAGTTAAAGCTGAGTGTGGTCAGGCACAGCTGCAATCCTAGCTCTCCAAAGATGAAGGCAAAAAGCATAGCACATCTGAAGGCATCTCGTGCTTCCTAGAGAGAGAGCGATTCGAAACAAAATAAAACAAAACAAAATAAAAATGGAGAGGAGTAATCGGTCCATCAACAGTGACTCATTCAACCCAGGAGGAAAGGAACTGAAGGGGGTGGCATGCACTGGAACCTCACCCATTCAGGAAGATATCTCCTCAAAACATGCCGGTCAGTCTAGTGGGGTAGATGCTGTGGGACTCAGAAAATAGAGACCAGAGCAGTGGAGCTGCACTTTGGCTGTACATCGGAATCACTTGGAAAACCTTAGCGTGTTGTGGCCCATAACCCGAGTGTTTAGAAGGTGAGGCAGGAGGATCAGAAGTCAAGCTACATAGGGGGCTGGAGACAGCTTGATCCACAGAGACCCAGTGTCAGAAAAAATAATTAAAACTTCAGGTTTTATTCATTTATTTATTTAGATTTTTGTCTGTTCGTTTGCCTTTGGATCAGGGTCTTGCTCTATAGCCCAGGCTGTCAGTCCTCCTTCTGGCCTCCTGGGGACTGGGACTACAGCTGTGGGTCACTCTGCTTTGTTCTTTTTTGTTTTGGTTTTTGGTTTTTGGTTTTTTTCTGAGACAAGGTTTCTCTGTGTAGCCCTGGCTGTCCTGGAGCTCACTCTGCAGACCAGGCTGGCCTCGAACTCAGAAATCCACCTGCCTCTGCCTCCCAAGTGCTGGGATTAAAGGTGTGCACCACCACTGCCTGGCTCTTTGTTTTTTTCTATTTGAATTTTTTTTTTAATTAAAAACATCCTTTCCTCATACTGACAAACACAGCTTACCATCTAGATCTTTTTGTTTCCTATTTGTTTTCTGACAGACTCTTGCTTTGTGGCTTTAGCTGCCTTGGAACTTGCTGGATAGAGCAGGTTGGTCTTAAACACTTGGTAATTTTACCTGTTTTCCAAATGACAGGATAACTGGCGTGTGCTGCCATACTTGACCAATCTTTCTTGGCCAAGGCTCTATCTTGACCAATTTCTTCTTCTTCCTCCTCCTCTTCCTTCTCTTCCTTTTCTTTTGTTTGTTTTCGTTTTTGTTTTTTGAGACAGAGTTTCTCTGGTTATCCTTGACTGTCTTGGAATTCACTCTGTAGACCAGGCTGCTCTCAAACTCAGAAACCCCCTGCCTCTGCCTCCCAATTGCTGGGATTAAAGGCATTTGCCACCACCACCTGGCTTAATAAATAACTTTTGAATGTGAATAACAATGTTAAGAGTTGAGTATGTGGGGGAAAAAACCCAAGAGCTGAGCAGGTGTACTGAGTAGGTGTACTGAGAAGGTGTAGTGAGCAGGTGTGTACTGAGCAGGTGTACTGAGTATGTGTGTAGTGAGCAGGTGTAGTGAACAGGTGTAGTGAGCAGGTGTACTGAGCAGGTGTACTGAGAAGGTGTAGTGAGCAGGTGTACTGAGCAGGTGTACTGAGCAGGTGTACTGAGTAGGTGTACGAGTAGATGTGCAGCCACAGCCCTGTAACCCCAGCACCAGGAAGGTAGCCAGAAGACTGCCACAATTCCGAGTCCACTGTAGTCTACATAGAGCATTTTAAGCTAGAAATGATACATAGTGAAACCCTGTCTCAAAACAAATGAAAAACATATATGTTGAAATGCTGGTGGTGAAGAATTGTGGCAAAATGCTTGCCTAGCATGAGCGTGACCCATAAGCAAACCAACACCTCCTCCACTGCTGCCCCACCCCCCACCCTGGAAAAAAGAAAGAGAAGACAGAGGAGGGAACAAAGGCCGGGAGAAGGCTCAGTGCAACACAACAGGGCTGATTGACAAGCATGAGGGCCTGAGCTTAGACCTTAGCACACACTTCAAAACTATGGGCACCGCAAGCTCAGCTAAGTGCTCCTACTAGCTTAGCACTGGGGAAGGAAAGAGGGGGGTGGAGGAGAGGGGAAGAGGGTATAGGGGGAGAGGGGCGGAGGGGGACAGGGGGGCAGAGGGACTGGGGAAGGGAAGAGGGAGAGGGAGAGGGAGAGCTCAGCAGTTAAAAACATTTGATGCTCTTGCAGAGCGCCTAGGTTCAATTCCTAGCACTTACAAAGTGGCTCACAACTGTCTGTCAATCAACTTCCAAGAGATCTGACATCCCCTTCTGGCCTTCTTGAACACCAGGCATACTTGTGACGAAAATACATACAGGTGAGCTAAACACACAAACACATAAGATAAAATAATAGGGTGGAAATCAATTAAGTAGACTCTGGTCTACACACACACACACACACACACTGACACTGCATGCACACCATGTAAAGGCATGGTGGCCTAAACAACGCCGGTAACAATTACTCTCACAGTTAGGTATCAGAAGTAGTGGAGAGATGAGCCTGGGCACGTGGCCTGGGACTGAAACCAACACTCAAAAGGCTTACGGGAGTGTGTATGTGTGTGTTGGGGGGTGGGGGGGAAGGGGGTATTCGGGGCCAACCTGGGCTACATCTTAAGTCCCTGTCTCAAACAAAACAAAAGTATGACACAGATGGATGAAAAGGGTGCAGGGAGTAGACGGAAGGACAGGGACCCTCCAAGAAGCAGGCAGCAGGATACACCACAGCGCTCTGGGAGCCCCTGAGCCGGTCTTTGTAATCTTCCTCTCCCCTGGGTGAGCGAGCTGAGGTCTGGGCCTTGCCTGTAGGGTGAGAAGATGAATGCGCTGGGGTCTGGGCTTTGCCAGTGGGGTGAGATGGTGATCGCACCTGGGCCTTGCCTATGGGGTGAGAAGGTGAAGGCACTGGGGTCTGGGCCTTGCCTTTGGGGTGAGATGGTGAAGGTGCTGGGGTCTGGGTCTTGCCTTTGGGGTGAAAAGGTGAAAGCGCTGGGGTCTGCCTTGCCTTTGGGGTGACAAGGTAAAGGCGCTGGGGTCTGGACCTTGCCTGTGGGGTGGGACTGACTGGAGCAAAGCAGCTGCTCATTCTGGCTCCACCTTACACAGGAAGTGGTTCTTCACCACACTGACCACATCCCCAGGTTGCCTTGGAAACACTCTGTGGGGGCAGAAAAAGTTGGGGCACAGTCGCCCAGCAACAGGTGGTAGCCTCCCTTCCGCCTTCTGAGGCCAGCCCTCCAGGGCCTTTCAGATCGCTGCCCAGACACACACCCTCCCGGCATGCACTAGGAAGAAGGGTTCTGAAGAAGGCGAAATCCAAGATTGAAGCAAGGTGACAGGTGAGGTGAGGGGTGCGAAAGCAACTGCAAATGGGGGACTGGTGGCAGAGATGTGGACAAATACCAACAAGGGAGGCAAACAGGCCAGTGATTGGGCAGAGCTGGGGAAGTTGGATAGGTGCCGGGCCACAGACCTGGTACAGCCAGATAGCACAACAGGGCCACCTCCAAGGAGAGCGGTAAGATGGCTCAAAGAGTAGGTGCATACAGAAGGGAGGGGCCAGCAAGGGAGTTCTCTCTCATTCCAAGTCCCCTCACTTGAGACTGAGGCAAGACCTGAGAGCCCCAGACCTTTGATCTGTCATCGGAGGTGGGGGGTGGGGCTGGAGGGGAAGTGAGGCCTGCAACTGTGCAGGGGAGACTCAGCCAGCTCTGGCTTGTTCTCCGGCCTCCCCTGGTTTGCTCTTGACCTCTCTGCGTCCCCTTTGCTCCTCTCTAGTTTTGCCACCCATGCTCAATAAGCCAATTAGAAGAGCCGAATTGACAGCGGGTGGGGGTGGGGGTGGGAGCAGGAACGCAAGATGAGGGACAAAGAGATCCAGCGCCCCCGACTCCCAGTCTGTCTCTGAGGTTCTGAAGTGAAGTTACAGTTTAAATAGAAGGCCAATGATGTGCAGTCCCAGTGACCTGCAGTCTAAGCACTGTCTCATCCTGTGCCATGGTCAAGTTGTTAGAGCCGTTGTTGAATCTCTTTCCAGGAAACGGGGATACCCTCTGGCTGCTGCCCTTTCCTTCTTCTCCCAGTGGAGACGTTCCCTGACTGTTCTGAGTCCACACTGAGTCTCCCAGATGCCCGTGACGCCTCAGCAGCCCTCTGGGCACACGGAGGGGCTCCCTGAGCCTACGGTGGAGACAGCAGTGTGGGTAGTAATTCCCTGCGGCCCTTGTATTCCCATCATGTTGGGCCTGGCCTCTCTCACAGCCTTCTTCATCATAACTACTGCTGTACTGGCCGAACGCCTGTTCCGCCGCCCGCAACCAGACCCCAGCCAGCGTGCCCCCACCCTAGTCTGGCGCCCTGGAGGAGAACTGTGGATTGAGCCCACGAGCAGCGCCCGGGAGCGCTCTGAGGATTGGTACGGCTCCTCCATGCCTCTGCTGATGGACAGGGCTCCAGATCCCCCAACCCCCGGGGGCACCTTGGAGGGCAGAGCAACTGCTCCACCGGCCACTTCATCCCCGCACTCTTCGCCCAGTTCTCTAGTTCCTCAGACCCCACCAGAAGTCCCAGCCCAGAGCACCTTCTGGAGGCCTCAGACCCAAGAGGAGAGGCCCCATGACACAAGCCTGGTGAGCTGGGTTGGGTCTGAGCCCATGCCAGAGGCTGGCTTGCAGATTGGGAGCCCCAGGCCTTGGCGGCCGAGACAAGGGAGCCTGGAGCCTGATTGGGGTCTCCAGCCTCGGGTCACCCTGGAGCAGATCTCAGCATTCTGGAAGAGGGAAGGCCGGACCAGCGTGGGCTTCTGAGTCTTCAGGACCTGCAAGACTAACTCCCACCTCAGAGGGACTACAGGGGTCAGCTCCAGCCTTAGGCCTGACCCTTGTGCTGGAAATTTTGTGTGGAAATTTCTGTCTTCTGCACCTGGCTGGTGGGCAGGCTAAGAGTGTGGACAGCCTGCGCTCCAAGGCTTGCCTGAAGTTCAGCTTAGATTAAAATGCCTAAATTGTGACTCTGAGAATTGAAGGCAAGGCTAGTTGGCTATAGGCCAGAAGGCTTCAAGATGGCACGTCAGGGTATAAACTTACCTAAGACAGCCTATCAGAAGGAAGAGGTCCTGATTGGGAGGCTGACCAACAGCCCAGAGCTTGTAGTTATGAGTGTCAGTCATGTCTGCTGGAGATGGCAAGAATCTTGCTCTCCAGAGCCACACACCCTATCTGCGCCTGGCCACTCCCTCCCACCACTGTGAGGCCCTCTAGGAAAACACAGAGGACAAATCCAGGAGGCGTCTTTGATTCCGTACAAATAATGGCCTTGGCTATTAAACGCCAACATGGGATTTTCCGAACCACGCTGGAGAAGCTGTCCTTGCTTGGAATTGGGACACAGAACCAAAACAGATCAGTAGACTCCTCTGCCCCTTGACTTATGGCTGCACACGTCCTACAGTGCAGTTTTATTCTGTGTTAAGAAAAGCATGGCCTTAAAAATTAAAAAAAAAAAAAAAGAAAGAAAAGCATGGCCTATCGAGAACTTGAGTTTGTTCCAATATGGGAATGAAGATTTTTCCCAGAGAAAGGTCGCTCCCCAAACATAGCCTCTGCCATCTTTCCCCCCAGCTTGCTGGAGTGGTCTAGAGAGGCAGGTTTGCTGTGAGGCAGACTTACTTACAGTGGCCCATGCCGTAGAAACGGAGTCCCAAATGCATGTGTGCCCGCCAGCTGACTTCTCCTTTAGGAGAGGGGCTCGCAGTGGGGAAGATGGAGCTTTCAGCATCTGGAAATCTGACTTTCCAAACTTCAGTCAAGAGTATGACGATCTGCCGTATCAGTTTAGTTTTTGTTTTATCATTTACTTTATATTTTTACTTAAATCGGTTCGCTGTATGCTTAATAAATTTGTTTTAAAGTGAATCCTTTTTGTATGACCTCTGTAAGTGGGAAATCAGTATTTCCAGTATTATTTGACACAAGTTTAAAAAAAAAAAAAAAAAAAGCCAGGCCAGGCCTGCCAGTGGCTGAATCCCAGCACTCAGGAAGCTGAGGCAGAGGGATCTCTGTGATTTCCAGGCTAACCAACACCAAGTTGCAACCTGACTCAAAAGAAAACAGAAACATGAAAATAAATACAATGTAGACAATGGAGCCCTAAGGAAACAGTGTTGCCTACTGGAGACTTTGACCTCAAACTCTGCTCCTTATTAAAAGAAAAGAGAATGAGCCAGAGGTGGTGGGACAAGCCTGAAATGTCAGCACTCGGGAGGCTGAGGTGGGAGATCCCAAGTTCAAGGCCAGCCTGGGCTACTTAGTAAGACTCTGTCAAAAGAAAGGAAGGAAGAAAAAGTGTGAGGGAAAGGGGAGGGAAGGAGAGGTTTTTGGATTGCAGCATACACAAAGCTTAATAGGGAGGAATGAGTAAGAGCATAGATAATTAGACACATTAACTGGGGAGAAGGCACAGCTGTGATAAGCAGGGATGAGCATGCTCTAGCGGAAGATGTTGGGTCCTGTAACTCTAGTTACAGGGGATCTAATGCTCTCTTATGTCTCCATGAGCATATACATACATGTAGGGCACATACACACACACACACACACACGCATGCACGCACATGCGGTTAATAAAGAAAAAGAACCCCAGCTCAGGAGAGAAAATCTTCTCTAGATCAGAGTCCCGGTCGCACTCCTCACCTCTGCCCACTCCTCCCCTTCAGGGCTCAGTACTCATCCTTAGCATCTTGCCATCGGAGTTCTGGGATGGCAGAGTCTCTTGGCACCCGATGGGGCCACCAAGCTTTCCCCCTACTACAGAGTGGCCCAGTCCGGCCTCAGCTCGGGTTAAGCTTCTCCCTCTTTCATTTGTACAAACCACACACAGACACATGGCATATAAGTAACTAAAATCAAACAACTCTCTAAAAATATGGATGCAAATCTGGGTGGTGGTGGTGCAGATCTTTAATCCCAGCAGGGGCAGGCAGATCTCTGAAGCCAACCTGGTCTGCAGAGTGAGTTCCAAAACAATGAGGACTACACAGAGAAAAACCTGTCTTGGAAAAAAAGAAAAGAAAAGAAAGATGCATTTTACTCTTTTTCCTTTATTTCCAACTTTTTATTTTTATTTTAAAAATATTTACTTATTTTTATTTTCTGTGTGTGAGTCTCTTGTCTGAATGTATGTACATCATGTGCCTGGTGCCCACAGAGAGCAGACAAGGTCACTAGATCTCCTAGAACAGTAGTGATGGCTGTGAGCTGCTATGTAGGTGCTGGGAATCGAACCCAGGTTCTCTGACGGAGCAGGCAGTGCTCTTAGCCCTTAAGCCATCTCTCAACCCCACCTTTGCCCCTTTGCCCCCTTTTTGAGGTAGCCTAGAATTCACAACTCTCCTGTGTGCTAGGTTGAGGTAACAGGTGTGCCAGAGAGCACCTTCTCTTCTCCACTTCATTTTAATTGTTAATTTTGATGGTTTTCTCCTCCTTAATGTCTTTAGGAACTGAAAACACAATAAACAAATACAGCAATACTGTGTCCAAACCGTGTGCTTATCCGGCACTTTTGCCCTCAGGAATTCTAGGTCAAAGCTAAGCTTGTATGTTGAGATCAGACATTCCTTAAGCTTTGTAATTAGAGGCTGTGAGCTCAGCTTTGGCAGAACTGGATCAGAGGGAGGTTACCAAGATCAAGCTTGAGGGCACTCTAAATTGGATTTTTTTTTTTTTTTGAGAAAAACTACATTTATTCTCCTAGACCTATGAAGGCCATAGGTGTGAGAACAGGGGTTGCTGAAATTTCCAGGCAGTCCCCCAAACAAGCCCAAACCGGCAGGGTTGACAGAAAATGTTTTCTGCTTTTGAAAGTTTTTGTTTTTAGTACATCTCCAGTGTCTTAGTTATAGCTTCTATTGCTATGATGAAACACGGTGACCAAAGCAACTTTGGAAGGAACTGGTTTATTTCAGCTTACAACCCGCGGTCCACCCTCCACGGAAGTCAGGCCAGGAACTTGCAGGCAGAAGGCACAGTGCCCGGATCTGTGAATGGAGCAGAGGCCATGGAGGCGTGCTGCTTACTGCCTTGCTCCTCACCGTTTGCTTAGCTTGGTTTCCTACAGCACCAGGAACCACCAGCCAGTAATACCACCACATACAAGGACCTTGGCCCTACCACATCAACTACCAGGCAGGAAATTTGGATCTTAAATATCTGGAAAAGACCAATTCTTACAGGCTTGGTCCTCAGGGTTGCTCTGTTGGGAGGCGAGGAAACCTTTCAAGGCAAGGCTTGTGGGAGTTCACTGAAGGTGTCCCTCAGGAGCCGTTAGTATCCTGGCCCATTCGGTCTCTATGGCTCCCACCTATGAGTGCTTTTGCTCTGTGTGCATTTCTACAGTATGTACGGCTGCCTAAATGCAGGCAAAAGCAACTCCTATTTTCTCTCAGTGGAAACATTCCCTCCTGGAAACTCAAGTTTCCCATCTGGAACACTCCCCATCCCCCATCCCTCTATCCCCCACCCCCTGCTTCCCCATCCCTCACCCCTCCATCCCCCACCCCCTGCTTCCCCATCCCCCACCCCTCCATCCCCCACCCCCTGCTTCCCCATCCCCCGACTCCCTACCTCCTACCCCTGCGAGACTGTATAAATGTGTAACGAGAAATGTCAGAAAGAGGAGAGTTCCTTGGCGCTTCCAGCCGATGTGCGGCTCTCCCGAGTTATACTGAGGTGGGTCTTCATTGACCGCAGCTGGTTTTGATTCATCCGTGAGTATAAACTCATTGGTTCACCAGGCTGGATTTGGGTGGGTAAGTTGTTTATTTGGTCTGTGTTCTGTATACTATCTGGGGTGAATAGGCGTTTGTCTTTGCGTCGTCCGGAAAAGCTCGTGATTCGGACCCACTGATGAACGGATTGAAACCGGCAGACTTGAGGCCAGGTGTGCGCCGGTGTCTGCAGGTCCAGAGAGTCAGGCTCGTCATCAGGCTGGGCTGAGGGGCTAGCATGAGCCTTTGGGCTGAAGTCTACTTTGAGCGGCATAATAATGATATTCCGTTTCAAAAGAGAAAAAAAAAACTGAACTGAAAGAATTTTTGTTTTGGGAGGACAGAGGAGTCTTGTTAGAGATTTCTCTGTTCCACCACAGTGAATGCAAATTTACCAAGTAAAAGCCAGAGACAATTCTCAGGAGTGGGGGAGGTTCTAGGGGAGGAATACCAGTTTGATGGGGTTTTTGCTTGGTTTTGTTTTAATTTCTTTTTTAGATTTATCTATTTTATTTTGGGAGTTTTGACTGTATTTGCATATGTATGCCACATGTACATTTACAGATGGTTGTGAGCTACCATGTGGATACTGAGAACTAAACCTGATTTCTCTGCAAGAACAGAACGACTCTTACCTTCTGTGGTATTTCTCTAGCCCTTGTTTGGTTTTTAAGACAAAGTCATGTTATGTAGCCCGGGCTGGTCAGTCTAACTACCAATCCTCCTGCCTTATTTTCCCAAATATTGGAATGACAGACACACACCTAATATGTGGAGGTCAGAAGTTTCCGCCAACTATTTTCCTAGAACACGGTCTGTCTGATTCAGCACACACACACATACACACTCACTCACACACACACACCATGCATGTGACCGTCAGAGGACAGCTTACAGGAGTTGGTTACTTTCTGCCGTGTAAGTTCTTGGAATTGGACTCAGGTTATCAGGGCTGGCAACAGGTGCCTTTTCCCACTGATCCATCTCATTGGCCCTCTCCACTTCATTTTTTTTAAGTTTTATTTTATGTATACACCTGTTCTACCAGCACACATGTCTGTGTACACCTGTGTGCAGTGCCCACAGAAGCCAGAAGAGGGCATCAGATTCCCCTAGGACTCGAGTTAGAGATGCTGTGATCCACTACTGGGTGGGTGCTAGAAATGGAACCTGGGTGCTCTGGAAGAGCACCCTGCAGCTCAGTCACTGGGCTGCCACCACTCCAGGCTAATCTTTGGTATTTGAACATGTTGAGTTCACAGCCTTCCTGCCGTCTCACCCACTGAGCAATCTCTCCATCTGGGCATTCGTTGTGCTGACTTCAGTCTTGAACCTTCTTCCCTCAGCTTCTGCAACCTTATGGTACCCCTGCCCCATCCTGTCTTCTCTTTTAGGGATCAGACCTGACTAACCCTTCTTTGTCTCCACACGCTCTTCCCAGGCAGTTTTACCCAGAACTTCAACTTCAGCTGCCTTTGCCTGAATGATCCCAGAGTTTCTACCTCCAGCTGCAGCAGATATGGTCCCCATACATCTATTCTCTTATTCAGCAGGAACACCAGTATGGTTTATAATGGGCTTCATGGCCACCCAAAAGAAGGCCCCACTCCCCAGAATCCTTGGTAGCTAAGCATGGTTAGGTAACTGTGCTAGAATTCAGACATGGTATGGAACATCACTGCTACGGGCAATGATATCTTAGGGACAGCTGAACAGTTAGAGAGGAGGCACTGGACGGTCTATGAAAGACCACACCAGCCCAGAATTGCCTACCTAGTGCTAGTGCATGTTAAAGCCCAACGCTTTATTTTATATATATCATTACCCACTGTGGATGTTTGTAACCTGAAGTCAAACCTATGCCTTAACTAAATGCTTCGTGTTCCTTCAGCCGTCCTTTCCCTTCCATGAGGGATCATACGCTCAGGTCTCTCAAACTCAAGAGCTCCCTCGCTACACCTAGCCACTCCCTCACAATTATCTCCTACACACACTCACACACAATTGTCTCCTACACACACTCAGGGAAGCTTTCCTTGAGCCCCACCCCCAACCATCCCAAATGACCCATATTCTGCCCACTTCTGTCCCTACCCGCCTCCTGGGTTCTGGCTGTATGTCACCCACGCTTCCCGAGGTCAATCACAATTCACTGGATGGTACCTAGTTACCTTCCTGTCTCCTTTTTTTCCACATTGTATCTTGTGTTGATCTGATCAGTGTGGCAAAATACCAGGTAAAAACTACTTAGAGGACGGGAGTGGGGGTGGGGTGGGGGTGGGGTGGGGTGGGATATTTCAGCTCCCAGCTTGAGGGTGTGGCTCCCTCATGGAAGGGAAAGTGTGGCCACAGGAACACAAGGTAGCTGCTCACATTTAACCCAAAGTCAGTGTGGCATTTGAATGAGAGCCGCCATGGGTGCATCTATTTGAATGTCTGGTTCTCAGTGGGTGGACTGTTTGGGAAGGATTAGGAGGTGTAGCCTTGATAAAAGAGGTGTGACCTTGGAGGAGGTGTGGCCTTGGAGGAGGTGTGTCACTGGGGCTGGGTGATAAGATTTCAAAAGCCCAGGCCATTCTGGAATTTTGAAATCTCTGCCTTGTGTTTGTGGATCAAATATAAACTCTCAGCCTCAGGCCAGGCATGGTGGCACATGCCTTTAATCCCAGCACTCGGGAGACAGAGGCAGGCGGATTTCTGAGTTCGAGGCCAGTCTGGTCTACAAAGTGAGTTCCAGGACAGCCAGAGCTACACAGAGAAACCCTGTCTTGCAAAAAGCAAGAAACAAACAAAAAAAAAAAAACCCCAAAAAACAAAAAAAATGCTCTCAGCCTCTTTTCCAGCACCATACCTACCAGCCTACCTCCATGCTCCCTGCCACGGTGGCCATGGACTTACCTCTGAAGCTATAAAGAAGCCCCCAACTAAATGCTTTCTTTTCCGAGTTGCCTTGCTCATGATGTCTCTCCCCACAGCAATAGAACAGTGACTAAGACAGCCAGGAAGCAGAGATCAGCGGAAGTTGGTTTTCAGTTCACTTGTTCCTTTTTGTTGAGCCCAAGGTGCTACCCACAGCTAGGGTAACTCTTCCTACCTCACTTAACCCAGTTAGAACTCCAATATCGACACGCCCAGAATGCCCAGATGTGTTTGTCTTCATGATGGTTCTAGATTCTGTCAAGTGACCACTGTTAACCACCACGTATCTAAACTGAGCCTGCTGAAAATGCTAACCCCCTAAACCTCAATAAACACTCCTCCCCCTCTGTCTTTTTAACTATGCCCCTGTTTGTGTGAATCTGTGCATATAAGTGTGTAGGTGCAAATGCGTGTATGTAGATGTGTATAGGTTGGAGGTGGATGGCATGTCTTTTTTAACCACTCTCTACTTTATTTTTTGAGGCAGGGTCTCTCACTGAACTTGGGCTCCCCAATTGGCTGGCTGGCCAGTGAGCTTCTGAGACCCACCTGTCTACCCCTCTCCAATGCTACGGTTAAAGGACGTATGCGTGCATACCTGGCTTTTAGGCGAATGGTAGGGATCTGAACTCGGGTCCCCACGTGTGTACAGAAGTGCATTACTGAGTGTCTCCCAACCTTTCTCCTGCTTCTCAAAATGTGTCCCAGTCTGGCCTCTAACTCTTGACCCTCCTGTCCTACCTCCATCTCCTGAGTGCTGGAATTATAGGCATGTGCCAGCTCATCTTTCTGACTTTTCTAGGAGAAGTAGATTTTTAGGTAAAATAAGATAAAACAATAATTTCTTAAATGTTTATAAATCTTTACCTCTAAGATCTAAATGGAATAAATCTTGGCCCATATGGATCATGTCAATCACCAGTCAAAGCT
Organism: Mus caroli; assembly: GCF_978045245.1. Taxonomy (NCBI): domain Eukaryota; kingdom Metazoa; phylum Chordata; class Mammalia; order Rodentia; family Muridae; genus Mus; species Mus caroli. The sequence goes on along the minus strand of NW_028227263.1, from coordinate 18,660,417 downwards.
GAACAATTTGTCTGGAAAGACTTCATGAGTGGATGGATGGATGGTCAGAGCCCCTTGTCTTGGCCTTTAGTGCTCAGAGTCGGGGCAGCCACTCTCAGATCACTATCCCCCACGTTTGCACTATAGACATGTTGAAACAGATAATTGTTCCTTGTGGCAAGCTTTCTTGGTATTTCAAAGCATCTCTACCAGCTAGGAGCCAATAGCATCCTCTTAGCTGTGACAGTGTGACACTACCAAATGTCCTCCTGGCAGGGGAGGGAGCGGGAGCCACTGATCGAAATGGGGCATCTTAACCAAATGACACAACTTCCTGAACGTGAGGCAACCTACTCAAATGCCAAGAAAGACATCTAGAACCAAAAAAGGTTCTAGAAATTATAATGACTGCAAAAAATTTAATGGTAAAATTGGCATTGGGGGACTGAGTTCAAGAAGAAAGAAATATTTTCAACACGTTTTATGATATAAAGCAAAATGGTTTTTAGTAGGAGGAAATAGTTGGGCATGGTGACACACACACGAGAGGCAGAGGCGAGCAGATTTCTGTGTGTTCAAGGTCAGCCTGGTCTGCATATCTGCCTAGAGAGCTCCAGGCCAGCCAGAGTTACATAGTGAGACCCTGTCTCAAAAAGAAAAAAAAAAAAAAAAAAAAAAATCAGAGGAAATGGAAAAGAGGCAAAAGCAAACAGGAGTCTATTGAATGTAGAACAGGTTTGGTTTCCCTGTTCTCCCTGCCAGACAGGGTTTCCCTATGTACCTCTGTCTGTCCTGGAACTCACTCTGTAGACCAGGCTGGCCTCAAACTCAGAGATCCACCTGCCTCTGCCTCCTGAGTGCTGAGCCACCACTGTCAGCTTGGAGAAAAGCTTTTGAGGCAGGAAAGACAGTGTGTCTGTGGTGTTCACCTGGAGAGCCCTCTGGGATCATCTGCAATTTCACTCCTGGAATCTTTCGGGGCAGAATGGAGCATCAGTAGTTGGGTTTCTGCAGCCACCACCGTGAAGCCACAAAAACTCAGGAAGCTGCAGACCACAGGCAACGAATGAGGAGAGCAACAAGATTCCAGAGAGAAAGCAAGCAGGTGTGTGAGGAGCTGCCCAGAGGACTCTTGAGCAGGAGAGAGAGAGCTGAGAGAGGAGTGACTGAGGCAGAGGCTTGGAGATGGTTCCAGAGGAGAGAGCTGAGCAGCCCGCAGCCCCAGTTGTTAGAGGATTTCTCTCAACTGCTCGGCAAGGAATCAAGCGTGTCTGTGTGTGTGTGTGTGTGTGTGTGTGTGTGTGTGTGTGTGCGCATGAAAGCAAGCTACTCAAGGCCAGGGAAAGAGCCACCTGTAGGATTAACCAAGCCAGTGCCAGGACTGACACAAAGCCAGGGCAGCTCCTGCTAGATTAGACACACTCAGAGGTTATGAAAGTAGGTAAACTACTCAGGAAGACCTTGCTTGCCCCAGTAACAGGCATGACTAACTGGAGACAGGATGTCCACTCCTTATCATAACGATATCATAATCATAAGGATCATGTGTAGGTCTGGTGTTTATCTGACAAGCAATATAAGATTAGCAGGCATAAGGAGGCAGAATGAAGAGACAATATAGAGTTGGGAGAAAATATTTGCAAGCAGCATTTGATAAGGGGTCAATATTTGTAGAGCATAAAGCACCTAGGCAGAGGGGCTGAAGCCACGATCTCATTTCTAGAGACCGATTTCCAACGGAAACAACCTGGCTCACAGAGGCAGAAGGGAGGAGAGAGGACATCTCAGCTTCTCAGCTGAGGGTTAGGGAGAGATGGGGTAGAAAATTGGAGTCAGACAGAAGAAATCAGTAACCATGTAAATCGATGTGTGCAGCACTTAATTCAATCATCGGCATTGTATACAATGAAGCAAAAACAGAAAGATGAAATTTACAGGGACTGGGAGGGGATAGAGGCCCTAAGTCTGGGGTAAAACTAGCCACAGTGGTGACATCTGTCTTTCTACACAGGTCTCCAGTGAGGTTGCTAAAAGCAACAAGCCAGCCGGGTGGCACAGTGGTGGGGGGGCATGCCTTTAATTCCTGCACTCCAGAGGCAGAACCAAGCAAGTCACTCTGAGTCTGAGGCCGGCTTGCTCTACATAGTGGGTTTTGGGTCAGCCAGGGCTATACAGTGAGACTTTGTCTCAAAATAACACAGAACAAACAAACAAAAAAACAAGCTAGAGACGTAAAATCATTCCGCTGCTAAGGGCACCGCCACTGAGCCTGATAATCTGCATTTAACCCTGGAACACATATGGTGGGAAGTTGTAATTCTTTTTTGAAATGACAACCTTTGAATAATTATAACTTGGAAAAAATCACAAAACCCTATCTGTAAAGACACCAAGTGTACAGTGTTCTCCTTTAAATCTCTCAGTCTCTTTGTCTCTGAGTTGTTGTCTCTCTGTTCTCTCCCTCTTCCTCTCAAAGCTCATATTTAAACACAGAATCCATAATATTTCTTATCTTTTTTTTTTGAAACAAGGTTACTATGTAGCCCCGGCTTGCCTCACACTAACAGATTCCCCCTGCCTCTATCTCCTGAGTGCTGGGACTAAAGATATGCACCATCATACCTTCCCTTACCCTTAGCTTAATAAATTTGATAGCATAACTTCATTCTGACTTGCCATGAAATCCATTTCTTTGTTATAGTTAAGGATCCAGCTTGAGGGACTGGAGCAATGGCTTCCAAGTTAGGAGCACTGGGTGCTCTTCCAGAGGACCTGGGTTCAGTTCCCAGCACCCACATGGTTCCTTACCACAGTCTGTAATTTCAGCTCCAGGGGAATCTGACCTCTGACCTCCACAGGCACCAGGCATATACATACCCACAAAGCAAAACACTGGGGTTTTTGCTGTTGTTGTTGTTGTTGTTGTTGATTGCTTTGTTTTTAATTATTATATTCTATGTGTACAGATGTTTTGTCTGCACGTATGTATGTTCACCGTGTGTGTGCACATCTGTATGTTCACCATGTGTGTGCATATCTGTATGTCCACCGTGTGTGTGTACGTATGTATGTACGTCGTATGTGTGCATGTCCCTCGGGATGTACTCTGCCACTGAGCTACATTCCAGCCCTTGTTTTCTTAGGACTGGCTCTCTCTATACTCCAGGCCAGCATTGATCCTTTGGCCTCAGCCTCTTGAAACTCTACCATGCTGGGTCTGGGGCTGCTCTGTAGGACTCCTGAATCTTTTAACTGAAGCACTAGAGAAAGAGGCTGCCCAGGGCCTACCACACTAAGCTACATTATGATGATCCCCTCACCCGATGGTTCCTTTAAGGGCTCTGCCAGTTTCCACCGACTGGAACATGTAAAAGGCTGCCCTCACCGTCAGAAGAAACCTGCTGTGCGCAGGGGTAGGTGCAAATTTACCAATGATCCAGGGATCAGATTTTTCTGTAGTTCAGAATTTGGCCTCACAGAACTGAGTTACCCAAGGCTTCAGAGAGCAGAGCTGAAATATTGGGAGCTGTCTAAAATGATCGATCACTCGGGACACCACAGGAACAAAGCCAGGGGATTCAGCAGCATTTGGAGATTTTTACCTCCTTCCAGAGCAAGTGATAAACAATGTGCGTCTGCTCCATCAACACAACAGAGAGATCTTTTTTTAAACGCAAGATGGTTTCCAGAAATGTTCTGGCTTGCTAAGAGGTCCTGATGGCTTTAAATGCCTCCTCCCTTCCTTGGCCTTGGCACGGGACTCCTGGGCATGGAAGCAATCTCTCTCAGCTTCAGTTTGAGCTCTTGCTGTCCTTGAAGGAACACCTCCCCTCTCTGGCCTAACATAGCTTCTGTTGGTGACTAGATTGAACGGTGGGACAGGGTTCACTAGATGGCAGTGTAGGTAGGTGAGTAGGAGAGCAAATGGGCCTGTGTGTGAATGAGGTGCGGCCCAAGCTGGGCTTTGCACAGCACTAGGCTGCCTTCGACATTTGGGTGAATATCTGATGACAAGACTGGGCTGGCAAGTCGGTGGAAGGATTCCCCTAGCTTTCTACTCCTTCCTGAGTGAAGTCTCTTTGTTTTGTTCTTACTTTTTTGAGACAAGGTTTATGCAGCCCATTTTGGCCTCCAAAATGTGGTTCTCCTGCCTCAGTTTCTCAGGTACTAGGATTATAGTCTTGAGGCACTAGGCCCAGCCCTGGCTTTCTTCTCCTCTGAAAGAGGATTCCAGTCTGCAGTCCAGGCCTAACTATATAGACCTGACTGGCCTCGAACTGGCAATCCTCCGGCTCTGCCTGGTGAGTGCTGAGAACACAGCAAGCAGCTCCTCCAGCTCTAGCCTTGTCTTCCGGAGCAGCTGCTGCCGTTTGTACTCCTGGCCACCTGGCCTATTGTCTTTTTGAATCCCCAAGAGGGTGTAAATCAAGCCATGGGGTTACATTGCCCTCTGGTGGTCATAAGGCCATTTCTATGAATTTCCCTGAACTGCTTTTCCATTGTTCTTCTGGACTCCGCCCTAACCCCGGACCCAGACACATCGCCAAAAGGACAAATCTCCTAGTCTGTTTTGAGTAGTGCCAGACATCCACGGAAGGAGTGGAGAACGCCTCCAAATGCTGCCCCACCACCGTGTTGATATGTAACCTCCAGCAATGCTCTTGGCTCTGTAAGCCAGTCTCCTTGTGGGTAGCACGGAGATGTTGACACCTCGCCCCTCCCCCATCATTAACTGAGGGAATGGGACCCTTCTCATCCTCCAGGTGCACTGATGATGTCACAGAGGATGGCAGTCATCACCTTCACTCATCCACTCATTGAGTCAATTCGGCCATTTGTCAAATGGGTTTCGCACTGGGCATGGGGCAGCCTTGAGAAGTGCTCTAACCCTAGACCCAGGCTGAACAGGAAACCCACCACCAAGTGAAAGGGGGGAGTCCTCTTCTGCCATGTCTTCCCTCTGCCCCCTGAGACCTCCAAAAGATTCTAGCCTCTACTCTAGCAGTTCTCAGCCTGTGGGTTATGACACCTTTGGGGTTTGAATAACCCACAAGGACCCCTTTCACAGGGGTCCCACATCAGATATCCTGCATAGATTTCTAACGATAATAAAATTACAGTTATGAAGTAGTGACAAGAATAATTTTATGTTGGGGGTCACCACAACACGGGGAACTGCATTAAAGGGTCACAGCAATTGGAAGGTTGAGGACCACTGCTCTGCCCACACTGGTGCCTGCTTCACTGGCAAGACCCTCATCCAAGCCTCCCCAGGCAGCATCCCTTCACCTCCCTGCATCCTTCTTCAGGGGACCGAATCTGCATTGAAAATGGGCGTAGCTTATTTTCTAGCTTGAATCTGATTGTTCTTGGGACCCAGTCCAAATCCTCTGACCTACCATTTTGTGGTCTGGAGCCAGACCATCCCCTAGTCATCTTGTTTTCCAGGGCCCAGCATCAACTAATTCAGCACACAATGCAAGCCATTACCTTCCTCTGGGCCTCTGCCCATGCAGTTGCCTCTGCCTGGAAACCCGGCACCTCTCTCTCTGCTACGAGGAGAGCAAGTGCTACTTTGGCTTGCCTAGAGTCTTACTTGCTTTCCTCCAGTAATAGAATCCCTTCCCAGGTCACAGAGTTCAGAGAATCCTGGAAGGGTCTATCCATCTCTGAGTTCAAAATTGACCTTGAAATTCAGCCTGACAGAGTCCTTAAAAAATAATTGCAGCACTAGCCAGGCATAGTGGCTTATGCTGGTTCCCAACACTTGGGAGGTGACGGTTTAGGGATTAGTAGCTCAAAGACAGCCTTGGCTACACAGTGAGGTCCAGGCCAGGCGAGACTATGTGAGCTAATGAGACCTTGCATCTAAAAGCAATAACAGCAATTCTGTGGAAGAGACATGTGTGGGATTCATGCTCCCCCTGAGTGCAGTCCACTCCCCTCTGTCTGCTCCGGACTCACCCCCTAATTTTAGATTCCAGAGCATGAGTTTGGGTCTCCTAAAGCTTAATCCTCACTGCTGCCCCTCTCAGGCTCTGCTACCACCCGAAATCCCAGATTTAGGACTTTCTGGTTACCAGAGCTCCCCCGCCTCCCCTCGCCCCTCCTCGGTGCTCACATTTTCTGCACTGGTACCCAGCAGTGCCCAGTTCTGCAGGGACTCGGTTTTCCTTCTTCAGAAGTGAGGAGTTGGGGCTTTTAAAGACCAAAGGTCTCTGGAGTTAGTCCACTTTGCTAAGAGCATCCATGCTGCTCCTGCAGGAAGGATGGGGACCAGGAAGGGGTGAGAGACAATGGGTGCTATCCCAAGGGACACATCCAGGCTGTGCCCATGAGAACGGCCCTCTTGGTTCAGAACATTGGCCAGCTCTGTCCAGGATCTCTGCCAAGTACATCTCCACCTCCTGATGCACCACCCGCCAAGGGCAGGGCCATGAATAAAGCAGGCCTCAGTCTGTTGGGCTCTGGACTGTGCAATGGGCTTAGTGTTTGCCTTCACACCTCCCCACTAAATGACACCAGGTAGGACATAGGGTCTTTGTGGCCAAGAGCTGAATGTATCCTCTCCTTGTGGCCAAGGGGGAGAAGTGGGCTCTGAGAGGCTGTGGTTTCCCTTCCCCCACCAGCTTGAACCTGCTTGCTCAAGGGTGGAGCTTTCTGCTCATTCGTCCTGCCACGCCTACTGCTGGACCCTGCCTCTTTGCTGCTTGGAGGCACACACGTGTTCGCCCTGCTATTGGACCCCGAGATTGTTTGGCGGGAAATCGGGTTCCCTCCCCCTTCCTTTATAACTGAGTGTCTGGAAATAGTAAAATTGAGCTTTGATCAGAATACTGTCTTAGCTACATTTCTTCTCTTCCAGGTTTCCAAAATGCCTTTCCAGGCTAGAACCCAGGCTGTGATCTGCTGGCCGGACACAACAAGAGGCAGAGGGAGCTCCTGGGAGGAGTGGCATCATGGACGGCCAGTACCTAGGACCTGTCATGGACATGTTCCTCCTGGATCTGCCCTAGGATCTAGGCTTAGACGAGGTCAGGGTAGCGCTTCAGACATCAGTCAGGGGGAAATGTCGCAGCGGGATGGCAAATCTGATACCACACCCCTTCAAATATAAGATCCTTCCTGGTATAAAGAGGTGCCATGCAGGGCAGTGGTGGCGCACGCCTTTAATCCCAGCACTTGAGAGGCAGAGGCAGGCAGATTTCTGAGTTCGAGGCCAGCCTGGTCTACAGAGTGAGTTCCAGGACAGCCAGGGCTACACAGAGAAACCCTGCCTCGAAACAACAACAACAACAACAACAAAGAAGTGCCACACACTTCTAACGTCTTATTACTGCTCATGGCTTCTAGTGTACATGTGTGGAAAGAGTTGCTGTAAGCCAGGTGCAGAGAGCACAGTGCAAGCAGCTGAGTCAGGAGCACACTTAAGGCCAGAAGTTCACGGCCAGCCTAGGCTACATGGTGAGGCAGAGCAGGAATGGGGGAGACAGGAAAGAAGGGAGAGAAGAGAGAGGGCTGAGGTCAGCAGCGCTAGGACACTTGTCCATGGCCCTGGCTCCATCCTTAACACCACAGAGACAGAAAAGAGCACTTGGGGCTGTGCTAGCAGCTTGTTTCTTGTGTCCCTAGCTGCACAGGCAGGCCATGTGATGTCAGCGGCCAGTTCCCAGAATCTTACTATGAAACACCATCTGCTAAAGGGGCCACCTCTCCAGAAGGTTAGTGTTCAATAACAAATATATGTCTTAGGTTAGATGAGCGGTGTTCATTTCTAGCCTTTACCAACCACTCATTGTGTAGTAGTTATTATCATCAACAGCCCAGTAAGGCTGTTGATTTTATTTATTAGGCCTATTTCACAGATGAGAAAACCGAGGCAAGCAAAATCAAAGTCAGCCCTGGCAAGTCGCACAAGCTGGAAATGGCAGAGCTAGTGGGAAGCCTAGGGCAAAAGCCTAGATATGTCCTGTTGGCCTCTGAATCTAAAGACGTGTGACCCAAGGGGCCCAACAAGCCGCAGTAGTCCATTCTGGTGGCATCTTCTCCGGCTTTAGAACCGGCGAGCGTGAGGCACTGGAGTATCTCCTTCAGCAAACAGTTTGAGGGAAAAATCCAGGGCTGGAGCAGCCTGGGTCAGCATTCCCAACGAGATGACATCAATGTGTGTCCCACAGAACTGGGTGAGGTTGTCCAGTGTGACACCCCCACTGGCTTCCACAGACACGCTGGGGAATCTGGCTTTAAGTGTAGCTGCTGTGGGGTGCAGCTCCTGTAAGAGAGAAGCCAGGGGGAGGTGAGAACCCCTCCACCCCCATCCCAACATTGCCCATAGGCCCTGCCCAGAAGTCGGGTCCCATCTCACCTCAGGCTTAAAGTTGTCCAGCATTACCAGGTCAGCCCCAGCCTCTGCTGCCCGCAAGGCCTCCTTCAGGCTGCTACATTCCACCTCTACCTTCAGGGAAAACCCGGCTGCCTGCCGAGCCTTCAGCACTGCCTGCCAGGCCAATAGAGAGAGGATAAGGTTGAGTAGCCTGGCCCTGGATCCTGGGGGGCCCAGAGAGCTGTGCTTTGAATCACACATAAAAAGGAAGACAGCCTCCTCCATCTACAGACGGAAAGACTTGGAGGCATCCCTGCCGCTGGGATCACTTGTCACCAGGCAGTAGAGGGACTGAAATGCCTGTCAGAGGAGGACCACAGTGAGAACAGAGGCTCAGTGGGGCACTCACCCTTTCCATGCTGCCGGCTGCTACTATGTGGTTGTCTTTCACCATCACCATCCCTCCCAGGTCGTAGCGGTGGCATGCTGCCCCGCCTACTAGGAGCCCATACTTCTCCACCAGTCGGAACCCAGGTGTCGTCTTCCTCGTGCCCGCCACGTGTCCAGTCCAGCCGGTGCTCCTGGCCACCTCCACAGCTGTCGCTGCCGCGCTGGCAATCCCACTGCAGCGGGCCAGGGTGTTAAGGGCCACCCGTTCCCCCAAGAGCAGGTGGTGGGCAGGTCCCTTGACCTCCGCCACTTTGACCACAGGTACCAGCTTCGATCCCTCTGGGAGGAACCAGGACACTTGGCAGTTGAGTTGAGTGAAGATGGCATCAAAGAAGGGTTGCCCTGCCAGAACCCCAGGAGATTTGGCCCACAGCACAGCCTGCGAGGGTGCCGACCCGGTAACCATGGATGCAAAATTGAGGCCCGGGCAGTCCTCTTGCAGCCAGCTGTTGGCCAGGGCTGCCAAGGTTGTAGGGGGTAACAGGAGCTGCAGGCCTGGGGAGGAAGCAGAGAGACCTCTGTCGGGCTTGCACTTCCTCCCTTGTAGCCAGAAGCTGCACCATGGTTTTTAACAGCATGGTCAATAGGACACTAGCCAATCAGGGCGGAGATAGGACTCCCAGGGGCCAGGCTCGGGCAGAGTCTGGGGTCGCCAAGCTGACCAGGTTGTCAGAGTAAATAAAAGTACTCTGCAACTAGCTAAAGTTAAACTTGGAATAGGTATCAAAGAGTTTTATAAGGAAGCTGGGCTTGGTGGTACCTGCCAAGAGTCTCCACACTCTGGGGGGCTGAGGAGGAGGAACTCAGCCGACCAGGTCTCAGAATAGCAACAACAACAACAACAACAACAACAGCAACAACAACAACAACAACAACAATAGCAACAACAATAATAAATTAAAAATGTAGAAGCAGGTGCTTGCTCCTTTGTATCATCACAATGCCCCCCTTTTGTAATTTTTTTTTTTACATTGTGTGTGTGTGGTGGGGCGTATATATGTGGTGTGCGTGCATGCAGATGTCACTGGTCTTGAGTGGCAGTCAAAGGACAATTTGCAAGAGTTGGTTTTCTAAAGCGGGTAGGTCCTGGGACGCTAACTCAGTTTGCCAAGCTGAGCAGCGGGCTTCTCTACCCACTGTGTCATCTCCTGCCACTCACCTTGGTTTTAGCTTTAAATGACTTAGAGTTAACGAAACAAGGAGAGGTGACTCCTCTTAACACATCTGAGTCCAGCAGTATTAACACTCACACAACCCATTCCTCCTGCAGAATTGAAGTTCTGTACCCTGAACAGCATCCTCCTCCTCTTCCTCTTCTTCCTCCTCCTCTTCCTCTTCCTGCCAACCTCCTTTCTGCTTTGTTATGAAATCTGATTACATAGTTGCTCAGACCATTTTTCTGTATAGTATGTGCCAGGTGACACATTTAACAACTTTTATGTAAACACTTGGCGCCTTGTATTTTATGCATCTAACCTACTGTTGGGTCCAAAGCTATTTACTAACAAGATATTTAATATCCTGTTGTTCTTTGGAGACATGGCTTGCTTATGTAGCCAGGATAGCCTGGAGGCCCAGCTACCCCACCTCCTGTGTGCTGAGGGTCACACACATACACCACCAAGGCCCTCGATATTTAACAGCATGGGCAACAGACTTGTGCACGCCTGCAGGGTGCCCTGCCTCCTTTCCATCTGTGTTACCCAGAAGGCTTAGCTATTGTATCCAGGACACCAAGTGCTTTACTCATGGTGGCGCTCTAATCCAGGTCCTTGAGCTTCTAGAAAACACTCGACCACCGAGCCTCACTCACAGCGAACACCAAGTATTACATAAAGCTGTAAGTCCAGGTGTTTACAGCAACAGAGAGAGAACCACAGAGGAAAGACAAATAGGCTAAGGGTGCCGGCAGCGAGGTGGCCACAGGTTCAGAGCAAAAAGCCTTAGTGCAGCTGCAAACTAGGCTCGGGTATGTCCTGTTCCAGAGACGATAGCGAGAGGGTGAAGGGTGGTACCATGGTTTCTCTTAATGGTTTGCCCTTCACCTCAAAGTGTGGCATTAACTGAAGGGCCTTTCAGCCTCCAGGGCTGCAGAGACAGAACCCAGACACGGTGCAACATTGCCACCTGTTGGTCTGTACAAGAGCTGCAGCCTTCACGCAATCTGTCTGGTTCCCTCTACCCCCAACCCCTTTCACCCAAGCTGTCCTGGAATTTACAATGGAACCCAAGCTGGCCTTGAACTTCAGGCACTCCTGCCTCAGTTTCCCAAATGCTTTTGGATTTCCATGTTGGTCTCTGAATTGCAGTTTTCATAAGAATCCTGTTGGGTTGGTTTAGCCAGAAGGCCTCCTTATCCCCAGGACTTCCTGTCAGTAATTCTGCACCATTGACCCCTTCTGTGCTCCTGGGCTGTAAACTCCTGCTAGTCTACACTGTACTTCGAGTTCGGTTTTGAGTTCTTGCCTTACGGTGAGAGTTCTATCCACTCCTGCTTTGTTTGATTGTTTGTTTCTCCAAGAGAGGGTTTCTATGTATAGCCATAGCTGTCCTATAACTCCCTCTGTAGATCAGGTTGGCCTCGACCTTAAGAGACCCATCTGCCTCTGCCTCCTGAGTGCCGGGATTAAATTCGTGCATGATCACCTCCCAGCCACTTCAGCTGTGTTTGACAGCTCTGCCACTGTGAAAACCGCAGTGCGCATCCATTGCACCTGCCGTGTTCTCTGCTTTACCCCACTTCCCATTCAACTCCTGACTGAGCAGCTGCCATGGAGTTGGGGGTGGGTCTCCTTGTCTCTCTCAGACCTCAGCATGAGCTGGCTCACATAGTGCCTGGGCCTCACAGTCTCTCCTCTTGCTCCTGCCAGCTCTGTCCTCTCAGATCTTTCTACAGGCTAGGTGAGAAGTCCCAGTGATGTGCACCACACTGTCCAGTCTTCTGTTGTAGTCCAGTCACTGGCCCAGCAGGGGGCACAGGTCTGCAATCCCACGCAAGTGGGAGGGTGAGGTAAGAAGATTTCAACAAGGCGGAGGACAGCCTGGGCTACCTATACATTCCAAAACATCGTGGGTGACTGTGTAAAATTTTGTCTCAAAAACAAACAAATATAAAATAAAGCAATCAAATGCTCATGGTGGTGGCATGCACCTTTGATCCTAGCACTGGGGGACGGGCTCGGGGGAGTGCGGGGGAAGAACAGGGCAGAGCAGGTGGATCTCTGTGAGTTAGAAGCCTGGATGGTCTTAGAGTTCTAGGACAGCCAGGGAGGCACAGAATCCTGTCGTTAAACGAACAAAAGAAAAAAATTATTTTATTTTATTTTTTGGGTTTTTTTTTTTTCAAGACAGGCTGGCCTCGAACTCAGAAATCCGCCTGCCTTTGCCTCCCAAGTGTTGGGATTAAAGGCATGTGCCACCACTGCCCAACACAAACAAAAATTTTTTTTTAAAGCAAAATATTGACAAGTTCACACTGCTCTAACAAGTGTGCAGTAGACTCTGCCAGCAGAGAGCCCACTTGGTGGAGTGACTCGGCACGCAACTCCGGGGAACGCTCCTTCAGGAGTGTCTCAGCCTCTTTCAGTTCAGGCCACGACTCAGCCTCTTATTGTCTGTAACAGGAATAATGAGGCAAAGACCCTGGGTTCTAAGCTCTGAGGGAGGTTATCTGGCAAACAGTAGGCGTGTTGACTAAAGAAATGACTGAAGCCTTCCCCAAGGGTGGTGAGCACTGGAGGAGATGCCTGTGTGTACCCAGAGGGAGAAATCATGTTTGCCAGGCAGAGGTGTCTGGGTTGGCGGGATTCGGAGCAGAAAAGCAGGAAGAGGGGGGTGAGGCTGGAGAAACAGAAGGTTTGCCAGAGTCTAAGTGATTTGAGGAGCTTGGGAATCTGGGCCCATCACAGAACTGGACGTGAAGTGATGCGGTTGTGCTTTCTCTAGAAGGATCGCCTTACCCACCAACTGAAGATGGAGTGGGAGACAAAGGGAGGCTGAGGCAAGCAATGAAAAGCTGTCAGGCTCCAAAGTTAGGCAGCAGTGTCGGAAGGGAGAGGAGGAGAAATGAGAGCTGGGAGCCGCCTGAAGTGGCAGCCCCTAGGTGTCAAAACTGTGGTTTCCTGTTCCAAGTGGTTGAACACAGACCTCAGGTGTCTTCTCAGGAGAGAAGTCTGGGCAAGGGGAACATGAGAGGAAGGTGGGAACGGTGCCACAGTCCCTAAGGGCAGCCTGCCTTGAGCCTCCCAACAGGTGTCCTTCCCGTTTCAAAAGCACAGAAATCAATCTCAGTGTTTCCTAAGGTGCCGGGTGGTAAGGCTTTTAGCAGCACAGCTGGGGAGGGAACCAGGAGGTTCTCTGCAGGTGTTGGGGGAGATGCTCTCCAGAAACATCAATGGTGCATAGACAGCGTAGGAAGATGGGTCTGTTCCCAAGAGACACTGGGGTGAGGAATAACGAGACTGTGGGCATGGTGTCTGAGCATAGCCTGGTAGGAGGAGGTGCAGGCAGAGGTGTGGTTGACGCATAGAGAAAAGTCAAGAGCGGATGTTTGGGGGTTGTGGGGAGAAGATTCAATAAATAGTGCAAAGTGGAAGGCAGAAAATGGGTCACTGGACTTAGCAATTTAGCGACTAAGAGGCCCTGGCTGAAGCAGCCCCCGTGATGTGTGATGGAAACAGAGTTGCAAGATCACAGTACAAAAATGACACAGTGAGGTGAGGAAGTGGAGGCGGAGGGGTGGGTGTGAGCCAAGGCCTGGCTGGAGTCATCTGAAAAGGTCGTTTTAACTCTTAGCTGCCCAGGCTCATTGTACATCAACTGCATCAGAATCTGGGAGTGAGGCCAGGGGAGATCCCAGGTATATAAGTGTTCCAAGACCCACTCACATCCTAGCAAAGACTGATATGTGAAGAAGAATGCTAAGAACCAGAGATGGCGTGCGCGCGCGCACGCGCGCGCGCACACACACACACACACACACACACACACAGGCGAGAGAGAGAGAGAGAGAGAGAGAGAGAGAGAGAGAGAGAGAGAGAGAGAGAGAGAGAGCATGTTAAAATGCAGCAAGAATCCGGATGTATCTGGGTGATGCAGTACTTGAAGTCTGCTGCAGATCCTGGCAGGGCTCAGCTCTCAGACTCAGAGGGGTGAGGGCTGAACGTGTGCTCATTGCATATTCATGTCCTGCCAAGTCATGGACTCAGCCCCAGTGCCCATTAACAGAAGGGCAGATGAAGAAAATGTGGTGTATTGCATAGGGAAGCCTTAGCCTCCAAGAAAAACGAAAGTGTACCACTTGCAGGAAAATGGTTAGAACTGGAAATCATGTTAAGGCAAACACACTTGTAGACTGTAGACTGAAAGAAGCCATAAATGTAGAAGGGGGTTCTCTGAGGGGAAGACGGAGGGCGGGGCTAGAGGCATGAGGGTGATGGGCTGAAGATCAAAGTACAATGCAAGTCATGTGTGAAACTCTGTTTTGTACAACTAACAAATGCTGATAAACAGGAATGAAAGGGGCAAGAATGAAAGACAAAAAGAAGCAAGGCTGGGCACGTTGGCTCATGGCTTCAATCCCAGCACTTGGAAAGGAGGGAGAGGCTGGTGGACCTCTGTGAGTTCGAGGCCAACCAGAGCAAACAGTGAGACCCTGCCTCAAAAAGAGGAGGCGGCTGGAGTGGCAGGTCAGCGGCAGAGCTTGAGTGTAGCTACCGTCCTGATTTTAGCCAGGGCGTACGCCAAAGAGCCAATGCTTAAAACCAAGGCTTAATGTGGTAGCTTAGACCACACATTTGGGAAACCAAGAAAGGAGGATCAAAAGTTTGAGGCCAGCTGGGCACAATGACACATACCATTAGCTCATTAGGAAGAGACACTTGCCACCAAGCTTACCCACCTGAGTCTATCCCTGGAAGTCACATGATGGAAGGAGAAAAGCCACTCCTATCCTCTGCGTTACACCCCCAAATAGGTAGGTAGATACATACATACATACATACATAAAATTTTTTAAATTAAAAAATTAGCTAGATATAGTGACACATGCTTTTAATTCCAGTACTCAGGAGACAGAGGCAGGAGTTTGAGTGAGTTTGAGTCTAGCTTGGTCTGCACAGTAAGCTCAGGGATAGTCAGGGCTATGTAGAGAGACATTTGTTTCAAAATATAAGAAATATTTTTTAAAAATTAAGACACTAGTTTGTGTGGTATGACATCATCTGATCCCACTGATGTAAAAATGCCAGGAAAAGCAAATTGATAAGATCAAAGTAGTGGATGCCGGAAGCCGAGCCTGAGCCAAACATGCCTGGGATCCAGGGAAGTTACTAAACTCATTGACTTGTGTTCATACAGAAACAGAAAGCCGTGCTCTGACCAATGTCACAAGCCACTCTCCAGCCACACTACAACCGTGCCCCTAACTGAGCCTCAAGACGACAGCACTCAGAAGTTAAGTCAAGAAACCCCAGAAGAGGTGGCACTCCGCAGTAGCCCCAGGACTCCGGAGGCTCAGGCATAGGTAGAGAGCTTGAGGCCAGTACCTGGCAAGAAAGAAACAGTGGTGTGTGTGTGTAAGCGCACACACGCGCATGTGTGTGTGCGCGCGTGTGCGAGTGTGAAAGAATCCACCTCCCAAGGCCTTTCACTTGCCAAGTAAGCAGCCCACCAATAAGCTTCGCCTTCAGCCTTACTTCAGGAATTTGGTGGGTGTGGAGGGGTGAGACAGAGTCTATCTATGTAGCCCTGGCTGTCCTGAAACCTGCTCCACAGACTAGGCCAGCCTTGAACTCATAGATCAGATCCGCCTGCCTCTGCCTTCAGGTGTACCACCGCCTGGCAACCACAGGGATTTTTGAAAGTGGCTTCCCCTCTCTCTCTCTCTCTCTCTCTCTCTCTCTCTCTCTCTCTCTCACACACACACACACACACACACACACACACACACACACACACACACCCTTTGATGGGTTATTAACTCATTCTTCAGGATCTGAGAACAATGAAGTTTTCAGCTTCTTTCTGTCAACCCTTCCCAAAAGACTGTCCTCGTGCCGGGAAATTCAGACGGTTAGGGAGCTGCGCTGTGAATATTAGAACAAAAGATTTTTCTAGTTCTTCTATTGCTCAGGGTTGGAAGAATACAATGGCTGGGAACCAAAACAAATTTCTTGTTCCATTTTTTTTAGATTCACTCATTTTGTGTGTATGAGTGTTTCGCTTCCATATATGTATTCACTATATGTGTACCCTTGAAGACCAGAAAAAGTTGTTGGAGCCCCTGGAACCGGAGTCACAGATGATGGCAAGCCACTGTGTGGGTGCTAGAGCCCGAACCTCAGTCCTTTGCAGCAGAGTTCTAACTCCTGAGCTGTCTCCCCAGTCTCTGTGAACTTTCTTGAACAGCAGAAGTGGTGGAGATCTGTGCAAATGTTGGTCCCTGGGCCCCAGCAGGGGAGTCCGGTACCATGTGGAAGGAGGAGCGTGAATTTAATCGCTAACAGAGCTTCTCAGTCAGGGAAGATCGATGGCCACCACACTTGGGCCTGCCGTACCAGGGTGCTGGTTATGTGCTGTCATAGATCCTACCCACAGTCCCTACAGTACACAGCAGTCATGACCCACAGTCCCTCATGGTGCACAGCAGTCATGACCCACAGTCCCTCATGGTGCACAGCAGTCATGACCCACAGTCCCTCATGGTGCACAGCAGTCATGCCCACAGTCCCCCATGGTGCACAGCAGTCATGACCCACAGTCCCTCACGGTACACGCAGTATTTATAGATGGAAAACCTTGGCTGGAAATGGAAAGGGAAGCTTCCTCAAGCGCAGAGCTACAGACTGGTGAGGCTTGCAGCTTGACTGTTCTTCCTCTCCACAGTGAGGACTCTCAGGACAATCCAGCTGCTTCCGCCCCCAGACTTCCCCCACACAGGCGTCTCCAAGACACGCTACCCTGGTTGCCTGGTGTAGGGCACACTGTTCACACTGTTTCCACTTGAGGGAATAAACAAACACCTCTGGTGTTCTTTAAGGCCCACCGGCTAAGGTGTCCAACAAAGGGATATCTGAGAGCAGTTCTGAATAAGCAGCTGCCCCTGGAAGGCACTAACTTCAGCGGGAAGCTTCACTGAGCTGCAGGCGGAGGAGGAACCCGACTGGTGCAGTGAGCTGCCTGGGGGGACAGCCACGTCATCTGTGGAGAAGTTTCTCCTAGGCACCTGGACTGTGGAGAGGATAATCTCACGTGGCAGTAAACCTGATCTTTCACGGGATACCTTTTTTTATTTAAAAAAAAAAAGATTTATTTGTTTATTTTATGTATATGAGGACACTGTTGCTGTCTTCAGACACCAGAAGAGGGCATTGGATCCATTACAGATCATTGTGAGCCACCAAGTGGTTGCAGGAAATTGAACTCAGGACCTCTGGAAGAGCAGCCAATGATCTTAATGGCTGAGCCCTCTCTTGGGCCCCACAGGATACCTTTTTATCTGGGGGAGAATAAAACTCTGATAAAATTGGCTTGGCAGCCATGATATATAGCTAATCTGCTGGAGTGCTTACCTGGCATGCAGGAAGCCCTGGGTGCCATCTCCAGCACACCTGTAATTCCAGCATTTGGAGATGGAGACAAGGATCAGAAGTTCAAGGTCACCCTTAGCAAAATAGATGGTTTGAAGCCAGCCTTAGTCAAATGAGACCTTTTTCTTTAAAATTTTGTTTTAAATGAACAACAAAAAAGGTGTTTGGGGGCTGGAGAGATGGCTCAGTGGTTAGGAGCACTGACTGCTCTTCCAAAGGTCTTGAGTTCAATTCCCAACAACCACATGGTGGCTCACAACCCTCTGCAATGTGATCTGACACCCTCTACTGGTGTGTCTGAAGACAACTACAGTGTACCCATATACATAAAATAAATAAATAAATAAATCCTAAAAAAAAAAAAATGTTTCAGGTGTGGTGCTATGAGCCTGTAACTTTAACTACGAAAGACACTGGGACAGGAGAATTTCAAATTCAAGGCCTGCTTGAGCCATCACTGGGATCTTCACCTGAGGTCTAGATTAGATACAGGGCGAGAAGCATGAATAAACTAAGCCCTCCTGACCAGGGATGCTTCTGCCCATCCTCGTGCTCCTCTGACAAGGTGGTGTGACCAGTAGCCTGTGTGCACCCTTCTCCTGGACACACCCTCCCAGGCTGGCTGCCCCTGGGCTTCAGCGTGAGGATCCCAGGAAATTCTAAAGTTTTGGAGACCATTATTTCAGTAATGTCTCAGCCAAAGAGAAGGCACAAGCAAACATCTCCTTAGGGTAACTTCAGTCTAACGCTGGGTAAGAAAAATAGGGTGAGTCCACACTACTGGGAAGTACAGGCTCGGTCATAAAGCCGGGCTGGCCATACGGGGTCTCACACAGCCCACTGCTGGGAGGAAGGGGTAGTCACTGATCTAGCTCCACTTTGTCCTCTTTTCCTGAGTCACGTCTGCTGTCACCTTAGATCCAGGCGAAGACAGGAATGAAATCAGAAATCTGGAGGCAAAGGATCCGAACTGCCTCAAGCAATGGGTCTTCCAGGTCCACCACCGTCCCATTGGCCCACTGTCTGTGGTGGTGAGGCTACACCAGAACTGGAGCAGTCCTCTTAGGGAACCAGAGTGCTCTGGCAAAAACTTCTTCCAGGTCAAAAAGGAGAAAATGGTGGGCCAGAGCACATGCTGTGTTAACACAGGGTTCCTCAAGATCCCAGGGCTTGGCTCCTGGCCTAATGAGAATGGCGGGAGGTATGAGTCAGAAACATCTGGACTGCAATCCTGACTCCGCCCATGTTCCCTTGGGCTCTCTGAAGGTGAGTGTCACAGGAGTCACAGGACTGCCTGATGTGAGGCAGAGGGACATTCACATCTGTGCCTGAGTCCAGCCTAGCCACCAGCATCAGGGCTCAGGAGTCTCCCAGCTGTCTCCCAGCTCTGCTCTTCCCTCGGCTTTCTTTGTTGATTCATTGGACAAACAGCAGGTGGAGACAGAGGCTAGTCAACACCGCTCCTCCCTGTTGTGTCCTTTCCAAATACCCTCATTTCCTAGGGAACAGAAATGACTTCCAAATAGGATCCAGTAGAGACCCCCTATGACCGAGGGCTGGAGCGGCGCACACACTTGGAGGGGTGGGGGGGATGATTTGCCGAGAGTGTGAGGGCGAAGGGGAGGCTGCAAAGGGCTGGCTCTGCACACAAGTTAGACCTCCTCCAGAGAAAGACTGCTCAATGGTAGAGAGAGGCTGCAGGCACCCTGGAGACGTGGTGGAGACTGGCAGATGAGGTTCAGGTTCTGAGAAAGGAAAGAGAGAAAAGGATGCGTAATGAAAAGAGCCAGGCAGAGCCAGGCTTGGAGGAGAGTTCAGAGTCAGTTTCAGCACACTGCACAACAAGGTGTCACTATAGAATTTTGATTGGAAGTCAGAGGATAAAAACAATGAAGACTGAGGTTTTAATATCTAAGGGCCAGTGAGCCGGCTCAGTGTGCAAAGTCACTTGCCTTCAAGTCTGATGACTTAGTTCATTCCCAGACCCCACGTGGTGGAAGGAGAGAACTGACTCCAGGAAGTTGCTCTCTGACCTCCACTCCATGGCGCATGCTTGCCTGCACACATGTATACATTTAAACCGTGTCTAGGGTTCTTGGTTAGGAAGCTATTGAAAGAGCTTTGGCAAGAGGCAGTGAACCAGAGTGAACTGTGACAACACGGTGTGCTTCTAAAAGTCACATCAAGGTCACAGCGACAGGGCTCAGTCCTTGCCCAATATGTCCACTGTGTCTACTGGCTCCCAGGGACTTCTGCGGCACTCTGGACTGGCTGACCCTTTGTTTCCATGACTCCCCAGCCTGGGTGTCGAGCCCTTTCCTTGTCTACCGTGTCCTGGCTTATGTTATGTAGGCCACTGGTCCTCGCCAGCCTTCTGCCTGAGCCAGAGTCAAACATCAGATGTCACATGTTTGAGGCAGCAATGTGGACCAGAACCTTGAGGGCAGGATGCCCTGAAGAGGGAAACAAAAGAGAAGGACCAGATGCTGGGAGGTGAGTCCTGCGATGTGAGCATTGGCTCCGAGAGGCCAATAGGGTGAGTGGGAGGAGCCTCCATCTCCAGCTCAAGATGATGAAGAAACAGGAAGAGAGTCTGACACGCCAAACATGGAGATGGAGAGTCGGGGTTCCAGAAGTGGAGCTCCGAGTTCAAGGTCAGCCTGATCTACAGAGTGAGTTCTAGGATAGCCATGGCTACCCAGAGAAATCCTGACTTAAACAACAAAGAACAGGGACAAAGTTGAAGGCCCCCTCTCTACCCTGTTTCTGGGTACCAGCCCTTTGTGAAGGTGTTTAATCCCATAATCCTCTGGGAAGACACTATTTTTAATTTACCAACAAGAAAGCTGAGCACAGCAAGATGAGGTATGGGGTCTAGGTGGCATAGCTGTCGAGTGTCAGAAATGGGGTTTTATGTAGGTGACTCTGGGGTCCCCTCTAAGCTCTGTGCTTGGGAGGCCACAGAGATGTCCACGAGGGGAGTGTGTGTGAGTGTGTATGTGCATGTGTGTGCACGCACACACATCTGAGCCTGTGTGTAGAGGCCAGAAACTAATGACCAGTGTGCTTTTCTTTTTCAAGACAAGACCTCAGTGTGTAGCTCTGATCGTATTGAAACTCACTATGTAGACCAGGCTGGCCTCAAACTCACACCTGGCTAATGTCTACTGTGTTTTTCTATCATTCTGCTTCTTTTGTTTTTTGTTTTTGGTATTTATTTATTTATTTATTTTTGTTAAGACAAGGTCTCTGCTGAATGAACCTGGAACTCACAAAACTGGTTAAACTGGCTGGCTGCTGAGCTCAACTCAGGATCTGCCTACAACTCCCACCCCTCCGCCTCTCCAACACACTGAGTGTGAGCATTGCAGAGTAACTTTTGTGTGGGTCCTGGGGAATCTGAACTCATGCTGGTAAGGCTGGTACTTTACCCACTGAGACCTCTCTTGAGACCCTGTCCTTGAGTATGTGAGGTTTTTAATTTACTCTTATTAAGAATTTGGATCTGGAGACTGTGGTGGATCACACACCAGTAATGTCAGCACTTGGGAGGCTGGGGCTCATCGTAAGTTCAAGGTCATTCTGAGCTACATAATGAGTTGCAAGCCATGTTGGGCTGTGAATCAAGACCCAGGAGATGTGGCCCTGCATATCACTGAGGCTCAAAGGTTAAGTCCACACTGTTCTTGCAGAAGATCCAAGTTCTGTTCCTAGCACACACATCAGGTGGCTCACAACCGCCTGTAACTGTAGGGAGACCCAATGCCTATGGCATCTGGCAACCCCACACATGTGTGCATACCTCCTGCCATGCATAAACAGAATTTAAAATATTAAAAAAATACTCTGTCTTAGAAATAAACAAAACCAGGCACCCCTTTAATCTCGGCACCCGGGAGGCATAGGCAGGAAGATTGGTGAGTGTTCCAGCCCAGCTAAGGCTCCACAGTGAGGACCTGTCTCAAAACTAAATGAATAATCAGAGGGGAAAGACAGTTCAGGAGGCCCCGAGCTCCATCCCCAGAGATGTACAAAGGTGGAAAGAAGAAGAGAACAACCTCTGAAAAGATGTCCTCTGACCTCCACACTGTGACACCTGACAGCCCCCCACCACCATGCACTCACATACAATATAAGTTTAAAAATTCAGAAACCTGGGTTGGATGAAAAATGCCATTATTGAACCCCCTTTCTCAGAAAAGGGAATCCATGGCTATTTTCTCAGAATTTCATATTCATGTTGGGCATCCATGCCCTCCCTGAACACCCACCCACCCACAGTTCCTCAGTAAAGAACTCAGGAACCGGGACACTTGCAAAGGTGGTTGAGTTTCCCTACCACCCTGAAGCATCTTCCAGATGCAGAAACCTAGGATCCTTCTGGGTAACTTCCCAGGGTCCCCACTGCTGTGAATCCCCTGGCCTCAAATCCAGGGCAGTGTTAATGTTAGGAGGGAAAGGCAGACCAGGCAGAACACACGGGTTTGATCCCAGCACTTGGCAGGCGGCGGTAGGCAAATTTCTGTAAGTTTGTGCCAGCCTGATCAGCACAGGCAACTCCTCAGATTCTAGCCAGACCTACAAATCCAGAGCAGGCTCCACAGGCAGGCCAGAGGAGTTGATGCAAGCCGGCAGGAAAGTAGGGAGGATGGGGGAGGAGGCCCCGGGGAGGAAAAGGAAACACAAAAGATTTAAATAAGAGCGGCAAACCTACTAGGGTGGAAGGTCTTAAGCATGCTGCGCAAGTGTCGACCACTGAGCTACACCCCAGCCCCAATGCTACTGCAAGAAAAAGAGGCTGTGAGGCTGCAGAAGTCTTCCCATGGCCCTGCAGCCTGTCCTTGATGCACTCTAGGCTCAAGCAGGTGCTGTGAGTCCCAAGCCAGACTCTGCGGCCTGAGCGCAGGCTCGGACTTCATCCCCCTCCCCGCCCCCCACACTCTACAGGGATGAGACCGGACTTTGCCTCCGTTTCTCTTGGCTGCTAACAAGGGACAGAGTCCAGGGCTGCTCCCCTTTCCAAACTCCCACTACCAGCCCATCTGACCCCAGCAGAGCAACCCCGTCCATTCTGTCCCCGAGCTTCTGCCCTTCCGTAGGGCTCAACACAGAAAGAACCGCGAAGCAAGAGGAGGATTTTGGAGGTTCAACCAAGACAGAGAGAAGCGAACTTGGAAACAAGATCCAAGGAGAGGCCACAAGGGGTTCTTTAGAGAAGAGAGAGGGAGGCAGATGGCTGAAATAGGAAGAGGGACAGGCAGTAGAGGGACGTAGAAAACAGGAACACAGAGCAGAGACTTAGGTCACCTTCAGGGTCCATGGTGACTTGGAGCAGCCAGCGGGTCAGTGTGTTCACCACAGTTCAGGTCGAATGTTCCCAGAAGCTGAGGCTGGGGGTGGGGCTGCCAGAGAGAGAGGGGAGGGAGGGGCCGAGCTGGGTTAGTCCTTCCCGAGAGCCCTCCCGGTACACCTCTTTGGACCCTCGCTGAGGCAGCCCCATTGCAAACCCCAGAATCAGTGGGAAGTGCTCAGCTGTGAGCACTTAGAAATTCTGACTCCTCTGGCACCAAACAGGCCCTGTTTTCTCCACTTCCAGCCCTGCTGGAGCTCCCTCGGAGTGCAGGGCCATGAATGCCGGACCTCACTCTCCTATGAGGGCCGGAAAGCCTTGTTAGTGGTGTGCTGGGAAAATCGTGGGTCCCAGACCTGCACTCAAGTCCCAATTCCGTTCTCCCCACCCCCACCAGAGAGGCTCTCACTGTATAAATCCACCTCCTGCGTTCCCAGCCCGTGCTAGGATTAAAGCGCGCACAAGCACATGCGGCCCATTCTCTTTTTTATCTCAAATTTTCTGAGGGACAGAGTAGGAACCCCACAAATATCCCCTCATCCCTCCCACTTTTCCTGAGAGCTACAGTCTGAATGTGTTCCCCCAAAGTCAGTGTGTTGAAAACTTTACCCCCCCCCCAATTTATAGAAATTTGGAGGAGGGGTTTTGGGTGAGGCCCTAAGGGTGACAGAGGAGACTGTAGCACCAGTGACTTTGTAGTAGACTGAGCAATATTGCATGTTCTGGATCATATGTGGCTCCTAGCTCTAAATCTTTGGTCATGTATGTTTAACCTGGAGTACACGTGGGAGCCAGAAAACTAGAGATGGACCACAAGGGTGGATACCTAAGGGCTGGGTCAGGGAAATAAAGTAGAGAAGGATGGAAGGGGGAAGGGTCAAACCTGGGGGAGGGAGCAAGGTTAGCCAAAATAAAAGGTATATGAAAAAGCTATAGGGAAACCATCTTCCAACCCAAGAAAAAACTATTAGTGAAGACAGTAGAACACTGAGGTGTGAAACGAGAGAGAGAGAGAGAGAGAGAGAGAGAGAGAGAGAGAGAGAGAGAGAAACTCGGGGTTAAAGTGGAGAAAAGAGATTCAGAAAAGGGTGGGGGGAGGGGAAGCCCAAACTAAGCATATATGAGGAAGCATTGCAGGAACCCACTGTTCTGAAAGCTATTTTTAAATATATAATATTTTTAAAATAGGGAGTGGAGCAGAAGTACCCTGCATGAGTGAACAGTGCTTCCCAGAAGACATGAATTATTAAATGAGAACCTCAGTGCGGGGGTGAGCCACCTCCCCTGTGAGTTACTGGTCAGTAAGGCTCCAGATGCTCCGAAAACAGCACACTACTGCCATTGCTCTTGGCTGTGCACCGTAACTACAGGGTGGTGAGACCCGATTGCTGAGAATACCACTCCTAATGCAGAACGTAAAGAAATTAACCTTGAGCTGACCAGGAAATTTTCTCCCTGTTGGCTAGCCTGCACAATGCCTGCAGGCTTCTGGGAGAGGAAAGACATGTGCCTTACCCAGTGCTGGACCCTTCACGCTATAACTGACAGGATAGATGCAAGCGAGAGTGGTAGGGTACCCTTGACTCATGCCAAGGTACCCCTGAGAAATTACTCCACAAAACAGATCTAGTATAAGAGGTTTATTGGGGAGGAGAGAACATGAAGGAGATAGAGGCAGACTGACAGGCAGACAGACAAGGAGAGGGAATAGGAGAAAGAAACATGAGACAAGGCAGAGAGAGCAGAAAGAGCGCCACGGAGAAGACACAGAGAAGGATCTGGGGTGTCTGGGAGCTCATACCTGGCACACCTGGTGGTGGCAGGTGATGATGTAAGCAGCCAGTAGGTCCCTGGGACCGGCCAGTGGGATCAGCTGTTTGCCAGCAGTAACACTGCCCTGTGGATAAGATATGACCTCTGATGTTATAGTGTGTCTTAGTCAGGGTTTCCTTTGCTGTGAAGAGACAGCATGATCAAGGCAACTCTTATAAAGGACACCATTTAATTGGGACTGGCTTGCACGTTCAAAGGTTTAGTCCATTATCATTAAGGCAGGAGCATGGCAGTTACCCAGGCAGACATGGTGCTGGAGAAGGAACTGAGAGTTCTACATCTTGATCCCAAGGCAGGCAGAAGGAGCATCTTTAAAAAATCTTTTTTAAAAAAGTCTGGAAGCCAGATATGGAGCTACACAGCTTTAAACCCCATACCCAGAGAGCAGAGGTAGGCAGGTGGATCTCTGAGTTGGAGGTCAGCTTGGTCTACATAGTAAGACCCTCCCATCTCAAAAACAAAAAGATCTGGGCAGAAAGATGAAGTGGGGGCTGGTGAGATGGCTCAGCGGTTAAGAGCACTGACTGCTCTTCCGGAGGTCCTGAGTTCAAATCCCAGCAACCACATGGTGGCTCACAACCACCTGTAATGAGATCTGAAGACAGCTACAGTGTACTTACATATAATAAATAAATAAAATCTTAAAAAAAAAAAAAGAAAGAAAGATGAAGTGGAAATATCTAGGTTTTGTTTTGTTTTGTTTTGTTTGTTTTGTTTTGTTTTGGAAAGTTAGTTATGTCAAGTGATGTTTTGCTGGAGCAGACACAAGTGAAAGGATGCTTGGATATAGCAGACAGTAAGGACCTGTGATGAAGGAATAGAAATATGGCCCACAGACAGTGGGAGGAGTTTGGTTTGCTCCACCTCGATTTTCTTCGCATGTATTGTTGGTTCGCCTTACAGTGTTGTTGAGCTCACTTTGTCATATGGCAACCACTGAGAGAAACTCACCCAAGAACTGCTCATGAGGTTCCTGTGGCAGCTTGCTGATGCCACACCCTCGCCTTAGGCCAGTTGGTGAGCCTGGTGGTTTCTTCAGGATTGAACTACAGCTGCCTGGTGTCTGCTTGCTGAAAAGACTGGACTGTTGCTGTTGGTTTGTGCCTGGTGTCTGCCTGCCTAGAGGACTGGTCTGCAGCTGCTGAGTCTTATTTGGTGTTTGCTACAGGACTGAACTGCTGCCTAAGAAGATCGAGCTTGCCCCCAAAGAACTATAGCTGAACAGGTCCACTTCCTCCATATCCTAATAAATTTTCTCTTCCACTACTTCTGCTGGGTGGTTGAGCCCTTATTAAAAGTAGGTTGTAATGGGCTGGAGACATGGCTCAGTGGTTAAGAACACTGACTGCTCTTCCAGAGGTCCTGAGTTCAACTCCCAGAAATCATATGGTGACTCACAACCATCTGTAATGGGCATCTGATGCCACCTTCTGGTGTGTCTGAAGACAGCTACAGAATACCCATATACATGAAGCAAATAAATCTTTTTTTTTTAAGATTTATTTATTTATTTATTATATGTAAATACACTGTAGCTGTCTTCAGACACTTTTTCTTCTCACTCTGGTCCTGCTCGCTCGCTTGCTCACTGTAGCTGTCTTCAGACACCCCAGAAGAGGGCATCAGATCTCTTTACAGATGGTTGTGAGCCATTATGTGGTTGCTGGGATTTGAACTCACGACCTCTGGAAGAGCAGTTGGCGCTCTTAACCGCTGAGCCATCTCTCCAGCACTGCAAATAAATCTTTTTTAAATTTTTATTTATTTGTTTATTTATTTATCTATTTGGGGTTTTTTTCTAGACAGATTTTCTCTGTGTAGCCCTTGGCTGTCCTGGAACTCACTCTGTAGACCAGGCTGGTCTCGAACTCAGAAATCTGCCTGTCTCTGCCTCCCAAGTGCTGGGATTAAAGGTGTGTGCCACCACTGCCTGGCTTATAAATCTTTAAAAAAAAATAAGTAGGTTGCAAAAAATTTATGCCTACAGAAAAAACTTAGTGTTTTTTCCTTGTTAATAGATTGTTCACTAAAATACGTAGATGTTGAATGATTCAAAAGCACTTGTTGCTTTTTCAGTGACCGCCTTTCCATTCCCAGCTCCACATGGTGGCTCACAAACATCTCTGGCACCTTCTTCTAACCTCTAAACAAGGCAGGCATCAGGCACACATGATATACATACATACATTCACACAGGCAAAACGCATACACATAAAATAAATCTAAAAAGAAAGTTGATGATTAAATATGTATGCAATAGTAAATCTTAACATTATGTTTATGTTTAAAATTTGATTTAATCTTATCTTCAAATTTTTAAGAAGAAAGAGGAGGAGGAACAGAGCTTGTATGCTCTGCTCTGGCAATGTGGCGCCCTCTTCCTGACCTCCCCTGACTTCTGACCTCCTCTGGCACCAAGCACACATGTGATGCACACATAGACATGCAGTCAAAGCTCCCATACGTGTCAACTATTAAATAAAGACTGATGTTGGCTGGCGAGATAGCTCAATGGCTAAGAGCACTGACTGCTCTTCCGCAGGTCCTGAGTTCAAATCCCAGCAACAACATGGTGGCTCACAACTGCCATGAGATCTGATGCCCTCTTCTGGTGCATCTGAAGTCAGCTACAGTGTACTTATATATAATAATAAATCAATCTTTGGGCCAGAATGAGCAAGCAGTAAGTGAGAGGAGATGACTGGAGCAAGCAGAGGTCCTAAATTCAATTCCCAACAACCACATGAAGGCTCACAACCATCCGTACAGCTACAATGTACTCATATACATAAAATACATAAAAAATCTTTTAAAAAGACTGATGTATTTATGCATTTTATGTATATGAGTGCTTTATCTCCATGTGAGTCTGCATGCCAGAAGAGGTTCTCAGATCCTATTGTAGATGGTTGTGAACCACCATGTGGGTTCTTGGGAATTGAACTCAGGACCTCTGGAAGAGCATCAAACATTAAATAAATAAATAGTTGTAAAACTGTTTTTAAAGAAAATGAAGGAGGGAGGGGAGGAGGGAAGAAGATGAGGGAGAGAGAGGTAGGCCCAGGAAGCTCTCACCATCCTGACACAGGAGCTCCTGCCAAGGGCCAGCAGGGTCTCCATTTCTTCACTGGAAACCATTCTTGCTACAGTCTTCTGGGGACTGATTACCAAAGCATCTCCCAGCGCTCCCCCGCCCCCACTTCCTGTGCTCCTTCACTGGGGAGTAAGGTGAGGCAAACCAGGCTTAGAGGGTGCACAAGTTAAGGGATCCTCACGCAGGCCCTTTCGCCCCAGCCCCTTGCTTGCCTCGCTTTGGATCCCGGAAGTGCTTCCCACCATCCTTCCCACTGCTGTTTCCTGTTCTCCCAGCCACTATCACCCATTCTCTCCTGGCTGGTCTTCTGTTATGTTTTGGTTTGATTTTAGAAACAAGATCTTGTTGTGTAGATCAGGCTAGCCTGCAACTTACTGTGTAATCCAGGCTGGACTCTAACTTAGGGCAATCTTCTTGCCTCAGTCTCCCAAGTGCTGGGATCACAGGTGCTACTATACTAGGTTCTGGGTCACCTTTGAAGTTTTTCTTCTTTGCATCTTGCAGTTGTTTTCTTTCTTTCTTTCTTTCTTTTTTTTTTTTTTTTTTTTTTTTTTGGTTTTTCAAGACAGGGTTTCTCTGTATAGCCCTGGATGTCCTGGAACTCACTCTGAAGACCAGGCTGGCCTTGAACTCAGAAATCCACCTGCCTCTGCCTCCCAA
This sequence comes from Mus caroli, assembly GCF_978045245.1. NCBI lineage: Eukaryota > Metazoa > Chordata > Mammalia > Rodentia > Muridae > Mus > Mus caroli. The sequence goes on along the minus strand of NW_028227263.1, from coordinate 18,632,140 downwards.
GTGCTGGGATTAAAGGTGTGTGCCACCACGCCCGGCTGCAGTTGTTTTCTACAACAAATCTTCCATTTTGGTATTCCCTCCCTGTGGTTGGGATTGCTTGGTTTTTTCCCATCTAAACTACATTTCCCAGCATCCTTGGTGCTGAGGCCAACACAGGACTGAATTCTGGTTAAACAGAGTGTGTGTACAAGTGCTACACCTTCTTCCAGATTTGGATCATACAAGCCATCAGGCATCCTTCTCTTCTCTCCTACAAGCTGGTAGAAAGCAGAGCATGTCCTGACCCTAGCAGAATAACAATGGAAGGAGGTTAAGACGTCAAATGCTCCAATGCCAGCAGTAAATTCTTACATAAAAAGAAATACCTTTTCTCCCTTCCTTCCCTTTGCCTCCTCTTCCTTATTTAAAAAAATGTAAACATTTATTTTTAAAATAAAATAAAATATGTATATGGGTATTTGACCTGAATGTACCTCTGTGTACCACCTGCACACATGGTGCCCAAGGAGGTCAGAAGCGGGTGTCAGATCTCTTGGGACTGAAGTCACAGTTGTAAATTGTCATGTGGATGCTGGGAATCGAACTGGGTTCTCTGGAATTATAGCCAGTGCTGTTAATCACTGTGCCATCTCTCCAGCCTTGGCCCTTTCAATTTTTTTAATTAATTAAGTTGTCTATTTTGAGACAGGGTCTACCCTCTCTCTCTACATAGCCCTAGCTACTCTTGAATTCACTATGCAGACCAGACTAGACTCAAGCTCATAGAAATCTACCTGCCTCTGCCTCCAGAGTGTTGGACTTAAAGCATGCTCATGGCAGGTCCCAGCCTCCAGACATTTAAAAAACGTTAGAGTCTTGATATGTACATAGCTCAAACTGGGTTCATGCCTCAGCCTCCTGATTACTAGGCTTACGGGGCAGGCTAACCATTATAGCCTACAGACCCCAAATGTCAGCATTCTGACTCAAGGGGCTTTTCTGCTGGCACAGTGCATAGCTGTATGCAGTAAATGATATAACTTCTTTTTTTTTTAAAAGATTTTATTTATTGTTATATGTAAGTACACTGTAGCTGTCTTCAGACACACCAGAAGAGGGCGCCAGATCTCGTTACGGATGGTTGTGAGCCACCATGTGGTTGCTGGGATTTGAACTCTGGACCTTCGGAAGAGCAGTCGGGTGCTCTTACCCACTGAGCCATCTCACCAGCCCATAACTTCTCTATTTATCCACCACACCGTTATTACAGCTGATCATAAATGGGTCACCATAGTTCATGCCTGTAATTCCAGCTACTCCAGAGGGGCACTTGAACCCAGCCTGGGCCACAGAGGGAGACGACCCAGAACAAAACAACAAACAACTAGAAACCTCTTTCCCACCCTGCAGCTCTCATTGTTAGGCCTCTAATCATCTCCAGAGAGTATTTTGGAATTCACTCCTGTGCTTACACCTCTGGGCAGCAACCCTGTATTCGGCAACCTGGGTGTTGGGCTCTCTGTAAAGACGACGCAGCATTGGAAGGCTCACTGCTCTGACACCCTCACAGCCACACAGCCTGGCCTTGGAACTTGGTCGGGGGCTTGCTCAGTGCCCTGAGCATCTGCAATCCCCAGCACTGCACATGCCAGGTACGGTGGCACTCACCTGTAATGCCAGCACTCAGGAGGTGGAGGCAGGGGGATCAGCAGGTCAAGGTCACGGACTCGGGAGATAGCTCTGTGTATAACTGGCTGTGCAGACTTGAGGACCTAAGTCTGGACCCACAGCACCCATGTGAAAAAGTTGGGTGTGGCCATGCTCTCCTGTAACCCCAGTGCCTTGGGCAAGAGGAGGAGATGGAGATACAGGGTCACTGGTGCTTTCTGGCCACCAGCCACACCTCCCCTGCCCCCAATGCCTGACAGCTCCAAGTTCAGTAAGAAACCCTGTCTCAAGGAAATATTGCAGAGTTGTCTATATAGCATATATGAACATAGTGTTGTCTGTTCTCCACAGGAACACACACAGAGAGAGAGAGAGAGAGAGAGAGAGAGTTTTTAAGGTCATCCCTTGCTATATAGTGAGTTCTTTTTTTTTTTTTTTTGGTTTTTCGAGACAGGGTTTCTCTGTATAGCCCTGGCTGTCCTGGAACTCACTCTGTAGACCAGGCTGGCCTCGAACTCAGAAATCCGCCTGCCTCTGCCTCCCAAGTGCTGGGATTAAAGGCGTGCGCCACCACGCCCTGCTTATAGTAAGTTCAAAGCCATTCCTTGGTCATATTAAACTGTCCCCCAAAACAAACCAACAAATTAAAAAACAAAAAACCATACAGCCTAGTCATTTGCGCCATCACAGAAGGTGCTGTAGGAGTATAGACAGTCTGTCTGAGGAGGGGGCAGGGCAAAGGGACAACTTCACTAAGGACTGACATTTGAGTCAGAGCTTCATGGTTGAGGAGGAGTCTGGTGAGAAGTCACACGGGTATACTGTGGGGACAACTGGCAGTGGGCTGGTTTTGGGCAGAGCCTGTACAAACGCAAGCAGGTGGCTCTCTTGACTAACGATTGGTTCTGTTTTCACTGGGATCTTGGCCAAGGTGCAGCCAGCCTGTCTTGATGTCACAAACCATAGGAAGAGAGCTGGAAACACGGCCACACAGGCCTCCTTGTAACTCGCTGTTGAGAACACTAGATGGCTCACCTCAGGCTCCTACCCACTGTGCAGGCCTCCTCCTAAAGAGCCAGTTTCTCGTAACTTGGTTTCTACTTTGGTGTCTTAGAACAATGTGATCACATTCCTTTCTTGCTTGTCAACAGTGGGAGATCTGTCCCCCGCCACACAGTCTGAGCATAGTGGGTCAGAGCTGACAGAGACCCTCCATCCCTGTCCCAGGGAGCTCTGTCTTCATCATAGGCTTTGCCTACCCCCACTGAATAAACACTCAGGGTCACCAATGGGAGCAAAAGGAGAAATAGCTATAAATACTCATTGTTAGGAGAATAGAGCTCTCATAGCTACGCACCGGCAGCGTCTCGTGTGGAATTTTGTAAAACCTCTCCTATCCAGATCTTCTCTCTATCTGGAATTTTCACTTTGGAGAATAAAGCTTATTTGAAGCTGTGATTCCTCCCTCTCCCTCCCACCCTTCCCTTCATTCTCAGAGCTGACAGTAGAATCCAGGATGCAGACACTAGGCAAGTGCTCCCAAGTCCCATAACCATGATCTTTTTGTCTGGTTGGTTGAGTTTGGTTTTTTTTTTTTTTTTTTGCATCTCAAAAAGAGGAGTTATTCTGTGTAACAGCCATGGATGTCCTGGAACTGACTCTGTACACCAGGCTCAAACTCAGAGATCTACCTGTCTCTGACTCCTAAGTGCTAGGGTTAAAGGTATGCACTATCATGCCTGGTTAGATTTATTTTCATTATTTAAAATGCAGTGTATCTGTGCTGTGTGCATCTGTGTTAGGGAGTGTATACGAGTGCTGTGCCCATAAGAGGTTCCAGGTATTGAGTCCCCAAGGGCTAGAGTCACAGATGGTTGTAGTCACCTGACATGGGTGTAGGAACCGAACTTGGGTCCTCTGCAGAGCAGAACATGTTCTTAACAGCTGAACCATCTCTCTAGCTCATAGTATGAATTTTGATGCATGTAAGAATGTGATCCACAAGACAGGACAGCTCAAAGCGATGATGATATCATGAATGTGGTCAGTTCTGACGATAAAGTTTATAGGTTAAAAGAAATTTAAAAGTGGGAGGAGATGGCTTGGGTGCTAAGGTGCTAAGGTTCTAGATGCACAGGCATGAGGGGACCTGAGCTCCATCCCCAGAACCACATGAAATAAGCTAAGCTTGGAAAGCCAGAGAGATGGCTCGGTGGTTAAGACTTGGGACCAGAGTTCAGGTCTTAGCGCCCTCATGGAGTACCTCACAACTGCCTATCACTCAAGCCCCAAGAGATCTTATGCCCTTTTCTATTCTATATACACAGATATATAGACATACAGACACACAGACACACACAGACATACACACTCACACACATGCACAAACAGATAATTAAAGCAACCACACACACACTCATCACATGCACATACAGAGAGAATTAGTTAAAGCAAACACACACACACACACACACACACACACACACACACATGCACAGAGAGAATCAGTTAAAGCAACCAGAAACTTAAGGAAAGAAGAAATGACGAAATCCCAAATCACAGAACCTACGGGTTTTCCAGCCTGACCCTGACAGGCTAGGAGAGTCCCCTGCCTTTCCCTTCCCTGAGAAGATCCTACCAGGGAAAGATACCTAAAGGATGCTGCCTGTCCTCGAGGCTCGAGGCTCGTCCTCCTCTGGCCTCATTCCCCAAGCATTACACAGGATCCCAAGGTGAAAAAAAGGCCCTGGGCTCTGACCTGGAGCACTGGGCCCTTTGAGTCCTGATGTGGAGACCCTTACTGCCTGCTCAGGGACAGCTCATGCTGGCTGGCTGCAGGGACCCTGGATGCCAAACTCAACCAGGAAAAATGCTTTGTGAGTTTGTTTTTTGTTTGAAACAGGGTCTCACTATGTAGCCCTTCCCACCCTGGAACTTGCTATGTAGACCAGGATGGTTTTAGTATATTAATTCGTATTTTATATACAATGGTGTTTTGTCTGCATGCACTTGTGAGGGTGTCCAATCCCCTGGACCTGGCGTTGCAGACAGTTGGGAGGTTCTGAGCTTCTGGAAATTGAACCCATTTCCTGGAGGAGCAGCCATTGCGTTTACCAGTGAGTCGTCTTTCCAGCGCCCCACACCCCAGGATTTTTAGGTGTTTTGTTTTGGTTTTTTTATTAACTTTATTTTATATATGTGAGTACACTGTTGCTGTCTTCAGACACACCAGAAAAGGGCATCAAATCCCATTACAGATGGTTGTGAGCCACCATGTGGTTGCTGAGAATTGAACTCAGGACCTCTGAAGAGCAGCCAGTGCTCTCAAGCATTGAGCCATCTCCTCCCCTTCCCCTTTCCCATCCAGGCCACACACAATCGCACGCACACATCTCTTTCTGTAGGTCAGTCTGTTCTCAAGGGCAGGGCCCTCTGACTCAACAGCTTCCTCTTGCAAATCTCCTCCAGCAGCCACCTTTGGACCACGTGCCCGGCTGGTATCAGAGGCTGGTGGGGTCAGAGGCAGCACAATTGTGGCCTGTCCCCTCTCTGTACCTCAGACCCTTAGGGACTCTCTGGCAACCATGTCCCACCTCTTGGGCCTGTCTTTCATTTAACTCTCTCTTATTACCCTGAGACAAGGGAAGACTTCAGCCTTGGGATGGAAGAGAATAACAGACAACTGACCCTGTAGAGGAAAGCATCAACACCAGTGGTTTGCACCACCCAGTCACCGCACTGGCCTGACTCCTCTCCTGCTCTTGCATGTGTGCCTACTGGTGTGTGCACGGTGTGGGCGTGGTGAGAGCTGGTGTGAGGGAACCTCTGAGGGAAGGATATGGCAGCTTAGCTGAAGAACGCACACTTGATGGCACATTTAATCCCCATCACATTTGCATTCTTCTGGGGGCTGCAGACACACTTAGATTTTCAGCAGACAGGGTACAGCTCCTGGGTCCCTCCTTTTGGAACTCACCAGCCTCTGCCCTGCTTTCTCCCATGGTCTATATTCACCAGTACTGTTTGCAACCATCACCCAAATTGTCCTATCTTGCACACAAACCATACTTCTGAGTGGACACAGTAGGTGCGGGACTACATGAAGCCAGAAACTCTCCACATCCCTAACTCAAGGAGAAGTGATGGATCTCTGGCAGGCTCCCCCCAGCAGCTTCCAGCCAGCCCCAAATCAGAGTGCTCTGGGAAAAGTCACAGGTCACAGTTCACCCAAGAGCAAGCTGGATGTTGCCATCCAGGCTCTAAGCTGGCCCCAAAGCAAATGGTAGTTGAGAGGCATTCCTGAAGGGGCCCCTATTGAGGAGGGCGTGAGTGCATGGGCTTCACAGCTTCATCCTAGGGAGTTTTCTGGCCTGTTGGATCCCAGAATTCCAAGGGGGATCCTCGGGGAAAACGTGGGTTCACTAAGATTATCCTCATGGCGATTCAGCAATTGGTTCCAAAGGAAGCACAGAGGAAGGGGAGGTGGGAGACAGCGGGGCTGGGGGGTTGCGGGTGTGTGTGTAAATGAATGCATGGATGGATGGGTGGATGGATTTGGTCCACAAATATTCACAAATGCAGAGTGTGCGGCAGCTAACAGCAGGATCCGGGGTTAAGTAGCAGATTGGGTGAATACCTGTTGCTCATAGAGATTGAGGTGCGGCCTCATCTTTAGCTTGTGGCCCGTCAGAAGTTGGGGTTTCCACAGCTTCATCCTCACTGCCCACAAGCGGCTCTTCCTCCCCCTTCAGGTTGGGACCCGACCCAGGCTTCAGCTCTTCTAGTACTAAAGAGCCCTGGCGAGACTTCCGTCTGCTGAAGAACGTAGTGAGCGTGGGTCTCTGCCCGGAGCCTTCTGTCTCCAGTACCTCAGAGCCCTTGTTGCCCCCTGGCCCTGATGCGGTTGTGGCCTCTTCATCAGGAACTCGGGCTGGCCCAGCCCAGGCATCCACCACCCCGTTTCGTTTTCCTCCTCCGCTCAGGGTCAGGGCCCCAGTCCTCCGCTTTTGCCTCTGGCGCCACAACAGCAGTAGCGCCACGAGAGCCAAAACCACTATCAAGGCAATAAGCATGGGCACCAGTAACATGTTACTTGATCCTTGGCTTGGCAACCTGGTGGTTATGGGACCTTGGGTAGACGTCGTGGATGTTTTTATGCTGGAGACTGAGGTGCCACGGGCCACACTGGAACTCTCCACAGAACTGGTTGCTGTGGTAGCAGGGAGTCCATGCGGCTCACTGGAGGGCCCCAGAGACCCAGTAGCCATGGTGACAGGGGGACCACTGGTCTTGGAGCTTACTGTTGTAGCCACAGAGGGTCCACTGGTCTCCGCAGAGCTTGTTGTCACAGTGGTGGGGGATGCACTGGTTCCTTTAGAAATAGATGTAGATGTTGCAGTTCCGTCTGTCACAGGATTGGCTGCAGTGACAGGAGGGTCACTGGCTACATTTGATGGTTCTGGAAGCAGTGCTGATGTCTTGCTGGAAACTTCCTGAGAGGCAGTAGGCTCAGGTACAGGGGTGCTCATGCTGGCACCAGCAGAAGTCCCCAAAGAAGACAATTCAGTAGTTTCCAAGGAGGTCAAAGAAACTGGGGTTGTGGTCTGCCCCCAGGGGCTGATGGTCTCCTTCGGGTCCACTGTCTCTGACCCCACAGAAATTGATGGGCTGGCACTCTCGGCTTCAGAGGTATTTGGGGCTGCGATATGTTGGGTAGATGGCAACATCGTCGTCCTCTGCAGACTGTCTGGGCTCACCACCTGGACCCAGAATGCCCCAAAGAGGAGAAGAAGATGCAAGGCCATCTCCAGAGCGACAGGCGGGAGCGGGAGTTAGGACCTGAATGTAGGGAAGTTACAGAACACAGGTTGGGGAGGGAAACTTGGCCAGCCCCACTCCTTCTGCCCACTTCCCTGCCAACTGCCAAGCCCATCTTGTGGTTTAACGGGTTTTTTTGTTGTTGTTGTTTTTTGGGTTTTTTTTTTTTCCATTCTTGCTTTCACTATTATCAGAGACAACAGGGGAACAGATGAGATGGCGCCAGTGACTCTCACCCTGGCCTTGGCAGCTCAGACTCCAGAGCAGCCATGTCCCCCTGGCCTTCATTCATTGTTCCAGCCGGTGGCTCTTGACCCCCTTACCCCCTTAGCCTATTCATCTTTTCAAACTATAGGTACATTCCTTCATCCTGTGAGCATCCCCACCCCCGCACTCAGCAAGATCATACCGTCTTACCAGATTAATGGTTAAGGCACAGGGCCAGGGCAAGCACCTCCAGTTCTTCCTGAGGCTTGGTCAGGACTGGGGCAGACTGAGCCCCAGGGGGAAAGGAAGTGGGTCTTGGCTCCACCCACTCAACCCCTGCATCCTGCCCCACCCATTCCTACTCCCATAGTTGCCTGGGGGGGACCCAAGGGTTCAGTGGAGGCATGAAAGGATGCTCGGGGTCCAGATGGGAATTCTTAGGTTTTCACTGGAGTCAAAGGGTCAGAGATGAGTGATGGGGAGTAGGGGTGGAGTGGAAGATATGGAGGTGGAGAACCGTTTCCTTTCCCTCCCTTGCTCCTCAAGCTGTTTGGCCAGAACCTGAGACCCTGAGACAGTGGGTGCACTTCCTGCCGAAGAGCTCCCAGGGAGCTGCAGGGCCAGAAAAAGCCTCTCAACTCTGCTCGTGGTCCTGAAAGGTTTTTAGGGCTGCTGAACCCTGCCAGAGCCACAGGGAATTGAGGTCACTCCTGTGGCCCCCAGTTTAAGCTAGTACTAACATTGCATATGCTGTGGTCTTAGAGAATTAGGAGAGCTGGAGAGATGGCTGAGAGGATTGGATCCCTTGAAGGAGACCTGTTCAGTTCCAGCTTGGTGGCTCACGACCACCCCATAATCCAGAGGATCCGACGTCCTCTTCTGGCCTTCAAGGGCACCAACCCACATAGGTACAGACAGGCACTCATATACAAATATGAAAATAAATTAAGATTTACTTAACGGCCGGGCGTGGTGGAGCACACCTTTAATCCCAGGACTCAGGAAGCAGAGGTATGTGGATCTCTGTGAGTTCGAGGTCAGCCTGGTCTACAGAGTGAGTTCCAGAACAGCCAAGACTACAGAGAAACACTGTTCCAATAATAATAATAATAATTGTTATTCGACTTGTCGTCGAAATGGATTCTTATGGTATATGTCTGTTTCAGAGCTTTTCCTTTTAAAATAATAATAATAATTATTATTATTATTATTATTTAAAAAAGAAAACTTCTAAAAAGACCTATATTTTCTTTTTTATTTATTTATTTATTTTTTTTTTTGGTGGTTTTTCAAGACAGGGTTTCTCTGTGTAGCCCTGGCTGTCCTGGCACTCACTTTGTAGACCAGGCTGGCCTCGAACTCAGAAATCCGCCTGCCTCTGCCTCCCGAGTGCTGGGATTAAAGGCGTGCGCCACCACGCCCGGCTTAAGACCTATATTTTAAAAATTAACCATGGGCTGGAGAGATGGCTCAGTGGTTAAGAGCACTGACTGTTCTTCTAGAGGTTCTGAGTTCAATTCCGAGCAACCACACATGAGGCTCACAACCACCTGTAATGGGATCCGATGCCCTCTTTTGGGTATGTGTGAAGACTGCTACAGTGTACTCATATAAATAAAATAAATCTTTAAGAAAGAAAGTAACCAAAAGTCTTCAGCTGAGCGGGATGTTTTATGCAGATTGATCCCAGGGCCTTGGTGCTGCATGAGTAAGTGCTCTGCAAGGAGCCGCACGGAGCCACATGGAGCTACACGGAGTCGGAGTCGCACCGAGCCTCACGAGCCTCACGGAGCCTCATGGAGCCGCCCCCCACCCCCCAGCCCCAAATAAGGAGATCTTTGTGATCCTTCTTTGAATGACTTGTCGTCGAAACGGATTCTTATGGTATATGTCTGTTTCAGAGCTTTTCCTTTTAAAAATTCATAACCGATTTTTATTCGTAAAAACAGCTCTGTGAATGCTACAGAAAGAAAGGCAGGATGACTTTCCTCGAGGGGCCCACACCCACACTCGCAGGCGTGTCTCTATTTCTGAACACCTCTCTTTCTCTTAACCCTACATCTTGCAGATCTGTATTTTTAAATCTCCAAAACAGGAAAGAATTTTAAAGTATCTATATCTGAAAATCTCTCAATAAGCCCAAATTCTATAACAACAACAGAAGGACTAAAGCAGATTGCTGATGGAGTCTGGACTTGGACTATAGCCATCGAGTACTGAGTTAATCTAGCTGGAGATCCAGGTCAGAAGCAGGGCATAGCTCACAGGCCAGCAGGCAGCACACACATTCATTTGCCTGGCCCTTCTTTACTTCAGAGTCCTGGGAGACACTAAATGGCCTGGATTTCCATCCTGCACACAGTAGGTCCACCCAGGAATACCAGGCAGTAGGGTGCTTCATTTATAGCACAAATAAGCAAGCTCTCTGTGTCTCTTTAGCAAAGTACACCTTGTATACTGTAACCCATGCTAGAAATGGCTTGGGGGAAAGAGATGGGGGCCTGGCATCCTAGACATACCCAGCAAGCATGGGTGGGGCTGCTTCGACCCCCTGGGTTGCCTCTTCCAACAGTCAACAGAGAGGCTCACACAATAAGAAAGGTTACCTATAGCAACCAGGCATAGCAGCACATGCTGTGATCTCAGTCCTATAGAGGCTGAAACTTTAAAAATAAAATTAAAAAAGTTTAAGCCTAGCAGCAAACACTTTTAATCCCAGCACTTGGGAGTCAGAGGTGGGTAGATCTCTGTGAGTGCTTTGTGTGTGAGCCAGCCTGGTCTACAGAGTGAGACCCAGGACAGCCTGGGCTATACAGAGAAACCCTGTCTCAATAAAACAACAACAAAACCAGTGACATACTCAGCAGCAGCTGAGACTCCTGTCCCTGTGGCTGGGTGTGCAGGCTCCACATCCCACTGTGCACTGACGGAACGTTAGTTCAGAGCATCTCTGCACAACTGCCTGATAGATCATGGCACCATCGCAGCAGAAGTCATCTCTCTTGAGGAACATTGTTTACGTAGTATCTCAAGTTTCCTGATTAAAACAAAGCTCAGGAAATGCTCTTGGTTTTCCTTCCTCCCTATTTTTATGTTCTGTATTTGGGGGCGTTTGTTTGTTTGTTTGTTTAGATAAGGTTTGTGTATTCCACGATCAATCTGTATCTGAGGATGACCTGAGTCTCCTGCCTTTGCCTCTGGCATTTTGTGGGTGGCAGTCACCTACCCCAGTTTAAGTGGTGCTGGGGATGGAATCCAGACCTTCTCAGCCAGCTCAGCTATATCCCCAGCCCAGCCCTGATTATTTCTCTGTGATTATGTTGTTTTGTTTTGTTTTTTTAATATGTCTGGGTGTCCTGCTGACATGAATGTCTGTGTGCTGTGTGCACCGTGGTGCTGGCTGAAGGAGGCCAGAAGAGGGCATCAGATGTCCCTGGAACTTTAGATGTTTGTGGTGGGATTAAACCTGGGTCCTCCAGAAGGACAGCCAGTGCTCTTCCTTGTTTCAACAAGGAAGACGGGGGGGGGGGGGGGGGGGGGGGGGGGGGAGATATGGAGGAAACTATAGTCCTCCCATGGGGTCGGGGGTGGGGGGAAAGGTTGGAGAATCAAGAGTTCAAGTCACTCTTGACTACATAGTAGCTTCAAGGCCACTGTGTAATACATGAGACCCTGTCTCAAAAAGAAGACAGAGAATGGGGGTGGGAGGCAGGGGAGCAAAAGGAGTGGGGATGGGAGGAAGTGGGTGGGGCAGCCAGGAGTGGAGGTGGGGGGAGTGGGGAGGGGTCAGAGAGAGCAAACAGGAAAGAGATGAAGAGATGGGGCGGGGCATGGTGGCACATGCCTTTAATCCCAGCACTCCGGAGGCAGAGACAGGCGGATTTCTGAGTTCGAGGCCAGCCTGGTCTACAGAGTGAGTTCCAGGACAGCCAGAGCTATACAGAGAAACCAGTCTCGAAAAAACAAAACAAAAACAAACAAACAAAAAAGAGATGGGGGAGGAGGAAAGGAGGGAGAGGAGAGAATGGAGTGAAGAATGGGGGGGAGGAAAGAAGGGGTAGCATGGAGGTATGGGAAGATGGGGGGATAGCACCCCACTGTTGGGTGTGTGTTTCTTATACCACTGTCAACAGAAAAGCAACCAGCTGCAAAGAGTTAGCAACTGTTAATTAGAGATGGAAAAAATGTTTTAAGACTGTAGGACTAGGCCTGAGAAGGCTTAGAGAGTGAGACAGTTGCTGCTCTTGGACAGACCCTGGTTCAGTCCCTGGCGCTCACACGGCAGCCTGCCTGCCCCTTTCTAACATCTGCCAGTTGTGCACGTACATACACACCAGCAACACAAAACAAATCTTTTACAGGTTTTTGTCTTTTTTTAAATAAGGGGATAAAATACAGGAGTGGAGAGATGGCTCAGAGACCAAGAGCACTGGCTACTCTTGCAGAGGATTCAGGTTCCATTCCCAGCATACATGTGGTAGCTCATGACCATCTATAAATCCTATGAGGTGGGACCCTCTTCTGACCTCTGGCACCAGGCATGCACCTGGTACATATACAGGGAAAACACTCATACATATAAAATATATTTTTTTTTTACAAAATGTGTAGAATATAGGAAAAAACGTTCGAAGATAACAAAGGTACCCAACTTTAGAGAGAAAAAAATTACTAAGGCAAAAAATTATGTTTGGCAAAATAGTCATTTCAAACAAACTGGGGCTGATGGAGTTGAACGAGGACATTATCAATGTCTGTTGAATATCAATCACCCTTGACTCTGGAGACAGCAGAGAGGAAAAGAGTGAATCCAGGCTCTGACAGACATGGCCTGGCTGAGAAAGCTGGCATCAGGAGGCAAGGCTCACAGTAGGGAGACCATGAGGAGACTGAGATGTGGGGGCAGGGCCACACCCACCATCAGCCAGGCCCAGAGCAGACAGTCTGCCTCCTTCCCCAGCTACCTTCAGCAAGCCTAGCTACACTAAACAAGTCACAATGAGAAGCTAACGAGCTGCCACTGCATCTGGGGCAGGCCAGGCTCAGCGACACACATGCTCCACTCACGTGGCATTACGATGACCTAATTTTAAGGTGAAGAAGACAAGAAGCAAGTCTGAGAAACAAAACAGTGTTTGCCCAAGCAGTAGATCCTAGGCTGGGTTTGAATCCCACATTCAAATCTGAGTTTACATAGGCCTGCACAACTGTTGCCAAGGCAACAGCCACCATATTCCCAGAATCCACTTGGCTCATCTTCCACTTTTACCTGTGGCTATGTCACCATCCATCTATAAAGGAAGGTCCCTCTAATCTCTTTCTCTCTCTCTCCACCCCTCTCCTCCTCCCGCCACCACCTTGCTCTTTTCTTTCCCAGTAAACCTCACATGTAACTGTTTAGTCTGGTGTAGTCTTTCTAGAACCACATGATGATTGCAACATGGAGACCAAAGGCAAGGCTGGCTAAACTGTGCTGGTTAAAGACTGAAGGCAAAGGCCTGGACTGTGCGGGTCGGGGATTGCTGGGATTTGAATAAATTGTATAATACTTATTAAAATAGGGGCTAAAGTCAGCTTTAGAGAGTATTGAGGAAGACTTAATAAGTAGACATGTTTTTTTGAGATGTGTCCACTTAGTAGCCAAGGCTAGCCTCAAACTTGAAATCGCCCTGCTCCAATCTCCAAGTTTTGTGGTCAGAGGCCATTCCCAATCTCAGAAAAACAGGATGTTTTAGACATACACATTTTATATTATGTGTGAACTGCTGCTGGTGGCACAGGCCTTTAACCCCAGCACTCTAGAGTCATGCTGGTAGATCTCTGAGTTCAAGGCCAGCCTGGTCTACAGAGCAAGTTCCAGGACAGCCAGGACTACACAGAGAAACCCTATCTCAAAAAACAAAACAAGGGGCTGGAGAGATAGCTCAGCGGTTAAGAGCACTGACTGCTTTTCCAGAGGTCCTGAGTTCAATTCCCAGCAACCACACGGTGACTCACAACCATCTGAAACGGGATCTGATGCCCTCTTCTGGTGTGCATGAAGACAGCTACAGTGTACTCATAAAGTAAATAAACAAATCTTTAAAAACAAAACAAAAACTATGTGTATGATGAGTGTGTCTATATGCAGGTGTGTGCACGCCAGTGCAGACGCCCGAAGAACAGAGAGGCTTCGGGTCCCCTGAGATCAGAATCGCAGGCTGTTGTGAGCTGCTAGAGATGGCCCTGGGAACTGAACAGGGTCCTGTGCAAGAACAGTAGGCACTCTTTATCTTTAAGCTATCTCTCCAGTCCTAAACAGACTGATTTTAAAAAGGGAAGCTAGGAACTTTAGAGTGGAAAAATATCTAGCAGATACCATCTTAACCAAATATCCAAACTTAACAATAATAGGACAAACTTATATCAACGGCCTCTGATAGAAATGCCATAAGGACTCAAAGCTGTGTATTAGGTCAACCATTAAAACATAGGAAGTGGGATTGGAAAGATGCCTCTGCAGTTAAGACTTTGTGCTGGAGTTTGGCCCCAGCATCCCTATCGGGAGGCCTGCAACTCCAGCATCAGCAGATATGATGCCTCTGGCCTCTGTGGGCACCTCTGCTCATATGCACACATAGGCACAGACACATACTTTAAAATAAAGTGAGACCAGGCATGGTGATACATGCCTTTAATCCCAGCGCTTGGGAGGTTGGGGCAGGCAGATATCTATGAGTTTAAGACCAGCTTGGTCTGCACAGTGAACTCGATTCAGGCCAACCAAAGTTACGTACTTAAGACCATGTCTCAAAAAAGAAACAAGTAGAAAAGTGAATCTAAAAACAAGAAAGAAAGAAGAAAAAACAAATGAAGTGTCAGGCATGAGTTCAGAGGACAGCTTGCTTGCCTTACAAACATCAGGCCCTAAGTTCATCCTCAGAATCCATGCATTAAAAACAAAACACAACAAAAAACAAGCAAGGAGTGAGAGGGTATGCCTACAACCCCAGCCCTGGGGACATCAACACATTCCCATACCTGCCAGCCTAGCCTACTCCAGCAAGCTCCGGGTCAGTGAGAGACCCTGCATCAAACAAAAGGTGGATGGTACCTGAAGAATGACACCTGAGGTTGTCCTCTGACCTCCACGTACATGTGTGTCAGGTGCAGTGGCTCAGATCTATGGTCCCAACCACTTTCAAGGCTGGAGCAGCATGGTCACTTGAGCCCAACCTGGCTGGACTAAGAGCATATCTCTCTCTCTCTCTCTCTCTCTCTCTCTCTCTCTCTCTCTCTCTCTCTCTCTCTCTCCCTCTCTCTAGTTTTTCAAGACAGGGTTTCTCTGTGTAGCCCTGGCTGTCCTGGAACTCACTGTGTAGACCAGGCTGGCCTTGAACTCAGAAATCTACCTGCCTCTGCCTCCCAAGTGCTGGGATTAAAGGCATGCACCACCACCGCCTGGCAAGAACACATCTCTTAAGAAAGGGAGAGAGACAGAGGGGGGTTAGTGGAAGAAGCTCTGGCTAAGTGAGCATCAGTTACTTTTCTTGTCGTGACCCCCAGCCAAGCACCATCCCCCAGCCAAGCACCATCCCCCAGCCAAGCACCATCCCCCAGCCAAGCACCATCCCCCAGCCAAGCACCATCCCCCAGCCAAGCACCATCCCCCAGCCAAGCACCATCCCAAGGGAGAAAAGGCTCTTCCCTACTTACAGCTTGGTCCACTGTGGTGGGGGTCTTGACAGCTGGAGCTTGAGAGCACTGCTCACCTTGAATCCATAGGCAGGAAGCTGAAGGCCCAGGGTTCCTGCTTCTTTCCTTCCTTCCTTCCTTCCTTCCTTCCTTCCTTCCTTCCTTCCTTCCTTCTTTCCTTCTGCCTTTTGTACAGCTCAGGACTCAAGGCCACGGAACTGTTGAAGTTTGCTTCCAGGGTAGGCCTTTCCACCTCACCTTAATCAAGATGTGTGCCAGAGGCTGTTTTCTAGGGGACTCTAGATCCCATCAAGTTGACACACTACAGTACTCATTACAGTAAGAGACTTTATCTCGGGGCATAGAGCGGGCCAGTGATGGAGCAGGAAGTCTGTGGTCCTTCTAGCTGTCTGCATACGTGTGCACATCCACCCACTCCACCCCACCCACCACTTGCGCATACAAAGGAAAAGAAAAAACCAACATGGTACAGGACACAAAAAACCCTTCACAAAACACCCAGCTGGTACTCTTCAAGTGAGAGAGGAAAAGGGGGGACACGGATATTCTTCCAGGTCTTAAAGCAGAGACAGCTGACTGCTGTATAGCTTAGATGAAGTAAAAGCTGTTATCAAGAAGGCATAGAAGTGCCTCAGGAGAGTGCCTACCCCCACAGGCAAGGCCGTAGCTCAATTGCATCACTACTACATAAACAGACAAATAAGCTGTTGAGGATATCATCTGAATAACTAGCAAAATTTTAATATAGATTACAAGGTAGAAAATCGTATTGAATTGGTATTGGCCTTCCTGATTTTGACCAGTATGTTAATGGGTTATGAAAGGGAACATCTTTGTCCTTTTGGAGATACTAATTTTAGTATAAAGGAGTGAATAATCGCAGTATTGGCACATTTCCTCTTCAATTATTCTTATAGATAATTAATACTGGCTGGAGAAGATGGCACAATGTGCTTCCTGTGCCAGCGTAAAGGCCTGAGAGGTCAGCTCCTCGGTACACACAGAAAATGACAGACATGGGTGCACATGGCCGTCCTCTCGGAGCTAGGGGTGGGACAGAGACAGGGGGGTTGAGGGGGCTTTCTGGCCAGTCAGCCTAGCCAAAAAACAGCAAAATGTACAGTGAGAGACCCTGTCTCAAGGATATAGTTGGGGAGAGAATAGAAGATACTGCAGCACGCTTCTCTGGCCTGTACATACACATGGCCGACACATGCACTTGAAGGCACTAAGAATACTAATGTGAGAGCTAAAAGTGAGGCCAGTGGGGGCATTTGTCCCAAAGAAACTTAGAACAGAAGGCTGAGGTGCCCGATAACATATCAAACTGGACGGTGGCAGTCTGGGCTTTCCCTGCATTGCAAGTCCCTAGTAGAGTCCTGGCTCCTCCCATTACTGATCACCCAAGCCCCTACACTGGACCTCTCTAGCCCCTGAGCCTCCAGGGCTCCCCTCCCCCAGCTCCTTCCTATAGAACCAGACATTCTGCCATGTGTTCTCTCTTGGTCCCTTCTCTTTGGCCCCACTCTCTTCTCTTCTTCCCGCATGGCCTTCTCTAGTCTGGACCCTTGCAGTCGCCTCTGGCTGTTTTCTCCCTCATAGCTACAATGTCCTCATTTTCATTCAGTAGGGAAACACATGAAGAGGCTCTGGGCATCTGCTGTAGAATTTTCAGTAGGTCTGGGTTTTTAAAAATAAAATATGATATTTTTTAAAATGCAAAGATAATAATCTGACCACTTATCCCCAGCTTCCGGCTTCTGTCACGTGGACCTAATCTGGCCTCCCTTGTGTCTGACCTCATCTTCCCTCAAGTCATTATTCACTGCAGCCCTAACTTCTTCCCTCTTTTTGTCTAAAACATGACACAAATCCACCCTTTCATCCTGGACTTAAAAGCACATGCATGCCTGGTTTTCTTGTTTTGTTTTTTTGTTTTGTTTTAATGGCCTGACAAAACCAAGCTGGCTCACAGGTCATGCATGACACAGTCCACTGTGGCAGGGGAGTTCCAACTGCAGCAGGTCATTCTATACCTGTCACCCAGGGTATGATGCATCCCTCCCTTAGGGTTCTGGACCGATATACTCACTTGCCCTACTTAGCATAACCCAACAGGAGAGGCCAGAAATTTGCCTGACCTGGAGAGCTCCTGTGTGTCCAAAGGCTTGTTTCCTAGGAGACTCCAGCTCCCAGCAAGCTGACAACAACCGGTAACCACCACAGACCTCCACTTTGTTCCTGGGGAAGTGCAGGAGCCTCAGGGGATTTTTGCACCGCCTGCTTGGCCTATCAAAAGGCCTTTCACTCAGATGTCTGGATGGTCCCCCATCTCACAGGGTGATTCAATTGTCACCCTCTCCAAGATGGCTTTGCCCACATACGCCTTATGTATGGGGGGTCGGGAGGGGGGAGGATGGCTTTATGGGAAGGGTAGGGGGTGGGGTGGGAGGGAGGTGATTGAGGAAGACATAGATCATCAACACCAGGTCTCCACATGAGCCTGTATGCACGGGCACAAGATTCGGGAAAACCTTGAAGCAGTAAAACCGATGGTATAGAGGACTTACTAATAAACTTGTTTAGGAAACATTAAGGTACACAAAGTAGAATACAACTATTCCAGTTCAAAGAACAGTCCTCTAGGGGGCAGCTCAAGGGGGCAGCACAGGGTCACAGCCTTCAGTAAGTCCTGGTCAATCTTTTAAGTCCCCTGCCCTCCTACCAGGAAAAGCATAATCCTGCCTGGTGGGTAGAATGGACCTGGGTAGCGAGCACTCCAAAAGAACAGCTCAGGTGTACTTAAATAATCCTGCAGCCAGGTATGGTGGCACATGCTTTAATCCTAGCACTTAAAGGCAGAGGCAGGATCTGCATTCAAGGCCAGTTTGGTCTATAAATCTAGTTCCAGGACAGCCAGGAAAGAAAAATAATCCTGACAATATTTTTGCTGTATAAGTCTTCCATCTGCCCAAGTGGTCAGAATTTGCAGTCTCCTGTCTCTGTTTAAATTGCTTAAAGTCACAGGGCAGTGGTGGTACACACTTAATCCCAGCACTCAAGAGACAGAAGCAGGTGTATCTTTGAATTCTAGGCTAGCCTGGTCTACAGAGAGCATACTAGGAAAACCAGGGCTACACACACACACACAAACGCTCTCAAAATAAATAAATAAATAAATAAATAAATAAATAAATAAATAAATAAAGTTCAAAATACAACTCAGGGCTGGACCTGAGAGAGATTTAAGGATGATGGGGTGTGTGTGGAATTCACACACCTAGCATGGCCCTGAGTTAGTGAACTCTTCTGTGAGTGGCTCCTCCTTGGGCATCAGCCGGAACTGGAGTGTACTATAGTTACAGAGGATTTTTTTTTTTTTTTTAGGTAATTTCCTCAATTACATTTCCAATGCTATCCAAAAAGTCCCCAATACACTCCCCCCGGATTTTTATTTTTTGTTTTCCCCTGAGGGTATTGAATGGATTATTACAGGGGAGGTGGCATAGTTCTGCATCACACAAACATTTGAAAATGCATATACATAAACACACACTGTTCTAGAATTATTACGCCTTCCCAGTGAGCATAAATCATAAGCATAGGGAGACAGACCCTCAACAGCTCCCAATAGTCTTTGAGCAGCTGCTGGAATTGGAAGCTCTGCCAGACTCTGACAGGGCCTTTTCCCATAGCTTTAATTTTTTCAACCTACCCTTTAGCCCAACACCCACCAGAGGTAGTGGGAAAGAAAGGATATGGGGGAAGTGGACCTGTTTAGAAATGGTTCCTTGGAGCAGATCCCATCTGTGTTGTCAGGAAATCAGCAGGTCAGTTCACAGGTCCGCAGTGGCAGCTCAATCCACTCACAAACATTTCACAAACACACCAGCCATCCAGTTCGGCAGACAGGTTAGCACAGCGGTGACACTTAGCAGAGACAGCCAGGCCCCCAGCCTCGGCACAAGTCAGCAGGAGGGAACAGCAGGAACGCCAGAAGTTCTCAGCTGTGCCTCTCTCAGGGAAGTGAAGATCAGTGAAGACCAGCAAGCCATTGAACATCTAATTGTGTAAGTAAGCCAAGTTCAGCCTCCCTCCAAACAACATGTGTCCTCCGTGGGTCTAGCCTCAGCATATTTGTCTGTCCCGGCTGACATCACTCTTCCAGTCAGCCTAGTCTGCGGAAACAGCAAGAAGCCACAGCGCATCACCAGAAGTTTTTTGGTGTGTTTCTCTCTATGGAGTCCTGACAAATACAGCTCAACTACTCAATGTAAGGCAGACCAATGCATACCTGTTGTTAGGGGAGAATCCTTCATCATGTGTTCTCTCACATGCTTGCTTTTAGCAGAACATCCTGTCTCTGGTGTCTGCTTCAGTCAAACTTCCCTTCATGAGTCTGCCTTAGCCTTTCCCCTGTGTCCACTTGAGCTAAATGTTTCTTTATGTGTTTGCCCCAGCAAAACACCATCCCACACAATTGACTTTCCAAAGAACCCTTAAGTTTCCACTTCATTTTCTTTTGATCTTCCTAGGCCTATCATTCAAAATGAACATTCTGAAATGTTTTAACCCAGTTCGTTAACACTCAGATAGAGGCCATTGAACTACAAATGGTCTGACCCCAGAGGCAACTTATCAAATGGTAAATAGCATCCTTAGTGCTCGGTTCCCTATGATACAGAACCTTTTTTGTTTTTGTTTGTTTCTCTCTTTCTTTCTCTCTTTTTCTTTCTTTCTTTCTTTCTTTCTTTCTTTCTTTCTTTCTTTCTTTCTTTCTTTCTTTCTTCCTTTCTCTCTCTCTTTCTTTCCTTCCTTCTTTCTCTTTCTTTCTTTCTTTCTTTCTTTCTTTCTCTCTTTCTTTCTTTGTTTTAAGGGTCTCCCTATGTAGCCCTGGTTCCTGGAACTCACAGAATCCTCCTGCCTCTACCTCTTGAGCGCCAGGATTACAAACATGCACCATGCATCATCACCTCTGATTTCCTTTCCAATGATCTCACTGACCCTGAGAGAGTTTACTACTCACCAAGAATTTGAGAGAAAGCAATAACCTTGAGTGAGAACGCATTTTTCCTTAATATGAGTGTTAGAGCCAGGCGTGGTGGCACACACCTTTAATTCCAGCACTCGGGAGGCAGAGGCAGGTGGATTTATAGCCTGGTCTACAGAGTGAGTTCCAGGACATCCAGGGCTATACAGAGAAACCCTGTCTTGAAACAAAACAACAACAACAAAAAAAGGAGTGTTAGAAGCTGGGTAAAATATTAAGGCCTAGATGGAATGTTAAGTCCTAGGTAGAATGTTAAGGTCTAGGTAACTGTCACCTGGCTGGCCTGCCATTATAAGGAAACTTTCTCATATGTTTCTGCTGTTACTAGGAAACTTTCTAATGCCAAAATTGATTGCATATTCTGTTATATTCTGTGTCCTTGGAAATCAGTCACAATAGAAGACAGTAGAACTGTTTTGTATAGTTACCCACAATAAGCTTGATCCAGAACCAACCACACAGCACTTCCTGTACCTATGCATAAGCTTTTATGGTATTTATTTGCTCTATAAATGCTCCTGGGATGGACCCCAACATAAGAGAGACACCTGCACCAATATAAGAAATTATTTGGAATAAGACTTCCATTTTGAGTAGTGGTCTAATAGAGTTTAAGTTCCCAAGACCTCCCAGGAATCTGACATCCTATTCAGCAGAGAAAGACATGTGGATGGGTAACTGACATCCTGGTTGTCAAGTTAAAATAAGTCCCATCCTGGTAGACAAACTTAAAACTGGATGTTAGACAAGTTAACTCCCCTGCCACAGTTGAATACCCCAACCAATGGGAGCAGGATAAGTATATAGCAAAGGTATGTTCCTAAGGAAATTCCCTCTTCCTAAATCCTGATTGGTGGAGAAACTTGGCACAGATGTTGTGGATTTGGGGCTTAAAACCCTGTAGGATCTTAACTTGGGGTAATGATTCAGTTCCCGAATCTGGACCATGATCCTGGCCTACTGGTTCTGGGCCTGTGCTCAATAAACTATCCCTGTCTGACTGAGACCAGTGTTTCTGTGGTTTGTGAGGCAATTCCTGGACCCCAACAAAGGACAGGCAGGGTTAGGGGTAATGGTTATATAAGCTGATGACATGACCAGCCACTCCACAATTTGGTTAAGGGGAAGCAATTAGAGAAAGAGAAAGAGAGAGAGAGAGAGAGAGAGAGAGAGAGAGAGAGAGAGAGATTGAGAGAGAAAGCATAGCATAGAAGTTAGGTTATAAGGAGAATGAGTAGTGGGCAAAAGGAAGCTGGGGACTTTTAGGGTAGGAGCTGTGGTGAGAAGAGACGAGCCAGGATGCCAGCATGGTCCTTGGAATGTGTAACAGGTACCTGTGACACTGAGGGAGCCTGGAGGCCAGCATGGGCTTTGACATCCTGACTAGCAGCCATATGTCCCCTCTGCCAGTGACTCCTTTCAGTAGAGGAAAACCTGCTTCACACATTTCTGAGGAATGCTCAGAAATTGTTAGAAATCCTCCTATAGTTCAGGCTGTGGCTATTTTTGGATATTTGTACAAGCTTTTGGAGTTTGGGGAAATGGAGTTTCCTTTGGACCTGACACTAAGAGAGCTAAACATGTAATTGGAGTTTTAGATAACAAAGTTTTTTCTGTCTTTTTTCTTTTCTTTTTTAGTCCAGGAAAAAAAAAATCCAGCTATCTTTTTTTTTTGTTTGTTTTTGTTTTTCGAGACAGGGTTTCTCTGTATAGCCCTGGCTGTCCTGGAACTCACTTTGTAGACCAGGCTGGCCTCGAACTCAGAAATCCGCCTGCCTCTGCCTCCCGAGTGCTGGAAATCCAGCTATCTTTTTTTTTTTTTTTTAAAGATTTATTTATTTATTATATGTAAGTACACTGTAGCTGTCTTCAGACTCCCCAGAAGAGGGCATCAGATCTCATTAAGGATGGTTGTGAGCCACCATGTGGTTGCTGGGATTTGAACTCATGACCTTCAGAAGAGCAGTCGGCACTCTTAACCACTGAGCCATCTCTCCAGCCCCAATCCAGCTATCTTAAACTTTACATATAAATTCCTTTAATTGGACAATTTAAAAGAGTTTTAATATCATGAGATACAATATTAGCAAATAAATTTACTATTTGTTGTAAGAAAATCTTCTTCTTTCTTCTTTTTCATCCTCCTTCTCTTTTTCAAGACAGGGATTCTCTGAATCGTCCTGGTGGTCTTGAAATCTGCTCTGCTCTGTAGACTAAACTGGTCTTGAACTCACAGATCCATGATCTCTGCTCCTGAGTGCTGGTATTAAAGGCATGCACCACATGCCCAGATGGCAATATTTATGTTCATTCTGATACTTTGAGACAAACATACTTGAGTCATAGTGAGAAGGTGAGGGGGCTGATGGTCTTGCTATGTTCTTTCTTTGGAAAGAATACAAGCATTTGTCAAGTCCAGCTGTGATGATTTAAACAGGCACAGCTGGAGTTCTAGAGGCAGCAATTATTCTACTTAGAAGATACTGTGCAACACTGCCTTAATAAAGGAAGACTGAGTTGAAATTACACACATAGGGTAGTCAGTGCAGTGAATTAATATAGCCTGTGTGCACACTGATGAAACAGTACACCTTGTAAGTTTCCAGGTAAACCTTAGAGAAAACCCAAGGGAGCCTTTATGACTTACACAGCATATAGAGTTACTGATCATAATCTTTATTTATTTATTTATTTATTTATTTATTTATTTATTTATTTATTTTGGTTTTTCGAGACAGGGTTTCTCTGTATAGCCCTGGCTGTCCTGGAGCTCACTTTGTAGACCAGGCTGGCCTCGAACTCAGAAATCCCCCTGCCTCTGCCTCCCGAGTGCTGGGATTAAAGGCGTGCGCCACCACGCCCGGCTTCATAATCTTTATTAAACTTCAATGTTTACAGCATCGAAGAGACAGAGCTGAGAGAGCACTGTTAAAGCTATGATGCTGGAGGGTTACAGCACTCCGTCCTCAAAGATGTCCGCTGATGCAGAAGAGAAGGTAGAAAGATTGCAAGAGCTGGGGTGACACCAAGGGGACAGGGCCTCTGAGATCCAAGAGGACAGATGCACACTTGAACTGTGTCAACACGCCAAAGCCCTGCATAGGTTCAGCTCAGACTGAGTGGGGGTGTGGACATGAGCTGCCAACCCTAACCAAGTCACTGCAGCTGATGGCCACTGCCTCTTCATCAGAATCTCAGTAGACCTACTAAACACACTTCATGGCAGTCTCAGTGAACCTACTAGACACACTTCACATTAGAATCTCAGTGGACCTACTAAGCACACTTCACAGCAGGCCCCATGGCCAGGAACAGTTGGCTCATACAAAAACACCTCAATGGTATTTTTATAGACTTTTTGTTTCTTTATTTTGGAATTTTTGTCTAATTTATTTTTTTGGTCTTTTGATGTGTGTGTGCACGCACATGGGGTCATGAAAACAATATGTTTATTGGTTTCAATTTTGATTTTTTCTTTTTTAAGAATGACAGAGAGAAGAACATAAGGTTGAGAGGGAGAGGTGAGGGGAGCTGGGAAAGACTGAAGGAAACATCAACACATATTGTATGAAAAAAACATTGGGATTTTTTTTGTTTTGTTTTGTTTTCAAGACAGGGTTTCTCTGTGTAGCTTTGGCTGCCCTAAAACTAGCTCTGTAGACCACACTGGCCTCGAACTTAGAGATCTGTCTGCCTCTGCCTCCCTGGTGCTGGGATTAAAGGGATGCACCACCCCTGCCTGGTGAAAACGTTTTTCAATGAAAAAATTATGTTATTATAGAGATATTTTTAGGCACGCTGTCCCTTTTATCTTTCCACATATGAACATCCTACTAGCTAGATTTAGTACAGACATCGTTGTACCATGATAAGCAGTAGGAGCGTCTACTGGACACAGTTTACCACCTGGCTGTTCTCGTGTGCACGATGCCTCTTTCCTGTCCTGCTCTGCTCTTCTCCTTCTCCCTGTCAGAGAACCGAGATACCAGTCTGACTCAGGACAGGCACCAAGAAGGAAACTTTGAGACAAACATGCTTGAGTCATAAGTGAGAAGGTCAAATCCCAGGTCTAGAGCCAGTTTCTCATGACTAAAAATAACTTGTGGCAATTTTCTAACATTACCCATATGCAAAAAGGCATCTGTTTTTCTATAAGACTGGGCACACGGATGGACATATTCATAGCCAGTGTGTATGTGTCTGCAGATGGGGGCAGACAATCTGAAAAGCTTGGTAAGTATTCTCTGTAATGACAGTTTTTGAGAATTCTGGAGTTTTAGTTTCTTTAAAGAACAGAGAAACACTATCAGAATATGCTTTCATTTTAACTCCAGGTATACGATATGGGGCTGCTTGGGACTGTCTGCAGCAGCCGACTATGATTTGCCTCGTGCTCTAGCAGAAGTGTGGTTTTGCCAGTTGCTGATAATTTTTGCAATTGTGTGACATTTGGAATTTTGGGAACTTTACAGAGGGTATATAAATGCTACAGTCAGCCAGGTGGTGGTGGTGGCGCATGCCTTTAGTCCCAGCACTTGGGGCAGAGGCAGGCAGATTTCTAAGTTTGAGGCCTGCCTGGTCTACAGAGTGAGTTCCAGGACAGCCAGAGCTATACAGAGAAACCCTGTTTCGAAAAAATAAACAAACAACACCCCCCCCAAAAAAAAACCAAACCAGAACAAAATGCTAGGGTCCCTGAGAGGTGTAGTAGGAGTTTGTTGGTGGTTTGGGAACACTGGTATGGTTTGTTAGTAGCCATGGTCAAAGCAGAAACAAAAGGAAAGAAATTAGACTCCAGGATATTCGCCCCCCTCCATCCTTCCTCTCTGTCTAGTATTAGGGGAAGAAATCCGGGAGAGGGGGATAAAGAGTGGGAAAAGACGCCTTTAATCCCAGCCCTCGGGAGGCAGAAGCAGGCGGTTTTCTGAGTTCGAGGCCAGCCTAGTCTACAGAGTGTGTTCCAGGACAGCCAGGGCTGCACAGTGTTCAGAGAAACCCTGTCTTGAAAAACAAAACAAAACAAAACAAAACACGAGTGGGAAAAGAACCCACAAAGTAGCAAAGACCAACCACAGTTCTCCCTCTTAAGAAGACATCGAGATGCAGGATAATATAATGGTTCTGGGACAGGGAGGTCTCAGCTCCTTCATGAGTCAGATGTCTGATGTATTTTCTCTCTTTGACCCTTTTGAACTTATAAGTGTTAATCCCTGTCTTAGGCTTTCTATTGCTAAGAGACACCAAGGCAACTCTTATAAAGGACAATATTTAACTGAGGTTGGCTTACAGTTTCAGAGGTTCAGTCCATTATCATCATGGCAGAAATCATGGCAGTGTCCAGGAGGACATGGAGCTAAAGAAGGAGCTGAGAGTTCTACATCTTGATCTGAAGGGAGTCAGGAGAAGACTGTCTTCTAGGCAGGTAGGGGGAGGACCTCAAAGCCCACTCCCATAGTGACACACTTCCTCCAACAAGGCCGCACTTCCTCATAATGTCACTCCCTGGGCCAAGCACATTCAAACCACCACAATCCCCCTGGTCGAGAATAAGATAGGTTATCCCCTTTGGAGTCAGTACCGGACACACCCAGTCACCAAGTTCTCAGCTCAAAAGAAACTTACTATCCCCGAGGGGCAAACAAGGGCTGGGAAATGATGCAAAGACAGACAGCAAGCAGCAGCAGCAGCAGCAGCAAACAGGTGCTTTTGCAGGAGTGGATCTTTAAAAATAAGAGGGGTGGTCTGTCCTAGGATGAGCTAGTAAATCCTGATTGGACATATTAGTCAAATAATGGATTTTGATTGTTGGACCTTGGCATTTTTGTCTCAGGAATTTTGTCTCACCTCAGGAGGATGGATGGAGCAGGAGCAGCCAGGGCAAGGATAGGATGGCAGGTAACAAGCATGTGGCTGGGCAGTCGGCAGCATAGTCAGGTTAGAATAGATATGAATCCTGCCGAGCTATAGTGCAAGAAGCTTTTTAATAAATACACCAGATCTCCCTGTCAATATCTCAGAGCAAGGACAGGAATAGAAAAGTCCCAAACAGT
This sequence comes from Mus caroli, assembly GCF_978045245.1. Lineage (NCBI taxonomy): Eukaryota > Metazoa > Chordata > Mammalia > Rodentia > Muridae > Mus > Mus caroli. The sequence goes on along the minus strand of NW_028227263.1, from coordinate 18,605,674 downwards.
ACTTTTATGTTTGGTGTCCCACGTGTTAAACACAGAATCCAAACTTAGACAGACCCTGGTGGCAGGTGCTAACAAGCACTCCCTGGAATCAGGAGGCTCCTTAGGAACCCCTGCTATATGCACCCCGTTCTTCAAAGAAGATGATGAACATCAAGAATCTCCTTATGAAGTTTGCTTCAAAGGTGGCAAGGGCTGGGTAGTAGGCAGTAGATAGGGATAGAATAGATGTGAACCCCGCCCAGCTATAGTGCTTTTTAATTAACACACCCGGTGTTGACATCAAAAGACCAGTTTTGCAGATGGGCTCCAAACTCAGGATGTCACACATAGGTGACACCCGTTGCTATGACAACCACATACCTTCCCAGAGTCCACTTCCCACACTTACCTGCGACCAGGTTACCAGGTTACGTCACAGCCTAAATAAAAGTCATAACCTTCCCACCTTTGACCCCCTTTTCCCTTTGTCTTTCTCTCTTTCCCCCTCTTTGTCCCCAGTGAACCTCTTCCACGTGGAACTGCTTCGGCCTGGTGTGGTATGTCCAGACGTGAGCCACTATTCTAACACATCACCTGGTCTCTGCATCATTATTTCAGAACAAGGGCAGGCATAGAAAAGCTCCAAATAGTACTTTTACAGCCACCGCCCCAGATCTCTTCTCCTTATGTTCTCTGCGCATGCTGTCTGTCGCTTTCTCTTGCTCCTCCCCTCCCTCTGCCTCCCTGATGCAAGGTGATTTTCCTAGCCTTGTTTTCTGAGACCAGAGAACCCGCCCAAGAGCTGCCCTCAAAATGCCTGCTTTTATACTTTTAATTCAGCCTGAACTGGTTTATTACATTGGCAAAAAAAAAAAAAAAAGCCTATTACTAGTTTCAGGAATGTAATCTAACGGTTTAGCAAGGCGGGAGGGGTAAAAGGCAAAACCCGTTGGAGGCATGGCTGCCATGCTCCAGCCTACTAGAGCCCTTCAACTACCACAATTTTGAGCCAAATTTGAATCGAGTTTTAATCATGTACTGGTCAGTATTGTGGGACATGAGAACTGTGCTGCAAGAGGAACCAGCATGAATCCCATGAAGTGCAGCAAGCTCAAATTCGAGAAATCTCAGAGCTTGAGACCGGCAGGTGTAGAGTTAGCGTCTTCTCTGTTTTCATGCCTGCTTCAGGGCTTGGAACTACAACACCCAAATAGGTGATCACAAGCAATCAGTCAGGCAGCACAGCGCTTGGAATTCTTCCCCGTGCAAATAGAGCATCATGGAATAGCCTTGGCCAATAGAATGTATTTACCACCCCCAAATTCCACCCCACTCCCCAAGGTTCGTACAGTCCCTGTCCACACGGAATAAAGCGCACACATTATTTCACCCAAGGGTCCCCTGAGCCTGGCTGTCTTTACTGAGTGTCTGACTGCATGTCTGCCATGCTGCTGGGATTAGGGAGCAACTGCTGGCAGGCCACTCAGGGGAGACAGGATGCAATCTGAGGATCTCTAGTCCAGCTAGAAGGAAAGGGTCCTCATGGCTCTGGCCTGGCTGGAATGGCCAAAGTGTTGCAACTCTCTAAGGGGAAGACTGAACAGGACAGGCAGCCGGATCTCTTCTGCTACCATCGCAGCCCCAGTGCTAGAGGCAGCAGTAGTGATGAGCTGAGCTGCAGCCAGTAAGCAGAAGCCGGAGCCGAAGTCACTAAGCAAGAGATGGGATGTGGCTACAACGAAGCCGTGGCTAATGCGGCAAGCTGCTAGGACAAGCTGCTGTGAGGAGAGAGTGTGGACTGGAGCCCTTTGGACCCTATTTGTTCCAGACTCCCTTCACTCTCTTTAGGCTGGAGTATAGCAACATCTGACATCTCAGCGTGTGGTAGAAATTATTTAATCCCAATCCGGGATTTCTACCCCACCCTTGATCATTCAGTTCCCTGATAAAAGACACACAACTTTTATTATTTACAATAAACTTTAATCAGCACTAGAGCTGGGCAGATATCAACCCTCTATGCTATTAAGACCCATTTCCTATGGATAAGCCTGAGTTATTACTTACTATGCTTCACCTGGGCTGCTCTTAGCTCCAACTGGCCAGCCCTCTCCACCATGCTTTCTTGACTCCTAACACCTGGCATCTTCCTCTTCCTCCTTCACCTTCTCCCTCCCTCATGGTCTCCTCTGACCCCCAAGGCCTGGAATACCAAGCCCCGCCTATCTCAATTCTGCCCAGCTATTGGCTGTAGGCATCTTTATTCACCAATCAGAAATAACTTGGGGGCAAGGTCACACAGTGTCACTTGGGTCTATATGCAGATTCTCTTGTCCCTGGGGCAACCAGGTCTTGGAGGTCTGCACTTAGCACTGCAATACACAGCAGAAGACCAAACCTCAACACCAGAGGGAAGAGGCCGACTTTGAACCCCACTTATTCCAGACCTTGCCCTGCCCTCTGAGCTGGTGTACCTGTAGCGCCTGGGCACCCCACTAGGAGAGGTAGAACGCAGAACCACGAGAATTTTGGTCTCTGGCTAGATTCTTTTTTTTTTTAAGATTTATTTATTTAATGTATGTGAGTACACTGTAGCTGTACAGATGGTTATAAGCCTTCATGTGGTTGTTGGGAATTGAATTTAGGACCTTGGCTTGCTCGGGCCCAAAGATTTATTTATTATATGTAAGTACACTATAGCTGACTTCAGACATACCAGAAGAGGGCGTCAGATCTCATTACAGGTGGTTGCTGGGACTTGAACTCAGGACCTTCAGAAGAGCAGTCAGTGCTCTTACCCGCTGAGCCATCTCGTCTGGCTAGATTCTTATCTGGGTTCTCAGAAAACAGCGACAAGTTACATTTGGCAGAGGCTTACAAAGGCAAACACTACCCACTAGGTCCAATCAGGGCCAAGCATATATTCTGATGTAGTTTCTATCTACATACCTCCCACTTACATGTGATCAAGCACATCGAGGAGTCGGGTCAAACAAACTTGTTTAGGGGACAAATGAATGCTTTGTTATCTAATCTAATTTAACAATAGCATCCAGCATTTCAGGAACTATCTGTCCTTAGGCCAGGGGCACACAGGTTAGAGGCATTTTTGTCTTATGAACCTCTTAGGCACAGTAATTAAAACTTAAAAACATAACTTTGGCTCGTACAATAAGTATCTGCAACCTAGAGATCAATAAATAGGAAATCATTTTTAAAAGACACCTGCCAGCAACTCCGGGCTTGATCCCGGCCCAAGCTCGTCGGCGGTGTACTGGCATGCGTGGAGGCTGTAGTCACAGTGGCACCCGCAGGGACGGAGGAGAGAATGAGTGAAGAGGATCAGGGCTCCGGCACTACTACAGGCTGCAGGCTGCCCAGGTCAGGGCCCCAGCAAGAAGGCAGCCAAGCACAAGGCAGCTGAGGTGGCCCTCAAACACCTCAAAGCAGAGAGCCATGCTGGAACCAGCCCTGGAGGACAGCAGTTCTTTTTCTCTCCTAGACTCTTCACTGCCTGACGACACCCCTGTCGTGGCTGCAGAAGCTGCTGTCCCTGTTCCATCTGCTGTACTAAACAGGAGCTGGTGGTGCAAAAAGCTGGCGTTTGCCAGAGTACATGGTGACCCAGGAGTCTGGGCCTGCTCACCGCAAAGAGTTCACCATGACTTGCCGGGTGGAGCGTTTCATTGAGATTGACAGTGGCACTTCCAAAAAGCTGGCAAAGCGTAACGCAGCAGCTAAGATGCTCTTTCGAGTGCACGGTACCTCTGGACACCCGGGATGGCAACGAGGCAGAGCCTGATTCGCCATTTTTCCATTGGCGTGAGCTCTTGCTTGGATGGACTGAGGAATCGTGGGCCAGGCTGCGCCTGGGATTCCTTGCGGAATTCTGTGGGAGAAAAGATCCTGTCCCTTCGTGGTTGCTCCGTGGGCTCTCTAGGGGCTCTGGGATCTGCCTGCTGCAGTGTCCTCAGTGAGCTCTCTGAGGAGCAGGCTTTCCATGTCAGCTATCTGGATATTGGTATGGCCACCTAGAGACTGGGGATGGAGGGGACTGGATCAAAGCAAGTATAAAGGAGTTGGGAGATGGGTGATGTGTACACTGTTTGGTGCCCCCTCCCCACCAGTGCCTCCCTCCTCTTTCTTGGTTTCCAGAGGAACTGAGCCTGCGTGGGCTCTGCCAGTGCCTAGTGGAACTGTCCACCCAGCCAGGCACTATGTGATATGGTTCTGCAACCACCAGGGAGGCAGCCCGAGGTGATGATGCTGCTCACCGCGTCTTACCTCGGGATCATGGCCGGTAGCAAGTAGCATCCCTCTGCAGTGATGGATATGCATCTTTTACTTCTTGCTCCTTCTGCCCTGGGTCCATGTATCCACCTAGCTCTGGTACCCTCCAGAGCCGCTGACACAGCCTGTCTACCTTGAGACTGAGGAAGGCACAGGCAAGCAAGGAGCCATGAACCACAGGGCCCCAGCCAGCACAGGATTTGCCCTCATTCCGTGGATGATGAATCTATTGGAGTCCAGAATAAATGCTGCTCTTTGGCTTCCTAAACCCTGCTCTCTCTGGCCCTGGGTCACGAGGGTGTAAGGGATAAACATGGGGAAAAAAAAAAAAAAAAAAGACACCTGCCAGGTAATGGTGGCGCACACCTTTAATCCCAAAACTTGGCAGAGGCAGGTGGATCTCTGGTTTTGAGGCCAGCCTGGTCTACAGAGTGAGTCTAGGGCAGCCAGGGCTACACAGAGAAACCCTTTCTCAGAAAAACAACAAAACCCAAGGCACTTAAGGGAACTCAGAAAATAGTATCATCAGGTGCCCCCGTTGTTTGTCCCTATACTGAGAAGTAGGAACAGGAGCAGGAGCCCCCAGGCTTGGGGGTGCAGAAACCAAGGCAGACCATAGGTGTGAGGCAAAAGAGTGTCCTGGCTCAGCCGGAGGAAGCAGGCTTGGAGACCTCAGAGAGAGAACAGACTTTGGACTCAGAATCAATTCTGTCTCCACTTTTCCTTGGGAGCCACACCACTAAGTGTCAGTGCTCTGGGTTACTTAGGATGGTTTATCAAAGAAAGAAAGCCACTACAGGATGAATTTAAACTTCTCAGCAGCAGGGGGATCCCTCAAGGACGCCCCCAAACCCTTTTTGCACAAAAGGCACTTTTAGCAAATCAATTTCCACATACCAAAACCTCTTTTTGTTTTGTTTTGTTTTGTTTTGTTTTTCGAGACAGGGTTTCTCTGTGTAGCCCTGGCTGTCCTGGAACTCACTTTGTAGACCAGGCTGTCCTTGAACTCAGAAATCCACCTGCCTCTGCCTCCCAAGTGCTGGGATTAAAGGCGTGTGCTACCATGCCCGGCACCAAAACCTCTTATATGATGTCGGGGTTGTCTTGAAAGAACCATCATCTAAGCAATTCTCAGTCATCGGAGACTTCCTGGCTTGCCAGGCCTGTCTTGAGACTAAGTTATGCAAAGGCTCTGAGAATCCTTCAAAAGAACAAACCCACGAAATCTCAGAGAACAGTCACTGACAAAGGCTACTTCAAAGCCTGGGTGCCATCACTCAGGAATCCATGCCAGATACACGGGCTCTGCTAAAATGTACCCATATCTCAGTGGTTCTTCCGCACAGAAAAACTGGTCATGAACTCTGGCTCGTCGGGTAGAGCCCTGGCTTCCCTGGCTGGTGAGGCTGCTGAGATGCTTCGAGTCTCCTTGGAGAGAAGGGGAGAGGATGCTGTGCTTCTCCCAAAAGCACAGCTCCTGCTCCTGCGGCTCCCACTGTAAGGGTAAGAAAATCACTGAAGGGAGACCCCAGACTCAGTTTGCAAAAACAGTGTTTACTCTGCAGAAACATACAGCACGTAAGACCAACCATTCTCTAAAATGGCGACCCCAGACAAAGGCACGCAGGCCTTCTTATAGGGAACCAGGAGAACTCTCTAGAAGGATTAAGTAATCTAAAATTTCATTGGCGGTTGCTGGGGCTGTGGGTGGGGTCATAGATGGTCAGTGGTCTGCATTCCTGTGTCACGAATGTTCAACCATGTGATGAAATAGGGCAGCCCAGCACAGCTGGCCCATCCTGAGATAAGCTATTTCCCCATCCTGTGGTTATCCCCAGGCTGTTCCCTGGGAGAGGGTTTTATGATCTTGTTCTGGATTGTACGGTCTGTTCCTAGAGTTTGTTCCTGGTGCCTTATGATTTAGTTTCTGGGACTTACAGCCTCTTCCTGAAGCTGGTGCCTTATGGCCTTTTGTGAAGACAAATGGGGTTCTTGTTGCCCCTTCACCACAGCCACCACAGCTGTCCCACTCATGCGGGGACCTTATCATGCAGGGCTCAGTGGACTAGGCTACATCACTCACTCATTCTTTTTAGAGCTACCAGAGCCATTATCTTATTCTGAGCAAGAGTTGAAACTCCTTCATCCTATGAATGAGGGCCTAGGACTTAATTAAACCTCCTGCATCAAAAGAGATCTATGGGCCAGCAGCTTGGCCCTGAGGCACAGATGAGGCAGGTTTCAGAAGGAAAAGTGAGTTTGCGATCCAGTTCACCCTGCTCAATCCAGCTGAACTGCCGCTGAGTTTCCCCAGAGGAGGTTCTTTCTAAACATCCTAGACAGAAGACACACAAACACCACATTCACTACAGATTCACACAATGATTTCAACAGACCCTTCCACTGTTTTCCTAATGTGTAGAGAAAGTCTTCCGGGAAAGGAGCCTGGGTCCTGGGTGGGCAGACAGTCCTACCTCAACGTTAGCTTTACTAGGAAGCTCCCTGAGGACTTGAGAAGAGCCCTCTTACCCCACAGGCTGAGATCTGACTGAGAGCTGGCGACCAGTCTTGGTAACTTACCTTAACCTGCAGGTTCTTTGTTTCTTTTTCCTTGCCTCAGAGTTTGAACTGTCCTTTAGCAAAACAGAAAGCCATTCAGAGGAAGCACCCGGAGCACCACCTGGGAGCACTCTTCATTTGCCTTCCTCGGGGATTCCTCCTCTCAGGCTGGCTGGACATCCTTTCCAATAGCACAAGGGGCTGGCGTGGAACGAATCTTACTGGGATCTCCAAGATAACACAGGGTGTTTGGCTTTGGCTTTGGACCTCAGACAAGAGACCAGTGAACTTACCTGAGTATGGCTTCCCAATAAATCTGCCTTTAATATAATCTAATCTGGGGGCTGGAGAGATGGCACAGCAGTTAAGAGCACTGACTGTTCTTCCAGAGGCCCTGAGTTCAATTCCCAGAAACCACATGATGGCTCACAACCATCTGTAGTGGGCATCTGATGCCTTCATATTATATTATACTATATTATATTATCTGGCTTAAACTGGCTCATTTCACGAGCAGCGGAAAAATAACCTATAACAGGAAACTATGCCTTCTTGCTCCATGGAAATTCACTCCACACACTCAGGGAAAAAAGGAGAAACTCGGCACCGGCTCTGGCTGATGCCCAAAGAGAAGACACCAACTCCTCTTAGTTAGAAGAGTTGAACTAACTTATATACCATGCAGGCATGTGCATTCCACATGAGAATGCACAGACACAGGGGACTAAGTCTGGCCACTTGGGCAGATGGGAGATTTACACAACAGAAATATTGCCATGGGTCCTTTTGGGTTCTTTGGGGCTTTTTGTTTGTTTGTTTGTTTTAATATTTATTTATTATATGTAAGTACACTGTAGCTGTCTTCAGATACTCCAGAAGAGGGTGCCAGATCTCGTTACGGATGGTTGTGAGCCACCATATGGTTGCTGGGATTTGAACTCTGGACCTTCGGAAGAGCAGTCGGGTGCTCTTACCCACTGAGCCATCTCACCAGCCCCTGTTTGTTTGTTTTTATATTTTGTTTGTTTGCCTGTTTTTTTAGGTTTTTTGTTTTTTGAGGTAGGCTTTCTCTGTGTAGCTCTGGCTATCCTGGAACTCACCCTGGAGATCAGGCTGGCCTTAGACTGAGCTATCCCCCTGCCTCTGCTTCCCAACTGCTGGAATTAAAGGCATGCGCCACTGCCACCTGGCAGATTATTTCTCAAACACAACAGTGTTGTTCCTTTAAATAGCTGTTGCCTAGGATCACCCTGCCCACCTGGCAGACTTTATTTTATTTTATTTTTTATAAGAGAGTGTTTTTCCCTATAAGAGCACGGGGAGCTTAATGCAGACTTGATATGGGGATGAGCCTAATGGGTGTTTTGGTTTGGTTTGGTTTGGTTTTTGTTTTTCGAGACAGGGTTTCTCTGTGTAGCCCAGGCTGGCCTCGAACTCAGAAATCCGCGAGCCTAACGGGTTTTAAACCGAGATCGTCTCCTCTTGTTATGACAATGAAGACTGAGTTCGGTCTCCGTGGCAAGCCTTAGTAGAAACTTTCTCAGCAACTCTAAACTTCAGTTATGATCCAAAATTTTGGTATCAACATTTTCTTTTGTTTGGGGTTTTTGTTTGTCTCTTTTGAGACAGTCTCACTATGCAGCTCTGGCTGTTCTAGAACGTCATTGTAGACCAGGCTGGCCTTAAACTCACAGAGGTCCACCTGCTTCTGTCCCCAAGTGCTGGGATTAAATGCATATGTCCCCACGCCTGGCTTTGTCCCTACAGTTTCTGACAAGCTTGCTTAGTGTACAGCTTGTCTCCAGCTGTATTGGACACAGAGCTCCTTCAGCTAAATTTTATTTTGTGTAACTTAATATTTCCTAAGCAAGTTTATTAGTAGAGTCTCTATCGCATCAGTTTTATTACTCCAAGCTTTTCCTGCATCACATCAAGACCAGTGAGATTCCATTCATCCTGATAACTCAATTTTGCATGTTCATTCCAGGTGAACGTTTGACCCATTGACCATGCTACTTACCATGTTCCACCTCCTAAGCCAGGTAAAAATCTCTTTTTTAGGCCGGGTAGTGGTGGCGCATGCCTTTAGTCTCAGCACTTGGGAGGCAGAGACAGGCAGATTTCTGAGTTTGAAGCCAGCCTGGTCTACAGAGTGAATTTCAGGACAGACAGTTTTGCCAGGAGTCTCATTTTGAGAGAAGGTAAGGACAGGGGAAACTCGTCTCCCCGAAAGGGAGATAGAAAGGGGTTCCACCCAGTTCTAACAGCTCATCCAGTCACTTACAAGTAAGACTGAATCCTAACAGTGATGGTGGTGGGCGCAACCATACCTTGACCCCAACTGCTTAGACATGCACATCCTTGGCTCACTATTTAAACATTGATCTTACTTCAGGACCCCAAAGACAGATTTGAGGGACACACTGGATCTCTCTGTCATCCTTTCCGATGTAGCCATATTGAAGAAATCTCCTTTGTCTGTGCTCTGCTTGTGAATGAGAATTTCTGGAAAGAAGCTGTCTGTAGAGTCTGATTGATCAAACTGCGGTACCGTGGAGAGGTTGGGATGTTGCAGATCCAGAGGCTAACTACCTCACCTTGGGCAAGTTCTCACTCTCAGGAACAGCCACGCCTTACCCGCCTGCATTGGAACTAACATCCTGTGACTGATAGAAACCTTTGGGATATATTAATTAGCTTCCACTAATGCAAAGCTAAGAATGTCGTCAGATAGCATAGTGGCTTCCCTAATCTTGCTCTACCTGCCTTCCTGATGTTCCCACCCATGCATTTTAAACTTGCCTGGATGACTTTCTTTGTTCTGTAAAACTATAAAACTTCATGAAGGTGCTTCCATGTTAGAACACAGAATTTGGGTTCATCTAAATCTGTGTTCCAGCCAAGGTCACACAGAATGGCTCCAGAATAAACTCTCTCGTTCCCTTCAGGATGAGAGCTGTGGCTTTTGGGTCAATGTGTTATAAATTTGATTTTTTTTTCTTTGACTTATTAAGGGTGGTGGCCAGACCTAGCTTGGGCCCCAGGTTTAATCACAGAAAAGATTAAGGACAATCTCTGCCTGGCATTGACGAGGTGAGGGTCAAGTGACTCAGAGATGGTGAGGTTTACAGTCATCCTTGGTTACATAGTAAGTTAGAGGCTAACCTGGAATATATGAAACCCTATCTAAACAAAGCAAAGTGCTGGTATAAGGGCAGTTTGTGCCCTGTCCATGATGTTAGCTTCCATGATGTTAGTGTGGATGGAAGTGGACACTCTTTATCTACTCAAACAGACTCAAACAGAAGCTGGAGGACAATTTAACTAGGATGGAGGAGGAGGAGGAGGAGGAGGGAAAGGGGAAAGGGAAGGGGAAGAAGAAGAAAAAGAAGGAGGAGGAGGAGGAGGGAAAGGGGAAAGGGAAGGGGAAGAAGAAGAAAAAGGAGGAGGAGGAAGAGGAGGAGGAGAAGGAGGAAGAGGAAGAAGAGGAGAAGGAGAAGGAGAAGAAGGAGAAGAAGAAGAAGAAGAAGAAGAAGAAGAAGAAGAAGAAGAAGAAGAAGAAGAAGAGGAGGAGAAGAAGAAGAAGAAGAAGAAGAAGAAGAAGAAGAAGAAGAAGAAGAAGAAGAAGAGGAGGAGGAGGAGGAGGAGGAGGAGGAGGAGGGGAGGAGGAGGAGGGGGGGAGGAGGAGGAGGGGAGGAGGAGGGGGGGGAAGGAGAAGGAGAAGGAGAAGGAGAAGGAGAAGGAGAAGGAGAAGGAGAAGAAGAAGAAGAAGAAGAAGAAGAAGAAGAAGAAGAAGAAGAAGAAGAAGAAAAAGAAGAAGAAGAAGAAGAAGAGGAGAAGAAGAAGAAGAAGAAGAAGAAGAAGAAGAAGAAGAAGAAGAAGAAGAAGAAGAAGAAGAAGAAGAAGAAGAAGAGGAGGAGGAGGAGGAGGAGGAGGAGGAGGGGAGGAGGAGGAGGGGGGGGGAGGAGGAGGAGGGGAGGAGGAGGGGGGGGGAAGGAGAAGGAGAAGGAGAAGGAGAAGGAGAAGGAGAAGGAGAAGGAGAAGGAGAAGGAGAAGGAGAAGGAGAAGGAGAAGAAGAAGAAGAAGAAGAAGAAGAAGAAGAAGAAGAAGAAGAAGAAGAAGAAGAAGAAGAAGAAGAAGAAGAAGAAGAAGAAGAAACCAGTATCTCAGCAGGGCAGGGAAGCTGTAAGACCTCAGCAGCTGCCTGGAGGAGAGCTGGGAAAGCCTCATGGAGGTCAGACACATGAAAGAGAGGAAGGGGACTTTGAAGACAGAGTAAGGAGGACAAAGTTGTGACAGGAAAACCCAAGTGTTTAAGGGAGGCAGGCTTAGAAAGAAGGAAAGGGACAGTGGGGCAGACTTACCCCACATGGCTGTGGCCCCAGGCTTCTGTGCTCGCTCGCTTGCTTGGGTTGGGGATTCTGGGTGGAAAAGCACAAAATCTCATTAAGAACTAATTGTTTACTCATCGCTTTAGCACGGCTTAGGGTGAGCCCCACCTTCCTAAGGGAGGTTCCTCAGCCAGAGTGGTTGCTCCATCCCAAGGGGATGCCAAGCTCCACCCAGCAGAGCTTCTGTCCTTCTGTCCAGGAGCTTTTTCCATGCTAGTACTAAGTTCTACCAGGCTGGCATTAAACTTGGGATCCTCCTGTTTTAGCCTCTCAGTGCTGGGCAAACTGGCATGTGCCACATGCTTAGCCATTCGACAAACTTTTATTTTCTTAATTGGGGGGGGGGGGATGGGGAACATGGGGTGTGTAATGAGACAGGGTAGTCTTGACTATCTTGGAGTTTACTATGTAAATCAGAACTGGCCTCAAACTCACAGAGATCCACCTGCCTCTACATCTAAGTGCTGGGATTAAAGGTGTGTGCCACCACGCCCAGTTCATTCTTAATTTAACTTAATTGTGTGTGCACAGGCATGCTGGTGGTGGCGCACAGTGCCGTGTGCAGGGCATTGGAGAATGCTGTGTGGTGAGCATTCTCCTCCTTTAGGTCTTGATGCTCCAGCCCAGGTCCTCAGACTGACAGCAGGAGCTTTTTTTACTTCCTAGGCCAGCCCAGCAGGTTCCAGGAGCAAATGTCAAGTCTTCTAACATCCAAAAAACCAAAAACAAAAAACAAAAACAAAACAAAACAAAAAACCTAAGGGGAAGGGATTCCAAATCCATTCAGTGAGATCAGCATCACCCTGATACCCAAACCAGACAATGACGCACAAAAAGGTTCATTCCCGATGGACCACACTCCAGACCAGGTGGGATTTGCCCAAGGATGAGGTGGCTTCCACAAATCAACGAATGAGAAACGGCACAATAACTACTTGAAGAACAGAATAATATGGTCACTTCAAAAGACCGTACTCATGAGGGACACTATGAGGTTTTCTAGTCCCACACCCTCCTTGTAGCTCCCCCCTCCTGCCTGGAGTCAAGGCTAGGCCAAGTTCCATTCTCCACCCACAGGAGCATTCTTGAGTAAAAATTTCTGACTGATAGTTACCTGACCCTCTGGAAAGTCCCAGGTAGAGTTCAAATGTGTGTCATGCTTGCTAGCCAATAGATTGAAAGGTCAATATGCTTAGCCAATAAGTTTGAACTGTAACCTTGCTGATGTAACCTGTGCCCCTAAAAAGTATCCAAACTGCTTGTAATAGCCAATCAGGGTCACCTTCTTAGTGACTTGCCTTGAGGGACTAGTTGAAGGTCGACCCAACATGCCAAGGAAATAAACCTCTTGCTTTTGCATCGCTCTGCATCTCTGTGTCTCACACGGGGGCATCTGGAGGTAAGGACCACTGACTGAAGGCCGGGGTCGGGGTCTTACACTCAGATAAAAGAGAACTGAGTGAAGAAGGTCTGGTTCTTTGACACAGTAAACGCCACACAAGTCAAACCCACAGCTAGCTTCAAAACGGGGGCAAGAGAGGAGAGCTCGGAGCTCTGGCATAAGAAGCTGCCAACTCCACCACCTTAACTCAGCATAGCACTGGGTGTTCTAGCCAGACCAGTTAGGCAAGAGAAAGAAAGAAAGGGCACCCCATAGGGAAAGAGGAAGTATATTTTGCTTGCAAATGGCCTGTCTCTAGAAAAACCAAAGACTCCACCAAAAATGTTAGGATTGATAAATGAATGGCATCTTGTGGCAGGCGCTAAGTCAGCATGAACAAGCCAATGACAGGTCTCCACTCCAACTGCAAGCTGCAGGAGAGAGTGAGAAACAGCCCCAGCAGCTGTGTCCATGGCACATGCTAACATGCAGGGAGTGTTAAAGCTGAAATTTCTAAGAGAAAGACCAAATCCACAACTGACCCACTAAAGCAAGCTTTATGTAATACTGGCCAGGACAATGGACACTGGCCAGACCCATACCCAGGATCCATGAAGATTGGCCCCCAATTAGGTCAGATGGGTGCCTACAAAGGTCAAACCCACAGGCTCTGGTACTTTCTGCTTCCATACATCCTGATGTCCTTCCTGCCCATGGGTCTTCTGCCTACTTGCAATCAAGCACTTCCTGTGCAGCATGGGCAACCAAGCTTGTGCACTGAAGGGAAAACACAAGCCTTGTTATCTCACAGGAACAGCAGCCCAGCAGCCCAGCAGCCCAGGGAGTTATCTGTCCTTGGGCAAATGGGATTAGCTTTAGCCTTTATAGTCCCCATGTGCAATGTTTAGAACAAAGAAAGTGGGAAAAAAATATAGGGTATGGTGGAATATATTTGTAATCCAGCATTAAGAGGCTGAGATAGGAGGATCAAGAGTTTGAGGCCAGCCTGGTGGATTCAGGGAAGCCTGGGTTACAAAGTGAGAAAAAAAAAAAAAAAGGCAAACTACCCATCAGATAGAAAAGATAGGTAGATTAGAAATTCAAACAATAAAACAGTAGAAAACAAGCTAAAGAATGAGAGGCTCTCATGAGTAGACATTTCTCAAAAGGACACAGGTATGTGGCCTCATGCAACCAAAGTCACAAAACATCTGGGAGCGCTGGTGTTGCTCATAATCTCAGTTCTGGGGAGCTGACTGCAGGGGAGTCCCTGGGGCTCACTCAACAACCAGGTCCAGGGCCTAGTGAGAGACCCCGTCTAACACAAGGTTGATCTTTGCTTCCACTTAGGGCGTATACATACCTGCACACAGACACACACACATATACACCAAATAAAACCTTTTAAAATATGGAATTAGAAGCTGGGTGTAATGGTATATGCCTTCTATCCCAGCAATTCCGGGAGGCAGAGGCAGCCTCCTCAAACTCAAATTCTGTGAGTTTGAGGCCAGCATAGTCTACACAGAAAGTCTACACAGAAAAGGCTGTAACACAGAAAAACCCTATCTCAAAAAAAAAATAATAATAATAAAGAAAGAAAGAAACTAGCAAAGAAAACGAGGAATTAGGTTTGGTGGCTTGTATGTTTAATCCTATCACCCAAGAGGCTGAGGCAGGAAACCCACAGGCTTGAGGCCAGCCTGGGCTATAAATTGAGACCCTGTGCTTCAAAAAGCAAAGCTAACAGCAACAACAAGTGCTTGAGAGGAAGAGGAAAAGGGAACACTCAGATATTCTTGGTGAGAATGCAAATTAGTATAACCATTATGGAAAACAGTACAAAGGTTCCTCAAAATGCTAAAAGTCGGGCTGGGAAGTAGCTCCATGGCAGACAATGTGCATCACATGAGAGGGTTTAATCCCTAGAGAAAAAGAGAAGTATCGTTTGAAAGGTCTTGGGATAACGCTGAAATGATATAAAACAAGAGTCAGGCACAGCGGCACACACCTGCAACCCCAGCACTGGAGAAGAAGAGGGGGAGAACGTTCAAAGCCAGCCTGGCCTGGATTACATGGAAAGTTCTAGTATAGTCATGAAAGAGCCATCACCTAAGCAATTCTCAGTCACTCCACACTTCCTGGTTTGTCAGGCATGGCCCCAGACTAAGTTATGTAAAGGCTCTGAGAATCGTTCAAAAGAACAACCTTATAAAGTCCCAGATGATAATTATCAACAAAAGGCTACTTCAAAGCTTACGCGCCATCACTCCAGATTCATGTGAGATACGAGAAACCACAGTGTGACATTGTCCAAAACCAAAACCACGAAAAGCAAACAGAGAACCATTTGATCCAGCAATCCAGCTACTGGGTAAATGGACAGGGAGGGAAGCCTGTGTCCAAGAGCTATCTGCACTGTCACATTGTCACAACTGTCACAGACGAAGGGATTTGCCTTCTCCAAATGCCTAGCAGCCTTGGGGCCTGGTTAGTTTTGTGTCAACTTGACACAGGCTAGAGTTTTCTGGAAAAAGGAACCTTAATTGAGAAAATACCTCCTTTAGACTGTAGGCATATCTGTGACAGAATTTTAGAATTCTCGTGACAGAATTTTAGAATTCTCGTATCGCACATGAATCTGGAGTGATGGCGCATAAGCTTTGAAGTAGCCTTTTGTTGGTAATTATCATCTGGGACTTTATAAGGTTGTTCTTTTGAACGATTCTCAGAGCCTTTACATAACTTAGTCTGGGGCCATGCCTGACAAACCAGGAAGTGTGGAGTGACTGATAATTGCTTAGGTGGCAGGTCTTTCAAGACAACTGGGAGATCAGATAAGATGTTTTGGTATGTGGAAATTGACTTGATAAGGTGCCTTTTGGGTAACAATAAAAAGAGCATCTAGGGAGCTGTCAGTGTTCAGTCCTCGCTAGGCTGATCCTCCAGCTGTGGAGAATTTCATCTCTTATATTCTGTCCATCCTCCCAGTAGGGCACTTTCTTGATTAAAGATTGTTCTGGAATGGCCCATCCTCCTGTGGGTGGTGCTAGCCCTGAACAAGGGAGTCTGGGTTCCAGAAGAAGGCAGGCTGAGCAAGCTATGCAGAGCAAGCCAGTAAGCAGCAGCCGTCTCCCCACCCCACCCCCACATTCCAGTTCCTGCCTTGAGTTCCTGCCCTGACTTCCCTCAGGAATGGACTGTGATGAAATGATCCTTTTACTTCCCACGTTGTTTTTAGTCATGCTGTTTATCACAGCAATAGAAACAACCAGGACTCGACCCAGCTCCGCCTACTGGCTTGTTGCTGGGCATTTGTCTGTATACTAAGGCTCTTGGAATTCTATTTTCCAGTTGTTAATTAATATTCCACAACAGGAAAACTGATCTATGAAGTTTCTGTTTCTGTAAAATACCACAGCAGTGGTGGTGGTGCGTGTCTGTGATCCCAGCCCTGGAGAGAAAGAGGCAGGTAGATCTCTGTGGGTTTAAAATTGTCCTGGTCTATATAGCAAGTTCCAGGGTGGGAAGGGCTTCATAGTGAGACCCTGTTTCAAACAAAAAACAAACTCACAAAGCATTTTTCCTGGTTGAGTTTGGCATCCAGGGTCCCTGCAGCCAGCCAGCATGAACTGTCCCTGAGCAGGCAGTAAGGGTCTCCACATCAGAACTCAGAGGGCCCAGTGCTCCAGGTCAGAGCCCAGGGCCTTTTTTTCACCTTGGGATCCTGTGTGATGCTTGGGGAATGAAGCCAGGGGAGGACAAGCCTCGAGCTTTGAGGACAGGCAGCATCCTTTAGGTATCTTTCCCTGGTAGGATCTTCTCATGGAAGGGAAAGGCAGGGGCCTCTGCTGGCCTGTCAGGGTCAGGGCTGGAAAACCAGTAGGTTCTGTGATTTGGGATTTTGTCATTTCTTCTTTCCTTAAGTTTCTGGTTGCTTTAACTGATTCTCTCTGTGCATGTGTGTGTGTGTGTGTGTGTGTGTGCGCGCGCATCAGATCCCATTATAGATGGTTCTAATTCTGAGCATACGTGCATGAGTGTATGCATGTGTGTGTAAGTATGTGTATGTTTTTCTGGTTGCTTAATTAATTCTGTGTGTGTGTGTCTTGTACATCTGTGTGTCTGTATGTTTGTGTATCTCTCTCTGTGTGTGTGTGTGTGAGTGTGTGTGAAGGCAGCAGAGGGCATAAGATCTCTGGGAGCTCGAGTGATAGGCAGTTGGGCGGCACTTGGTGTGGTGCTAAGAATGAACTCGGTCCCATGTTGTAAACACCAAGCCGTCTCTCCAGCCTCCAGGCTCAGTTTTGCTTACTTGGTTCTGGGGATGGAACTCACATGCTTGTGCCTCTAGCAACTTAGCAACCAAGCCATCTCCTCCAAATTTTTTTTCAAGATTTATTCATTTATACATGTTAGTGCTGTATTTGCATCTATGCCTGCCTGACAGAAGAGGGCATCAGATCCCATTACAGAGGGTTGTGAGCCATCGTGTGGTTGCTGGGAATTGAACTTAGGTCCTCTGGAAGAGCAACCAGTCCTCTTAAATGATGAGTCATCTTTCCAGCTCCCCCACCCCACCCCATGTCCCCTTTTTCTTTTTTTACAAAACTTCCTTTTTTTTTCTTTTTTCTTTTTCTGACTTTATTGTCAGAACCAACCACATTCTTAATACCATCGTGACTTTGATGTGATTTTTGTCACCACACTTTTTGTCTTGTGTTGTGGATTTGGTCTAATCCTACCTGTGTTAATTTGGTCACCAAAACTACAGGAGAATCTGCACATCTGCACATAAGATACTGAGGGACCCTGCCCGCAGTTGGTTTTGATTGGTAAATAAAGTTGCCAGCAGCCAATGACTGGGCAGGGAGACAGAGGTGGGACTTTAGGACTCTCAGGCAAGGGACCGAGGGAGGAGGAAGAGGGTATCTGCCATGCTGGGAAAGGAGTAGCTACCATGCCTGAGAAGGAGGGACAGACAGACAGCCGACATGTAAGAGCCGAGGAAGGCAGGACAGAGAGACAGCCGACATGTAAGAGCTAGGGAAGGCAGGACAGACAGCCAACATGTAAGAGCTGGGAAAGGCAGGACAGAGAGACAGCCGAAATGTAAGAGCTAGGGAAGAGAGGCCCCAGGGGGCCCACAACTGGGCTGAGGGCAACCATGATGGAATATAGATTTTTAGTAAGTAATAACTCAGGTATATAATATTAGAGGGCAGGTGTTAGCCATGTGGAGGCTTGGGAGTGGCTCAGCCATTAAGCTGTTTAAGGCATATTAAAATATAAGGCTGTGTGTGTGCCAGAACATTGGGGAACTCATAGCTGTCACTGGGTCAATTAGAGAAGAGATTAATTGGCAACTGCAATGCTCTTGTGTATCACACTCTTACTTACATGCATCGAAACTCATACTGGGAGCCAGAGAGATAGTTTAACAGATAAGAAAATGCACTGCTTTGCAGTGGACCTGCCTTAGGGTTTCCATTGCTGTGAAGAGACACCATGACCAAGGCAACTCTTATACAGGACAACATTTAATTGGGGCTGGCTTACAGTTTCAGAGGTTCAGTCCACTATCATCATGGCAAGAAGCATGGCAACATGCAGGCAGATGTAGAAGAGTGGAGAGTTCTACATCTAGACCTGAAGGCAGCCAGAAGGATTCTTCAGGTTGCCAGGGAGAGGCTCCTCAAATCATCATATTCCATTCCTGGCCCCCATAGGCTTGTTCAAGCACATGAGACTATAGGGGCCATACCCAGCCATAGCATAATGCAAAATACATTTAGTCCAACTTCAAAAGTCTTCATAGTCTATCACAGTCTCAACAATGTTTAAAAATTCAAGTTCAAAGTCTCTTCTGGGATTCATGCCATCTCTTAACTATAAGCCCTTATAAAATCAAAACCAAAATCAAAAGGCAGATTGTATACTTTCAATATCACAACAATACATTACCATTCCAAAATGACATAGCGAAAAAATACTGAACCAAAGTAAGACTAAAAAAACAGGTGGGCAAACTCTAAACTCTGCATCTCCATATCTGATGTCCAACCCCTATCAGCTGTGTTGACTTCAACACATTCTTTCTCTTGATCTGTTTCCTTTCCCTGTTAGCAGCTTTCCTCAGCAGGCATCCCATGATTCTGCTCTCTCTAACATATTGGAGTCTCCAAGGCAACCTCAACTTCACAGCTTCTTGTTCCAATAGCTAAAATCTGCACATGATCTTCTGGGCCCCTTCAAATAGCCTCGGTCACATTTCTAGCTCTGCCTTCTCTAGCTCTCTAGGCTCTGGCTGACTCCACTCCACTGCTGCTGTTCTTGGTGATCAACCCATGGTACTGGTATCCTCAATATGGTGGGGTCTTCTGCTGCAACCAGGCTTTACCAATAGCATCTTATAAATGCCAAGCCTCAATTTTTTTTTTTATGAGACCCCTTCAGTCTTGGAGCGTCAACTGCAACTGAGGCTGCAACTTAACCAAAGGACTTTCCTAGCCTCTCACAGTGCCAGGCCTCAGCTGTTCTCCATGATGCCTTCAAACCCAGTCCCACCTGATTCTTATATGTTATCAAGCCTGGCTGCCATCATAATGTCAGTCTCTGGAACACAGCTTCTTCGTGCTCTCAGAAAGCACCTTCCAGAAGATTTCACCTCCATGATGCTATCGCTTCTTAATCACTGCTAATTTCTTAGCTCATTTCTAAGCAGCATCAATTGTCCAAGGAACTCCTTTCTATTCTTGACTTTAAACCCAGAGCTATAAGGCTGAAGCTGCTGAATTCTGCTGCTTGCTGGGGCTGGAACATGGCTCCCTTGTTCTGTTACATCATCACCAGCTTTCTGTTTTCCATGCTCTTCTTCACTGCCTAAGTTTGGCAGTTGTAGACCTTGCTCTGTAGACCAGGCTGACCTTGAACTCTGTATGTCTCTGTCTCCTGAGTTCTGGGATTAAAGGTGTGTATCAACATGCCTGGACTCTAGCTTTTCATTATCTAGAGCTTGCTCTATACCAGGCTGGCCTTGAACTCAGAGATTTGCTTGCCCTGTCTCCTAGAATTAAAGGCATTGTGATGGTTTGTATATGCTTGGACCAGGGAATGGAACTATATTAGGAGGTGTGGCCTTGTTGGAGTAGGTGTGTCACTGTAGGTGTGGCCTTTAATACCCTAGTCTTAGCTGCCTGGAAGTCAGTCTTTTAGCAGACTTCAGATGAAGATGATGAAGATGTAGAACTCTCATCTCCTCCTGCACCATGCCTGGCTTGGATGCTGCCATGTTCCCGCCTTGATGATAATGGCCTGAACCTCTGAACCTGTAAGCTAGCCCCAATTAAATGTTGTCCTTATAAGAGTTGCCTTGGTCATGGTATCTGTTCACAGCAGTAAAACCCTAATTAAGACAGAAGTGTACCACCATGCCTGGGTCTAAGATTTTCTTTACCTTTTCACAAGATCTTTAATAAGTTCTAGATTGTAGTTCATTCCAGATATAGTAAAAGTTGACAACTGAGAATAGCAGTCACAATCCATTCATTGTCAATAATTGTATCTTCTTCTGTTCAAATGAAAGGGATAACCAGGTCATAATAATGCCTAACATGATATAACTCTCTCTGGTTCAACTGCAAACACATTAAAAGTTTAGCCGGGTGGGATCTTACCCTGAAGTCATCATTCCCTTAATTCTATTTAGCATCCTTAAATGCAGGATTTAGCTCCATTCCATTTCCTGGTATCCCTTCAATATTCAAACCATGTATTTCATATTTTTTTCTTTCTAAGCTTGTTACACTTGATTAAAATGTTCTTCCTAAGAATGAACCACAGGATTAAAGTCTAAACTAGCCTTTTTTGAGACTTCTTTTGACAATGCAATTAATCTAAATCCCTTTATCATAGCCTCAGGCAGATTCTTCTGACAAAGGCAAAAAGCAGCCACAGCCATGGTCTTCCCCAAAACATCACAAGAACTATCTAAAATTCTAATCTAGAATTCTAATTCTATATAATATAGACCATATTCTAAAATTCTTCTCCTCTGAAAACTCTTGAGCCAAGGTCACACAGTTCCAATTACCCTTAGGACCATTGTCTTCCATGCTTCTACTAATTTGGGCCATTAAGCCCCAGTAAAGAACTCCATTGCTTTCATAATCCAAAGTTCTAAAATCCACATTCCTTCAAACAAAAATGTGGGTAGACCTATCACATCAATACCCAACTCCTGGTACCAACTTCTGTCTTAGGGTTTCCATTGTCATGAAGAGACACCATGACCAAGACAACTCTTATAAAGGAAAACATTTAATTGGGGCTGACTTACAGTTTCAGAGGTAAAGTCCATTATCATCATGGCAGAAAATATGGCAGCATGCAGGCAGAAGTGAAGCTGGAAGAGTCGAGAGTTCTCTACATTTTGACCTAAAGGCAGCCAGAAGGGGATTCTCCTTTGCAAGCAGCCAGAAGGAGGGTCACTCCACATGGGCTTGGAGATTAAACATAGGAGCCTCAAAGCACACCCTCACAGTGACACACGGTCTCAACAAAGCCATACCTACTCCAACACTGCCATACCTTCTAATAGTGTGCCATTCCCCAGGACAAGCGTATTCAAACCACCATAGGGCCCAAGTTCAGTTCCTACTGGTGCAGGATATCTGTTCATATATACTGTGAACCCTGAAATTGTGTTATTTGCTGAAAAACCCTGTTATTGATTGTGGTATGGCTCAGCCTTAGCACACACCTTTAATCCCTCTGTCTAGAATATAGACATACCCTTAGTACACATTTTTAATGCCAAACAATGAAGGTAAAGTTAGTTCATAGAAGGAAGCAGCCATGTTTGAAAGTGATGTCTGAGTGGCAGCAAAGTGACAAATCAGATGTGAAGAAGATATGTCCAACTCTCACTAGAAGAGAGAGGAAAGGGAGGCTATTTAAGAGAGGGAGGGAGGGAGGGAGAGAGAGAGAGAGAGAGAGAGAGAGAGAGAGAGAGAGAGAGAGAGAGAGAGAAGAGAAGAAGAAGAAGAAGAAGAAGAAGAAGAAGAAGAAGAAGAAGAAGAAGAAGGAGGAGGAGGAGGAGGAGGAGGAGGAGGAGGAGGAGGAGGAGGAGGAAGAGAGTTGTATAGACACAGCTTACAAAGAGAGAAAAAGCTAGACATATGTAAAGACAGAATAAGCTAGAGAATGAGAAGGAGCCAGAAGATTAGAACAGATTGCCAGAGTTAGTTTGAGGCCAAGCAGAGCAGTTCAGGAAAGGGTATGAGAGAGAAGCCAGAGGGAATCAGTCATCTTGGAGAGGAGTTTGAGCCAGAACAGCTGAGTTGAACCAGATAGCCAGAGCTCAGAAAGAGCCAGGACAGAGTGAGCCTATTATAGCAGCAAGTCTCAGAAGTTGAAAACATTCAAGGCTTGGATAAGATCATATGGACTAGAGGCTTCCAGGACTAGGCCTAGGTTAGCAGACAGAGGCAATAAGTCTCAGACGTGGAGAATGAAAAGTTACTTTTGCATCCTACCACCCATGTCTGGTGCCTGCTCTTGAGGCTTGCTCCTTTTAGCATAAGTACAGCCAGTTTGTATTCAGTCTCCATTTTGCTTATAAGATGAAATTAAGTTTAGGTTCTCAGACTCCACTTCCCAGAAGTAATTATCCATAGCTGACACTAAAGATTGTTACTAATAAGCCAAGAAGTTACGGTTGAATCACTTGTTCCCTGTTTCCTCAATGCTCTGAAATCCCCCTGCTCAGCACCTGTCCTCTACCTTTCTTACCTCACTCAGGACCAATCAGCGGAAAGGTGAGCTGACTATACTTTGTCACGTTAGACAAATACATTGTACCGCTTCATGATGATACTTTGTCTAGTCAGGCAAATACATTGTACGGCTTCACTGCTTGCCTTCGAACTTTTGAACCTGGTTTTCCCTATAAAAAGCCTGCCCTGAGGACAGACTGCTGCCACAATTAGGTGTTTCCTTCTTGTGGACCTGGACGTCCAGTATTATGGTGTGTGTTCGATAAACTATTCTTGCTTAACTGAGATTGGTGTAGGTATGGTTTGTGTGGCAATTCCCAAACCCCAACATTTGGTGCACTCTCCCCAGACCCCAACACTGTGACTCTAGCTTTAGGAGGATTCAACACCTCTAGCCTCTAACAGACACCAGCACTCATGTGTACATTCCCTTAAACAGATGCATCCAACACAAATACACTGCATTCAAATAATAAAGATAAATCTTACCAGGTACCACCAGAGGCACACTCCTTTAATTCCAGCACTGGAGAGGCAGAGGCAGATAGATCTCTGTGACTTCAAGGCCAGCCTGGTCTACTGAGTGAGTTCCTGGAGAGTCAAGGCTGTTATACAGAGAAACCCTGCCTCAAAAACAAAAACAAAAACAAAACATCTTAAAAACAAAAAAAGAATGATACTGAACAATGAATTTGGGGATATAAAGTTTAGGCTAACCAGCTCTTCATGCCTTTGTCTGCCAGCTGGACAAACACACACGAGTGCTTTTTTTTTTTTTTTTTTTTGACGTGGGGTCTCACTGTGGCCCAGGCTGGCCTCAGAATCACCCCAGCTTTCCAGGTACTGGGATCGCTGAGAGTGTCCCCTTGGTGCTGGCAGTTATTGCTCATGGCCTGAATGAGATCATGTCTCCCGGTCCCCACACCTTCCTCTTTCAGTCAGGACTCCCTTCCTTAACTTTGCTGCAGCTCATCTCCAAGGCCCTTCCTAAGACAGTGACTTCTTCAGAAGTTGGTGAGCCTTCCAAGGGACTTCGTTCAAATGTGCCTTTATCTCACCCTCACCACTACCTGACAGGAAGTCTAGGTGGAACGAGCCGTTCCTGGAAACCTAGAGGCACTATTTCACTCCTACTAGGATTTGGATATAGGTTGGCTGGTGAAAAGTCTGATGTTGGAAAAGAATTGTTCTCTAAGAAAAAAGAGGAAGACCTGGTGAGATGGCTCAGTGGGTAAGAGCACTGACTGCTCTTCCGAAGGTCCTGAGTTCAAATCCCAGCAACCACATAGTGGCTCACAACCATCTGACTCCCTCTTCTGGTGTGTCTGAAGATAGCTACAGTGTACTTATTTATAATAATAATAATTATTATAATTATATATAACAAATTATATATAACAAATCTTTGGGCCAGAGCAAGCAGGGCTGGAGCAAGCAGAGGTCCTAAGTTCAATTCCCAGCAACTACATGATGGCTCACAACCATCTGTACAGGTACATAAAATAAATCAATACATACATACATATACATAAAATAAATAAATAAATCTTTAACCCCAGCTCTCAAGAGGCAGAGGCAGGTGGATCTCTGTCAGTGATCAACCTGATCTACAGAGCAAATTCCAGGACAGCCAGGGCTACACAGAGAACACCTGTCTTAAAAAAAAAACAACCACCAAACCCTGTCTCAAAAAACCAACCAACCAACCAACCAACCAAACAAACAAACAAAAAATAACCACCACCAAAGGGGGGAGGGGGGAGACAAAAACCAACCGAACAACAACAAACAGAAAAGAATAAATACACTAAGTCCCAGACTGTGTAAACGTAGACACTAAAGCCCAGATCGCACTTCAGTGGCTTTCTTTGGAAAATGAGCTCTAGCACAAGCCTATGAGGTGGATGGAGGCTAGTCTGGGCTATACAGCAAGCTCTATCTCAACAAAACAAAACAAACAAAAGCCAATGGCAACACACAATCACCACCTAAAAACGGAGGTGCAGGTATCCAAAGAACCCTAAATGTGAACCAAGAGCACCAAGTAAGCAGATCTCACAATCTCTCTCCTTCCTAACAGAGCCCCCGACTGTGTACCTCCACAGCACTAGGAATGGTGAAGTTTGATTAATCTACTTGTGTATGAACCCAAAAGGCTGACATGTGAAGTGTAGTCTGCAGCTGGTGACGTACTTAAAATGCAGCTGGGCCATTCGCCTGTCCCTGCACTGAGGGGTCGGTTCGGCTGCCTGTCTCTGTACTGAAGGGTCAGTTCAACCCCCGTTCCTATACTAATAGGTTAATTTATTGATGGAATCCAAGCCTAGGCCTGTTACAGGTTTGGATTCCAGCTCCGTGTTTTAAGGTTGTTCTCCAGACGATGGCGACAATGCAATCCACTGTGGAATATTTAGGAATGATTGATTATGTAGATTACGAGGGGAAAGCCTTTGAAAGTTTTCGTTCAGCCCCTAGCTCTGGCCCAGCTGGCTGCCTCCTGGTCTTCCACCATGTGAGCAGCCTCACCCTCTACTCCTGCTGCCAGGGATGGATTTTCTGCCTGGCATGATGGAGTGAAACCTGAACCAATATGCTTTCCTCGCTTGGGCTGTTTTTCAAGGCTTCCATCAGTGATGTGAAAGCAGCTGACACAATGGCTGACTTGTCTACAGGATGCGACCTGATTGAAGGAAATAGGCCAGTGGGTGATCTGTAGCCCCATCTCCAGCTCCTCGTGGTCTCCTGTTTTCAGACTGCTGTTCTTCCCTGCCAACCCCTTCCCACCATATAAGTCTGTGGGGCCGTGGAACCATGCAACAGGGAGAAGCAGGCCTAGAGCAAGAGTCCGGTCAAGGTGTGTCCACACCTTGGAAATCTGGAAATCCCCTCCTGAGAAGGGCAGGCGTAGGCTCACTCCCCCACTGTCCCAGGCATGCATGTCCTTGCACAGGTAGCCCTGTGCTCCCATCTTTGCCTCACCAGAGGAGGCCATGTAGTCAAGTTAAACTTCCTCTCCCTTAAAATATCATGTCCAGCAGCACCTGAAATTCCCCCTCATGAGATTGAGGCATCCCCAGCACGCTGCCCCCGCAATGATGTACACTCACCCCAATAGTCCCTACTCACCCTGCAAAGGTTTAAATAGCCTTTGCTGCCCCCACCTCCAATAAACTGAATGAGTTCTCCAAGCTGTTCCAGGGTGTGTGTTCCTTCCCTACGTACTCACCACTCACCATGGACCAAGACCCTGCCTGCACCCCTGCCCCCCTGCGCTTCTCTTCCTCTAATCTGGTGCACAATGGGCCTGACTACCCCTACCCTGAGGGAGGAGCAGACACAAGGCAGCAACCTTCCACAACAATTAGCCTCATCCCAGGCCCAAAGCACCAAGACCAAGAAACCATGGGCTAAAACAATTAGCCAAATAAATATTTTGTCTTCTGCATTTTGAAGGGTTTTGTTTCATTTTGTGTCATTCCTTCTCTTTGACCCAAGGTCCCATATAACCTAGGCTGGCCTCAAGCCTGCAGTGCTGCAGAGGCTAGCCTTGAACTCCTACGCTTTCTGGCTCCACCTCTTAAGAGCTGGGACTGCGGGGCCTAGCAAACACAGGAGTGGATGTTCACAGTCAGCTATTGGATGTATCACAGGGCTCCCAATGGAGAAGCTAGAGGAAGTACCCAAGGAGCTAAAGGGATCTGCAACCCTATTGTTGGAACAACATGATGTACTAACCAGAACCCCGGAGCTCTTGTCTCTAGCTGCATATGTATGGAAAGATGGCCTAGTCGGCCATCAATGGAAAGAGAGGCCCATTGGACTTGCAAACTTTATATGCCCCAATATAGGGGAATGCCAGGGCCAAAAGAATGGGAATGGGTGGGTAGGGAAGTGGGGGGCGCTATGGGGGACTTTTGGGATAGCATTGGAAATGTAATTGAGGAAAATAGGTAATAAAAATATTAAAAATCAAAAAAAAAAAAAAAAGAGCTGGGACTGATAAGGAATGTATACCGTCAAACCCCGATGAAGGCTGACTCTATTTGGCACTCTGCTGCCACAGTAGCACATCCCCCATGACACGATCCCCAGCTCCAGCTCCTGAGACAGAGAAAGAGAGACACTTCTTGCCAAGTCTGTTTTCTTTGAAGAGAATGAAAGAGGGACGCCTTCTCCCACCAGACATGACTAAAACCACATCCTGAAACTCTGAGAGGAACTGGCCCCAGATGGATTGTTGGGTGACTGAGCTCATCTCTGGAATGCACATAAGAGAGCGGGATAGAGTGTCACCTGTAATCACAGCGGGGGGTGGGGGTGGGGCAGGGACAGGAAGCTCTCTCAGTCAGCCAGCCTAGGGTGGGCATGCACCCATGATGGACAGCCCCACACCCACAAGTATATGAGCAGCAGAAATTGGAATCAGTGGGTTTTCAAAACTGAGGCCATAGCTGGGTGGTGGTGGGTGTTGTACACCTTTAATCCCAGCACTCAGGAAGCAGAGGCAGGTGGATCTCTGTGAGTTGAAGCCCAGTCTGGTTGACAGAGGAAGTTTCAGGACAGCCAGGTCTACACAGAGAAATCCTGTCTCACAAAAAGAAAAAGGAAGGAAGGAAGGAAGGAAAAGAAAAAAGAAAGAAAAAGAAGAAAAAATGAGGAAACAAACTTGTGAGAGGGTAGGTATGGATCTTGGAAGAGCTGTGTGGGGGATGAAGAAATTGGTCAAAATATATTGTGAGGACCTGAAGAGAGGGCTCAGTGGTTAAGAGTATTTGTTCCTCCAAAGGTCTTGGGTTCAATTCCCAGCAATCTATATGGTGGTTAATAACCATCTTCAACTCCACTTTCAGGGGCTACACTGCCCCCGCTTCTGGCCTCCATGAGCATTGCATGCATATGGTACACAGAAAAACACTCATATATTTTGAAATTAATATAAATATTTTTTAAAAATACATTGTGTGCATTATGAGATTTAAAGAGAATTAATAAAATATTATATTTTTAAAAAGCCAGGTGGGTGCCCTGAGGAACAGTACTCAAGGTTGGCTGTGCACTAGTCATCTTTCTATTGCTGTGACTGAACACCACGACCAAGGCAACTTACACAACAAAGGGTTTAACTGGGCTTATGGTTTCAAAGGTATAGAATCCATAACGGTAGAGCAAGGCATGGCGCAGGATTAGCTGAGAGCTCACATCTTGATTTTCAAGCAACAGGTATGGAACTGGTTGGGAAGAGGAGAAAACACAGAGGAAATGGCCTGAGTCCTTTAAAATCTCAAAGGCTGGCCCCGGTGGCACACCTTCCCCAACAAAGTCACATCTCCTAATCCTTCCAAAACAGCCCCACCAGCTGCAGACAATACGTTCAAATGTATGAGCCCAGAAGACCATTCTCATTCCAACTACCTCAGCCTCTGTCCCCACTTAGGTACACATGCATATAACACACACACACATTAAATAAATACATAAATAAACAAAGTTTTAAAAAGAAAGAATAGTAGATTGAATTGTTAGAAATTAAAAATATAATACTAGGGGCTGGTGAGATGGCTCAGTGGGTAAGAGCACCCGACTGCTCTTCCGAAGGTCCAGAGTTCAAATCCCAGCAACCACATGGTGGCTCACAACCACCCGAAATGAGATCTGACACCCTCTTCTGGAGTGTCTGAAGACAGCTACAGTGTACTTACATATAATAAATAAATAAATCTTTAAAAAAATATATATAATACTAATTACTCAAAGTGTTAATACAAAAAGTCAAGGAACTACCCAAAAATAGAACTCCCCCCACACACACACAAGTAAGAATGGAAGACAAAAGAGATAGAGATAGATAGATAGATAGATAGATAGATAGATAGATAGATAGATAGATAGACAGGTCAGTCATGGCATGCCTTAAATCACACTTGGGAGGCAGAGGCAGTCAGACCTCTAAGTTTGAGACCAACCTGGTTTACAGAGCTAGATCCAGCACAGCCAGGGCTACATAAGAAAACCTGTCTCAAAAAACCAATGTGAGAGAGAGAGAGAGAGAGAGAGAGAGAGAGAGAGAGAGAGAGAGAGAGAGAGAGAACGATATTATCTTAGGTGAATCTGCACTGTGAGGACCTAACAAAGCTCCAATAAAGTTATGGCCTTGAAAACCACCCAGATTTCCTCCCTGCACACACTCTTGTGTTTGGTGTAGGTTTTTGGAAATAGGATCTCCGTAGCTATCCTGGAACTTGCTCTACAGACCAGGCTGACCTCTACTTCACAGGCCTGCGCCTGCCTCAGCAGGTCTGGGATGGAGGGCGTGTGCCACCATGTCCAGCTTCAGACTACTTCTCTTGATGAACATGTTATGTGGTGGCAAAGAAGCAGCTCCTGTATCATTCATGGGCTCCGGTCTCTCTGTAGTAATTCCTCTGCTATGCGGCAGGGTCCTGGAGTCGTCTGAATGAATCTGTTCTACTAGCAGGAAGGGAAGTGTGGGCACAAGGATGGCTGAATCTCTTCAAGCCTAAGCCTGGAATTCATGCAAATCTTACAACCTGAGTTCCATCCCAGGATTCCAGTGGAAGGAGAATCCATCCCTGAAGTTCTGACTTCTTCTCTACAGAGTCACAGCAGGTCAGGCCAAGAACCAATTTATAAATGTACTAGCAAGAGAGACCCGAGGAAATGGAAGGAGAAATGATGGGAGACACATCCTAGAAGATGCTCACTAGGCCAAATGCTTTCATCTCTGGTCTAAACATCCAGTTAGTGCCAGCCCAATGCAAGAACCACACCCCAAGCCAGCAAAACCACAAAAGTGTCATTTGTAATTTAGCACCCACAGGAAACAGCTGGTGACAGAGTTGACATAAACAAAAATACACACTTTCTCAGTTACACACCCAAGCCTGAGAAAGCACTCTCAAGAGTCCTTGGCTCTATGCTTAACCTCCAGTTTCCTGAGACTGGCTTCAGAAGGGAGACTGGCGTGAGTTATCAAGTCAAAAACGAAGAAACTGGCTGTGTGGTGGTGGTGCATGCCTTTAATCCCAACTCCAGAGAGGAAGAGAGCTCTGTGAGTTCGAGGCCAGCCTGGTCTACTGAGCCAGTTCCAGGACAGTGAGGGCTACAGAGAGATCCTGTGTCAGGAAAAAAAAAAGGAAAGGGGGGGGGGGTGAAGAGGAGGAGGAAGATGATCTTGTTACTAAATAAATCTCCAGTTTCCCTTTATTTCAGATGACTTAAGAATCACTAATTAGGGGGTGGGAGAGCAGGAGAGATGATGGAG
The DNA here is from genome assembly GCF_978045245.1 of Mus caroli. Lineage (NCBI taxonomy): Eukaryota > Metazoa > Chordata > Mammalia > Rodentia > Muridae > Mus > Mus caroli. The sequence continues at coordinate 18,576,016 of NW_028227263.1, read as the reverse complement.
AGATGATGGAGAGAGAGTACTGTGCATATTGTATGAGTGCATCATTTGTCAATTAAAAACATGGTTGGGGGCTGGTGAGATGGCTCAGTGGGTAAGAGCACCCGACTGCTCTTCCGAAGGTTAGGAGTTCGAATCCCAGCAACCACATGGTGGCTCACAACCATCCATAACGAGATCTGACTCCCTCTTCTGGAGTGTCTGATGATAGCTACAGTGTACTTATATATAATAAATAAATAAATCTTAAAAAAAAAAAAACATGGTTAGAGGCTAGAGAGATGGCTCAGCAGTTAAGGGCACTGACTGCTCTTCCAGAGGTGCTGCTGAGTTCAATTCCCAGCACCCACATGGCTTACAATCATCTGTAATGGGATCCAATGCCCTCCTCTGGTGTGTCTAAAGACAGTTACAGTGTACTCATATACATAAAATAAATTGAAAAAAATTAAAAATCAAACCCTATGGGCTATAGAAAAGGATAGAATAAAAGGACATCTGAGAGGCAGAAAGAATTCTGGGGCGGGGCTGGAGAGATGGCTCAGTGGTTAAGAGCACTGACTGCTCTTCCAAAGGTCCTGAGTAATGAGATCTGACGCCCTCTTCTGGTGCATCTGAAGACAACAACAGTGTACTTAGATAAATAATAAATAAATCTTTAAAAAAGGGGGGGGGGCTGGAGAAATGGCTCAGCGGTTAAGAGCCCTGCTTCTTCTGAAGATCCTGAGTTTAAATCCCAGCAACCACATGGAGGTTCACAACCATCTGTAATGAGATCTGGCGCCCTCTTCTGGTGTGTCTGAAAACAGCTACAGTGTACTTACATAGAATAAATAAATCTTAAAAAAAAAAAAAAAAAAAGAACTCTGGGACAGAGCCAGGTACAGAAGAGTCAACCAGGATCTGATGAGACAGACACGTGGTACCCGAGCACAGGTAACCAGTCACATGCAGAATGCAGGCTAAAGTAAGTGGGTTCTTTTAAGTTATGATCTAGTCAGAGAAAAGCTTAGCTATATCACCAAGGTATTTGTAAATATATTTTGAATCTGAATCTTGTTTCTGGGAGCATGGGGCTGGAAGAACCAGACCAAACTTGTATAAATGGCACCCAACATGGGGCTTGAACCCATGACCCTGACATTAAGAGATTCATGCAGGATCCAGCAATACCTCTCCTGGGCATATATCCAGAAGATGTCCCAACCGGTAAAAAGGACACATGCTCCACTATGTTCATAGCAGCCCTATTTATAATAGCCAGAAGCTGGAAAGAACCCAGATGTCCCTCAACAGAGGAATGGATACAGAAATTATGGTACATTTACACAATGGAGTACTACTCAGCTATTAAAAAGAATGAATTTGAGGCAGAGGCAGGCGGATTTCTGAGTTCGAGGCCAGCCTGGTCTACAAAGTGAGTGCCAGGACAGCCAGGGCTACACAGAGAAACCCTGTCTCGAAAAACCAAAAAAAAAAAAAAAGAATGAATTTATGAAATTCCTAGACAAATGGATGGACCTGGAGGGCATCATCTTGAGTGAAGTAACACAATCACAAAAGAACTCACACAATATGTATTCATTGATAAGTGGATATTAGCCCAAAACTTAGGATACCCAAGATATAAGATACAATTTGATAAACGCATGAAACTCAAGAAGAATGAAGACCAAAGTGTGGACACTGTGCACCTTCTTAGAATTGGGAACAAAACACCCAGGGAAGGAGTTACAGAGACAAAGTTCGTAGCTGTGATGAAAGGATGGACCATTTAGAGACTGCTGTATCCAGGGATCCGTCCCATAATCAGCTTCTAAACGCTGACACCATTGCATACACTAGCAAGATTTTGCTGAAAGGACCCAAATATAGCTGTCTCTTGTGAGACGATGCCGGGGCCTAGCAAACACAGGAGTGGATGTTCACAGTCAGCTATTGGATGTATCACAGGGTTCCCAATGGAGAAGCTAGAGAAAGTACCCAAGGAGCTAAAGGGATCTGCAACCCTATTGTTGGAACAACATGATGTACTAACAAGAACCCCGGAGCTCTTGTCTCTAGCTGCATATGTATCGAAAGATGGCCTAGTCGGCCATCACTGGAAAGAGAGGCCCATTGGACTTGCAAACTTTATATGCCCCAATATAGGGGAATGCCAGGGCCAAAAGAATGGGAATGGGTGGGTAGGGAAGTGGGGGGCGCTATGGGGGACTTTTGGGATAGCATTGGAAATGTAATTGAGGAAAATATGTAATAAAAATATTAAAAATCAAAAAAAAAAAAAAAGAGATTCATGCTCCACCAACTGAAATACCTGGGCTCAGTGTAAAAGCTTCTCCCATCTTATTGTAACCACTGCTCTTGTAGAAGGCTCTGTTTCAAGTCCCAGCACCCACATGGTGGCTCACAACCATCCATAATTCTAGTTTCAGGGCATCTGACCCCTTCTTCTGACCTCACAAGTACCAGACATGCATGCGGTACATGTACACATATTCTGGCAAAGCTCCCATACATATAAAAATAAGATATACAAGTCTAAAAGTAATTTTTTTTGTTGTTGTTGTTTTTTCGAGACAGGGTTTCTCTGTGTAGCCCTGGCTGTCCTGGAACTCACTTTGTAGACCAGGCTGGCCTCGAACTCAGAAATCCGCCTGCCTCTGCCTCTCGAGTGCTGGGACTAAAGGTGTGCGCCACCACGCCCGGCTAAAAGTAATTTTTAAGTACTAATTTTGAACATCTCAGAGCCAGGCAATACCTAATCAGCTTATTAGCGTTGTTGTAGTGAAGATCCCTGCCGTGGCCTGTGGTGCCAACAGTGGCCTGGGTCGGTTTCCAGGGATCTGAAGGCTACTTTTACTAGAAATGCTTTCTTGCTGTGAAGCGGAAGAGACAAACAGACTTGGCCTCTCTCTCTAAGTATCAGCTCTGTCTCTTTCATTGCCTTTGCCTTTAGGTCGGATTCTCTTCAGCTTTAGACCCGTTGATCCCTGAGCAGTGTCCTGTCTGGAACCTGACCTAGACTTGCCCAGTAAGTGTCTGCTCTCTTTGGCCTTCAAGGCTAAAGGCACTTACCAGCCACATGGCCGGACCTCCAGGCCATCAGAGGATTGGAAGGTGGCATCCCTCCTGACTGGAGCTCCTCCACCTAACCAAGAAAGAGCATGAATAACCTCCCCGTTTCCTGCCTGCCTGCCACTCCTGAGGCCTGCGTCTGGGACTACTGATCCATAGGCCCAGCTCTTCAACCGTCCTGGACACTGGAAGCAAGTTTTCTTCATGTCTTCAGAAGAAGAAGAAGAAGAAGAAAACCATAGTTCTCACCTCTAGGAGAGTAAATGATAGTTTATTCTACAGCTGAATTTGAGTGAGGGAGTGTGGCTGGAGGAACATGGGGCTAGGTTACCTCAGGTTCCAGGTCCCCAATGGAAGCAGATTTGTGACATTTATAGTGACATGTCAAAGAAAGTCAAATCCAGGCAAGTTTAAAATGCATGGGTGGGAACATCAGAGAGGCAGTTACAGAAGGGGGAGGCCCTAGATGCTATCTGATGCCATTCTTGCCTTGTGGGTTTGTGGAAGTTGGTGTTCTGAGTTAATAAATACCCAAGGTTTTTATCAATTAGTCGCAGGATGTCAGTCTGATACAGAGCTGGGCAAAGGTCACTGTTTAAGCGGCTAAAGATTCCATCTCTCACCAGGCAGTGGTGGCGCACGCCTTTAATCCCAGCACTCAGGAGGCAGAGGCAGGCGGATTTCTGAGATCGAGGACAGCCAGGTCTACAGAGTAATTGAGAAACCCTGTCTCAAAAACAAAACAAAACAAAACAATCCCATCTCTCCACCTTGCTGCAGTCCTTCCAACTCCTCCCCTCTCCCTGCAAACCAGCAAGGTCTTTCAGTGTGCCTGTATGTATTGGAACTCACTATGCAGACAAGACCCAGACTCACAGATATCCGCTTGCCTCGGCTTTCTGAGTTCTGGAACTAAAGATATGTGCTACCACTTTTTTTCCCCTCCAAATTTTATGTGTATGGGTGTTTTGCCTGCTTGTATGGACATGCACCACGTATGTGCCGTGCCTGAGGAGGCCAGCAGGAGGCATCAGATCTCCTGGACCTAATGTGCTATGTACTGCTGTGCCATCAGGTGCTGGAAATCAAGCCAAAGTCCACAGGAAGCGCAGCCAGTGCTATACAGCTGCAACCACAGCAGTTCTAATCAGTTAGCCAGTCTTTGCAGACACAGTTTCTTTCCCAGAATTCTCGCTCATATCCTGGACAACTGTCCCGTGGACATTCTCCTCTGTGGGATGAACGTTTATACCTGGGCTGGTGAGTCTCTAAACTGACTTCTCCGGAGACAAATTCTAAACAAGCTTATGCTTCAGACACCGTAGAGCAGTGGAAATGCTCTTTCTCACAGGCTGACCTGAGAAGATGAGACCTGACAGAGAAGGAGAGCCAGCCATGGGGTATTAGGAAGAAGGGACTTCTGGGGGAAAACATCTCCAATTCACAGCTCCTAAAATGAATCAGGCTTGGAATGTCCTGGGAAAGCCATCTCTCCAGCCCTTAGCTGAGCACTTAATAGACTGAGTCCTTATGACCTTTTTCAGATTGCCTCATTGTTATTTTGCCTTCCTCCTCTAAACGACTTCCTAAACCTGATCTGAACAAGGACACCAACAGACATGCTAATGTGGATGAAGGAGCGCTCAAGAGACCTCAACCCTAGACAAAGAACAGTAAGGATGCAGAGAGCAGAGAAACAGTCTTACCCCGGGTAGAGCGCAGCTGGTTATCCAGTCCCAAATGGTCAGCCTTGAAGACATACACACAAGTAATGTGTATAGACTGAGTGGGTTATATTTATGTATTTAGGAATATCTGTTACATACATAACAAGAATTACAGGAAAACACAGCCATGAATTTGAAAGAGAGCAAGGGGAGGGTATGTGGGGGAATTTGGAGAGAGGAAACAAAAAGGAGAAATGATGTAATTGTATTGTAATCTCAAAAAATGTGAAAAAATAACCCAATGCTAGTATTTTATGTTATTAATACTTCCTGAACAAAGGACTTCTCTAGTTAACGGGGGGGGGGGGAGCAGATACCATGGAAAACCCCTTCATTCTTGTCATCTTCCTCAAATAGACCAGCTGACTTTTTTTTTTTTAATTTATTTATTATATGTAAGTACACTGTAGCTGTCTTCAGACACTCCAGAAGAGGGCGCCAGATCTCGTTGCGGATGGTTGTGAGCCACCATGTGGTTGCTGGGATTTGAACTCTGGACCTTCGGAAGAGCAGTCGGGTGCTCTTACCCACTGAGCCATCTCACCAGCCCGACTTTTTTGTTGATAGATGATAATATTCTAGCTAAGGTCGGATCGTGAACAAGGCCTTGGGTTCCATATGTAATACTGGTAAAAGGGAGGTGGTGGTGGGGGTTGAATTTCCTGATTTAGGCTGAAAGGATGACATCTGCCTGTAATGGAAGCCAGCCATGTCTCAAACAACAGAGAAACTGAAATAGGTCTATGCCTCTTGCTGCATAGCTATTGGCCCCAGCAGCCCCTAGATCCATTCCCTTTCTTCAGTTACCCTGTCATTCCCTCAGGAAGCACCCTGCAGGTCCTACACTCCAACCACTAAGAGGGTGACATTTCTCCTCATCACCAGAACAGATGTGCGTGAAAAGTGTACAGATGTGTCTAAGTGCACATTAATAGGTCTACATACATGAGCACTAGGGAAATTTCTGGAACAATCCTGTCAAGAGAGTTGGCTCAGTGGTTAAAAGCTCTTGTTCTTACAGAGGACCCAAGCTGGATGCCTAGAACTTGCATGACAGTTCACAGTTGGCTGTATCTCCAGGGTCTACACTCCACTCCACAGACTTCATGCCCCCAGGAGGGAGGGGTCAAAAGCTCCGCATCTAGATGGACCCAGAAGAGTCGGTGGCAGAGGGGTTCCAGCCAAGTCTACCATAGTGGTCACATCCAGTCTCCCAAAACTGCCTTGCTCCCTCCATCTGTGTCTAGCATACACTGCATGAGTATTCACAGAGAATGGAGCCCCCTGCTGACCTCCAGAGAGAACTTCAGAGATGTCAGTGGGAAACCCAAGGATTCCTCCAAGCCCATGTCAGCTGTCACTGGCTGAGGATACAACTTGGGGACAGGGTTGAGCATGGAAGATTACATTTTAAAGTAACAAGATACTTGACAGGTCGAGCATGGTGACTTACACCTTTAATCTCAGCACTCAAAAGGAGGCAGGTGCATCTCTGTGAGTTCAAGGCCAGCCTGGTCTACACAGCAAGTTCTAGGTCAACCAAGGCTAGTGAAACCTTGTCTCAAAAACAAACAAACAAACAAACAAACACCCAACCAACCAACCAAAACAGTAACAAATGCCAGGCATGGATTTGCAGGCCTTTAATCCAGCACTTAAGAGGTAGAGGCAGGTGGATCTCTGAGTCTGAGGCCTGCTTGGTCTACAGGACAAGTTTCAGGACAGCCAGGGCCACACAGAAAAAGCATGTCTCAAAAAAAAAAAAAAAAAGGAAAAACAGCAACAACAACAACAAAAGCACAGGAGTGACTGTGACTGAAACTGCCTTGTCACCAGCTTGTCTGGGTCAGTCCACGCAGAGGGTGAGTTCACCTGTGAAGAGACACAGCCTAAAGAGTGGGCTTCGTCTCGGACTGTCCTGAAAATGTCCTGGAGGTCATTCATGTTTCTCTAGGAGCTTGCCTGGCCTCTTTACTGGTCCTGCTCTATGTTTAGGGATAAATATTCCCACACCCTTACCCCTGTCCATGACATTTAGTCACTCACATACACAGGGCTGCAGCCCAGGATCCAGCCGGCAGCTGTGTAACAGGTTATACAGTATTTAGGTCTGTGCAGTAACACCCTATAATGTTGCCATAGCAACTATATAAAAGGAAAAAGCAATCAACCCAGTAACCTGTTGCTCAGATGGCGCCGCCCCCCCCCTTTTACTTTATGTGTGTGTGTGTGCTTTGTCTGTAACGTATGCCTGTGTTGTACATGTATGTCTGCTGCCTGGGGAGGCCAGGTTACACGTGCCCAGAGCCAAAGTTATGGATGGCTGTGAACCTGTATGTGAGTGCGGGAATTGAACTCAGACCTCTCTAAGGTCATCCAGGCTCTAACCATTGCACCAACTCTCCAGCCCCTGACACCTCCTATTCTCTCTTTTTTATTTTGTTTTGTTTTTTCGAGACAGGGTTTTTCTGTGTAGCCTTGGCTGTCCTGGAACTCACTTTGTAGACCAGGCTGGCCTTGAACTCAGAAATCCACCTGCCTCTGCCCCCCAAGTGCTGGGATTAAAGGCGTGGGCCACCACGCCTGCTACACCTCCTATTCTCAAGCACCATGTGACGGTAGAAACTGGACAGGGTTGCAGGTGCAGCTTGCCTGTTGCCTCAGTATGCTGAAGGCCCTGGGCTTCCCAGCAGGGAAAGAATCAGGTTGGGGCTGAGAGGGACAGACATGAATCAAAACAGGAGATACTGGTTTTTAAAACTGAAAAGAAATTGCAGGGTGGTAGTGGTGCACGCTTAAATCCCAGCACTCCAGAGCCAGGCAGATCTCTGTAAGTTCCAGGACAGCAAGAACTACATAGGAGACCCTGTCTCAAAATAAATAAATAAATAAAACAAAATAAATAATAATAATAATAAATTAAAAGTAAAACTAGAAATTAAAAAGGAGCGGGCTGGGGTGTGTTTCAGTAAAGTGTTTCCCCAGCATCCATAAAGCCCTGAGTACCTCAGTACCACATAAACTGAGTGTAATAACACACGCCTGTAAGCTCGGTATCTGAAGATGGACCTAAGAGGAACGCAAGCTGGAGCCCAGTCTAGGAGACATAAACTTGTCTCAGAAGAGGAAAGAGAAGTTACTGCCTGAGAACACTTAACAGCAGCATCTGACCATGCCTTGTGTCTGGGATATAAAAATGCCTCTCATATCTCAGTAAGAGGAAGATAACCTAATTCTAAAAATTATAGTTCATTTGAGACCGAGCCATGCTAAGTAGCACAAAATAGTCTCAGACTCATGCTACACACCAGTCCAGACTTGAACTCATGAGCCTCCCCTTGCTTCAATCTGAGTACCGGGATTATAAGCATATGTCACCAGTCCCAACTACAGTTTTTTTAAAATGGGCAAAAATATAAAGAAAAAAAATCACTGGACCTCCTGACTAATCTTTAGGGACAGGCAGACTGAGGGACAGGCAGACTGAGGGACAGGCAGAGGGACTGAGGTCCTTGAACACTCACAGGCTGAGGGGCACCGGGCTTGCGGTTTCACCTCAGCGCTCAGCTCCACATCTCATCTGCTTCCTCAGCACAATGGGCAAATTCGGTATTAAATAAAGAGTTGGGACTAATGTGCGAAGGGATGCCTCAATGCCAGACATCCTCGTCTTCCTTGCCAAACGACGGGTTGAGACTCGGAACAAGGACAGTGTGGACTGGGTGAGAAACTCAGGCACTTGGCAAGCATGGAGCGGCAGAAATAAATGTGCTCAGAGCAGGACTCTGGAGCCAGAGAGCCTGAAGCCACTGCAAACTGCAGGGCAGAGGCCGGCAGAGGAGAGGGTGGGAACCGGAAAGCCAGAGCAAGACTGACTGATCGCATCAGAACAGGAAAACAGAAACTGCTCAAGGCATCCCCAGTGGCAACCCCCAGGCTGCTGGCTTCTACAGCCCCAGCACCTGCAGTGTGGCAGCTGGAGTCCTACCTTAGAGACGGTCTAGGCCTGACAAGCCTCTGAAGAACAGAGACTTGGTAGGGAGAGGCCGGCAGTAGCTGGAATTAGCTGAGTGTAGGTAGACTGTATATAGGGCCCCAAAGTATTGGTGGTGGCCTGGGGTTGCTGAACACCCCAGGGGGTTTAACACCATAACCTTGAGCTCCAAAAGGACCAAGGGCAGCCTGGCCTCCAGGGGGAGTTCAGAAATGACTTCATACTCCCCAGAGCATCACCACCTCCCATTTTGCACACACTGCTTATAACCCAGGCCTGAGACAGTCATCGGGGTCTCAGGATCAGGAGAAGCTGGGTATTTTCAGATACACAGCATGGTTCTGACTTCATGTAGACAGCCACAGCCTGCAACCTAGTATCAGCGGCAAAGCAAAAAGGCTCATCGAGCCAACAGATGGGGTCAGACACTGTCACACATCTAAAGATACCAGTACTTCAAAGGAAATGAGAGGGTGGAAAGTTTGAGGCCAGTTTTTTGTCTCAAAACAAGAAAAGACAGCCTCAGAGGTAGCTCAGCAGTAAAGAGCACTTGCTTCTCTAGAGGAGGCCCCGGGTTCGCACCCCACTCACAGGTGCCTCACATCTGTCAGTCAAGTCTCCTGGCATCCAAGGGCTGGCATGGTACACATACACAGTACACATACATGCAAGCAAACATGAAAACAAGTAAAATCTTAAAAGACAAACAACCCCCTACACACATATACACACATACACAAACCAACCAAAACCAGTAGATGAATGTTGTGGGGCTAAGACCTCTTCATGTGGGAAGGAATGGAGGGTGTGTCAGACATTCTTGAATAAAACCATTTTTTTGTCTAGTTGGGTTTTTGTTGTTTGAGGGGTTAAGACAGAGCTCACATAGCCCAGGCTATCCTTAAACTTGCTAGGTAAGCTGAGAATGAATTCCTGGTCCTCCCACATGCTGAGATTACAAGTTTGTGCCGCCACACCTGGCTACAACTATGCAACTCAGGCTTTCCTCAAGTGCTGCCATCAGTGTGTCCCACCACACCCCATGTGGCTTATTTTAGCAGCGTTTGGACATCACTCTACTCCTTGTCTTCATGAGTTCCCCAGATGCCCGTGGCAGAACCCAGCACCCTGGACCTCACCCAGAGGGTCCAGACTCCCTGCCTCACCTGGCTCCTGTTACCTCCTTGGAAACAGACAGCAGTCAAGTCGATGTATTGAATGTGACATTGTCACCTACAGCTTTGACCTTAAGGCTTTCTTGTGTGTTTGTCCACGATACAAGGATACTTCACAGAGTAAAAATGGCTGCTGTTAGTTTTACCTCTGGGAAGACGTACTCTCGATTGAAAAGCCTCTGTAGATGTGCCTCACTGTAGGCCGAGTGTTGGGTATCCCACCCCTGGGCTGGTGGTCCTGGGTGCCATCAGAAAGCAAGCCGAGCAGGCCAGTAAACCATGTTCTCCCATGGTCTTTGCTTCCGTTTCTGCCGGCTGGCTCCTGCCAGCTTAACAACGAACTAAACTTCTTTCCCATGATGCTTTTGGTCATGGTGGTGTTCTAGTTTTTTGTTTTAGTTGAGACAGGGTTTCTCTGTATGTTTCTGGCTATCCTGGAACTCACTCCATAAACCAGGCTGGCCTTGAACTCAAGAGATTCTCCTGCCTCTGGTTGGGATCAAAGGTGTGCACCTTCACCTTAACTCCTATCTTACTTAGGTCACTTGGGTCCTATGTTATCCCAGCAAGGAAAACATTAAGACACACTTCAGTGCCCTCTAAGAGAACCAGGGTTCAGACACCTGTATTCCAGTATTCAAACAGCGCCCAGAGAACTTCAGTTTATGACATCTTTGAACTTCTGATGCTCCTGCTGAGATCAGACGTGAGCCACCGAACCATGGCACCCTCACTCTTTAGTCTCCTTGAGAGGGCTGCCCCTGTCAACAGGACAGGGAAAAGCTGGCTCGCTTCCTGTCTTCAGCGCTCTGCCTCTAAGGCTAACACTCTGGGGGAGGTAGTTTAGGTGCTGGTCACAGTCTGGGCTACAGACTCAGTGGGAGAAACAACCACCAAGCTAATTCTCTCAAACCCTCCCCCTACCACAAACACGCACAAAGCAAAACCGAGAACTGGGCTGGGCTATTCCTCAGTGCTAGAGTGCCTGTCACGCAGATGCAAGCCCGAGTTCCACTGCACTCCCAAGAGAGTAGCTGTACAACACAAAGTGGACTCAGTGGGGGAAAACCACTCAACTTTGGGCGAGTGGGAGGTAAGGCTGGATATAAGCTGCTGGAGAACAGAAATGAATGTAATTAAACAACAACAAAGAGCAAGGTATTTGGGCTGGTTCGGTGGAGCATGCCTTTGATCCCTGAACTCTGGAGGCAGAAGTCGGCAGACCTCTAAATCCAAGGCCAGCCTGGTCTACACAGTAAGCTCTAACTAGGCCTGTCTGGGCTACACAGAGACCCTATCTTTAGAACAATAAAAAAAGTAGTGATTTGTTAAGCCACAGATAAACCCTAATAGTATAAGAAGCCAGACATAAAAGATGGGCGGTGGTGGCGCACGCCTTTAATCCCAGCATTTGGGAGGCAGAGGCAGGCGGATTCCTGAGTTTGAGGCCAGCCTGGTCTAGAGAGTGAGTTCCAGGACAGCCAGGGCTACGCAGAGAAACCGTCTTGAAAAACCAACAACAAAAAAGCCAGACAGAAGAGATCACATTGTATGGTTTTCATTTATTTAAAACACCCAGAAACGGGATATCAGCAGGGGTTACCAGGGCTGGAGAATAAGGTCTTGTCAGCCAAAGGTAAAAACTCATTTAACTAAAAAAAATTTTTTTGGGTTTTTGTTTTTTGTTTTTTGTTTTTTCGAGACAGGGTTTCTCTGTGTAGCCCTGTCTGTCCTGGAACTCACTCTGTAGCCCAGGCTGGCCTTGAACTCAGAAATCCACCTGCCTCTGCCTCCCAAGTGCTGGGATTAAAGGCGTGCGCCACCACTGCCCGGCTAAAACAATTTTTACATGTGTATGAGTGCTTTGCCTTTGTATTGTCTAACCACCTGGATGCCCAGTGCCTGAAGCTAGAAAGCATTAGACTCCCCCACAGTTATCTAGCGACAATTGTAAGCCTGATTGTGAGCCTCCATGTAAGTGCTGAGAATCAAGCCTGGGCCCTCTGGCCCCCCTTATTAAAAGAGCACATTCCAGGATAGCCAGGGCTATACAGAGAAACCCTGTCTCGAAAAACCAATTCCTGGAGAGGAAGGCAGTTTACCCAGCACTTGGGAGACAGAGGCAGATGGGTCTCTCTAAATTCAAGACCAGCCTGGTCTACATAATCAATTCCAGGACAGCCAGGGTCTAAGAGAGACTCTGTCTCTGTCTCAAAACAACAACAAAAACCCATCCAAACAATTACTGGCTTTGTGCTTAGGAAAGTCCATGGTCACACCACCCAGAATAGACCCAGTTTCGAACCTAAGCAGGGTTGGGTCAAGTGAGTGCTTGGCCGGGAAGACAAGGAACTCTAGTGGCTCTACAGTGGTTGTCGCTCTCCAGAGCAGCTGGGTGTAGACTCACTTCCGACTGGTGCTTTATGAAATTTCCACAATGTAAGCAGCTTGACACATATTTATTATCTTACCATTCTAGAGGGTACAAGTACAAAGTGGGTTAACTGGGCTATCACTGTGGGGCTGCACCCGTCTGGGAAGAATCTGTCTTCTGCTTTTCCCGTCTCTCCAGGCCACCTGCACCCTGACACATAGGCCTCACTTCCAGCTTTCAGAGTCCTCTGCTCTCATTCGGGGTCGGCAAGGACCCCATGACTACAATGGCCCAAATAATCAAAGGCAATCAATCTCCCAGTCCTGAAATTTCTCAATTTTGTTCAGTGTCATGGTGCATGACTTTAGTCTCAACACTTGGGAGGCAGATCTCTTGTGAGTTTCAGGCCAGCCAGGGCTACATAGTGAGGACACCCCCCACCCCATCTCAAAAAAATTAAAACAAAACAAAACCTCAATGTCACGTCACCCTTTCCCTCTGCCACATAACTCAGCTCAGGATGTGGGTATCTTCAGGGATCACTATTCTGCCCCCTCCTTGGTGTTATCAGAGAAGGGGAGAACTCGCTTTAGATGAGCCGAGTGTGAGGGAACTGAGTGACACCTGGGTGTCTATCCCCCAACACCTGGGAACACTCAGACCACCTGACCAGATTTCACTCATCCCAAGACGCCAGGCGCCTCAGAAAGCCAGTTCCTCTGTAACAGTAACACCTTACCAAGGCCTGGAGGGTTTCTGCTGTCTCAGTGACGCACTGCATCAGATGTACTACTATTAATGGGCCTCTTGAAGTCAAGGCAACTGCAGTCTAGGCTGGCAGGAACCAATCTAATTGTTAGATGTGTTGGAGGTCTATGCATCAAATACCCGCCACCAAGCCTAGGAACTACTGAGCCTAGGAACTACTTCCCAAGTTCTCAGCCTGTAGCTTCTGGGGTACCTCCTGGAGACAGATGAGGTGAGCAGAGAAGCATGGTGGGGTGAAAACGTAGGCCCTGCCTGCCTCCCACAGCCCTCCACTGCACTCCAGATTCCTGGAAGGGCCAGACCCGCTGTTTCCTCGAGGCACCAGCCCCATGCCCGGGATGTGGGAGCCCAGGAAACGTACACTACAATGCCTGAAAGGCCAAGCAAGAAAAAACTTTATGCCAAAAACGGTCAGAGGACTTAGCTCCATGGGCCAGTTCTCTATTACTGTGACATCTCCAATAAGCCACTGCACTTTGCCCCTCTCTGTGTCACATGGTGGCTCAAGCAACCTTGAAGTGCTACCAAGTTTATATATACTTCACCTAAGAGCTACAGAGGCTACTGCAGGGGGGCGAGGGGTGGAAAAAAAATCAAGACTAGGGAAGAAGAGAATACATGTTTAAGAGAATCTCTCAATAGGATTTCAAGGTCTTCCCAATGTCCCAGCTACAAGGGAGCTGCCAGGACAGAGCATTTGAGGTCCTAAAAGTCAAAGATCAGCAGAACAGGGACTTGCAAGGGAGACTGGAGAAGAGAGTGATGGAGGGAATTTTACACAGCAAGTAAAAGTTGTCTAAGTAGGAAAGTCACAGGACATCTGATGGGCCCTACCTCTGCCTCCAAGGGTGGGAGAAAAAACTGAGGTGGTCCAAGACACCAGAGAGAAGTGAGGAAGTCTCTCAGGAGGAAACGCTCAGGGACCTACCAGGTGAAGCCAAAAGGAGCTATGGAGCAGCCCTGGCTCTTGGCCATAGCACAGTCAAGGCTTTTATTGGGAAACAATGGCTTTAAAGTGGCCTCCAACATCCTCACTGTCCAGGGCAGCTGGGGCTTCCTCTGCCAAGTTCAAGAAAGAAGGGGCTGCCGTGCCGCATGGGGCCCTTAGCGGGCTCACGTGTACAGCTCAAAATCAATGCGCTTGGAGTTGTAGAACTGGCCGCCCGGAGGGTCCAGCTTCCGACAATAAACACCGTCCGGGAAGTAACCTTCACTCACCCATGTCTGTAAGAACAGAGGACAGAACTCAGGCAAGCTGACAGAAGGTGGGCTGGACAGACGGGACAGATGCGGCGGGAGGCGGCTCACCTGCATCTGGGCACTGGTGAAGGGTCCGTACAGCTCGGCGTCCCCCGTGTTCTCCCACTTATACTCCCACATCACATCCATCAGGCCATCTCCTGCTGACTCTGCCTCTAACACAATGAACGATACTTGGGCCTCAAGCACTCAGTCTCCGGCCCACACTGCCCCTCCTGTGCCCTCCAAACTTACCCTCTCTTTGGGTAGGGGTTGGGGTTTCCAGTTCACCCTCTGCTACTTCCTCAGCAAACATGTCCAGGGAGGGTGGAGGTGTGGGGTCATGGGATCCCTGGGTCCGACACCCCAAACCCTTCAGTCGCATAGCCAACCGTTCCCTTGTTTCCTGGTACACACCAAGGTTGCCTCGAGCCACCATTTGGTCAGCTAACCCAGACAGCCGGTCTAGCCGCTGAGGGGAATTGGGCCGTCCGGTCCCCTTGCTGTTGCTCCCTTTGCCTCCTCCTCGGGCCCCCAGCCGCCTAAGGGCCCCAGCCACTGTCTCTCTTGGCAACAACAACTCCAAAAGTCCCTCCAGGAGTGCTTGGGCGCTCATTGGAGTCTGACCCAGGCTGTCTTCCTCCTCCGAGTCTGAAACCTGGTGCTTATCAGGGGGCCGTTCCTTGATCCTCACCTATAAGGGAAAGATAATTAGGATTTCTTGCAAATTTCCACCAGGGCCCAGGCCCTGCACCCGCACTCCCAGGCCTCAGCTAGGACAGTCCCTGGGCCACACCCAGTCAATGTTGTCCAGCCAGCTGTCTCGGATCTGGGCATCCTGGTTCAGGAAGTAGTTGCCGTCTGCATCAAAGTGGCCTTCCTCCATCTCTTCCTGCAGGTTGAAGGGTGTGATCCTTACACCGCCCTCACTAGGCAGAGTAGCTGCTTCCTGGCCTGCACAGAAGACATGGGGGGGGGGGGGATGCTAGACACGCAAAAGGGAAGCAGGCACACCTCCCACCTCCATCCTGAAGGCTTGTCCCCCCAACTCAGTTAACGCTTTGGACATAGCTCACCTTCTACATCCTCTGAGGCCAGAATATCATATTTGCTGGACCCCTCATCATCATCATCCTCTTCATCACTGTCTAAAGAGTGCTTGCCTTTGAAGCGGCTCCCGGGACCACCTGCTGCCGCCGCAGGGTCCACCAGCTGTGAGGAGGCCGAAGCAAATGAGAAATCCAACCAACTGGGTAGTTCCCCAAATATTCCAGGATCTGTACACAAATCTTTCCAAACCCAGTGCGCCGGGGAAAACTAACACTTCCCTGGCTTCCCGGCTTTCCTCCCATCAGATTTCTCCTTCTCCTTTCCTCTCAGTCCTCCACGGAAATTCGGAATCTGGCCATCTAACCTTCTTTTTGGGCACACTGATTTCATCTTCATCATCCTCATCTCCAACACCCTGAAAAGTCACTTTCCTCTTTGGCATGATTGGCTGTGGATTTCCTCCAGCTGGACCTCGGAAAAAGATATGTAGTGAGGAAGTGAGGTAAGGAGAGAGGGCCGCGGGAGCGTGCAGGGACCACCAACATTTTTCCTGGTAAATGTTGAGAGAGGACAGATCGCTAAAGCATCTGGGAGAACTAGCAGGCACGACGTCGGGGGTTGGTTGGGCAATTCCGAGGCCCCGAGGAGAGGCGATGGGAAGGATCTCCGCCCCCGCGTGGACCCTGCGGGTATTCCCACCCGGGGATGGGGAGCCAGGTCACCACTCCCCTACCAGTCCGGAGCTACCGAGCTCAACCACCTCTCCCACCCGAGTGCTTGCAGAGGCCGGTCGGACCCAAGAGCTGGAGCTGCCTCGATCCCCGAATTCCACGTAGCGACCTGCTCGGCCATGTCCTTGGCGTACAAACTAAAGGCCAAGCAAACCCGCGGGGATTCAAACAATCTTACCCGCCGGTGCTCACCTAGGAACCCAGGGTCAGGCGGGGAAGAAAAGGAAAGATGCTTTCGCCGGTATTACATCCGGGGCACCGCCTTCATCACCCGGAAAGAAACTGTGGAGACCCGCATAGGACCCGGAAGTGGCTTCACTTCTATTCAAAAAAGGGCGGATGCATACCTTTAGCCAAGGCCGACTCGCGGCAGGAAGTGACGCAAATCGGCAAAGACTCGCGTGAACTATGTCCTTGCCTCACGGGACTTGAGGATGGCGGGAAATGTTTTTATTATTTCGGGAAATTGAAATAGGATTGATTGTCCGAGATTGACGACAGTCTGGGATACAACATGAGACCGTCTATTGTTTTTATTATATATATATATATATATATATTTTTTTTTTAATTTTTTTTTTTTGGTTTTTGTTTTTTGAGACAGGGTTTCTCTGTATAGCCCTGGCTGTCCTGGAGCTCACTTTGTAGACCAGGCTGGCCTCGAACTCAGAAATCCGCCTGCCTCTGCCTCCCGAGTGCTGGGATTAAAGGCATGCGCCACCACGGAGACCGTCTATTTTTAAAGAAAGTCTTGCTCTTCTCTCTGAGTCCTGCTTCTGATTATAAGCACTTGGGCACCTTCCAAACCAAGCCCTTTTTAAACCCAGGAGTCATTTGCACCATGTCTATTCTCCCACTTAATTCCTAGTTTCTGTAGAGGGACAACCAGCACAGGAGGTGCCACTGGCTTCCATCCGTGCCCTGTAACCAGGCAGAAGCCCATCAGTTACACGAGCCTACCTCATCCCTTAGCAAACTGCCAAAGGGTTGGGATTCAGCTCCTGCAAAGCTGGGGCCAGGGGAGATCTTCCCCAGTAGTGAGGTTTAGATCTGGAGCTCTGGGGAACAACTCAAACCTCAACGCCTCCACCCCCATCCCCACCCTGGGCTAGATAGCTCTGGTGATCCTACTAGAGCTGGAAGAGGGCAGCCAGATGGACTATGCCTTTCTCCTCCAGGGTTTTCTCCCATTGTGAATCATGAAACTTCACTTCTTCTATGGGTACAGAACACAAGTTCTAGACCAGGAGGGCATCTTGCTACAGACAGGACCCTGAAAAGACACCAGCTCTCAGCACTGCTGGTTCATCCGGAGGGGATTTTCTCTTCTACCTGGAGACCACACACCCCGATCCCCTTTCTGCTGAGAAGTGCCAAGTGGAGCTCTGCTTTACGGCCACAGAAGCCCACACCTTTATCATCCTGACCCGGAGTAGAGGGTGTGTGGCAAAGATCTAGCCACAGAAAACAAGAGCTGGGCAGTTTGGTTGTGTGCACCTGCTGGGATGAACCCCAGGCAGTTAGTCCACCCTAGAAGCCCAGGGAACTGCACCAAGCTGCTGACCAAGAACCCAGCCCAATCTAAAGATGGTGGTTTTGCACGCACTCTCAGGCCCCTCCTTCAGCTTCCAGGGAGCTGAAGCCATTGGAAAGGCGATCCCAGTCCTGCAAGCTTGCAGAGGATCCCAGGAGGCCAGTGAGAGTGGGAGCAGCAGATTGCAGGCAAAGCTGAGGAGGAAGGAGGTGGATCACTATGTCTGTTGATGAGAGATGAAGCAAGCGTTTACTGTGACTCCTTTCGGGGGTCGAATACTATTCACAGAGGTTGCCTAAGATTATCAGAAAACACAGAAACTTACATTATGATTCATAGCAGTAGTATACTGTTGTTAAGTAATAATGAAAATAATTTTATGGTTGGAGTCACCACAACATAAAGAACTGTATTAAAGGGTCACAGCATTAGGAAGGTTGAGAACCAGTGGTCCAGATGTTCCTGCCAAGATCCGCAGACTGAACCTATGGAAAGTCAGACCTTGTGCCTGCCTCCCCCACTCCCCTTACTCTAATGCACTCTTCAAATAACAAGGCGGGAGACAGATATAACAGCAGGTTCATTTTCCGGTTCCTCAAAGCGCCACAAAACTGCCACTGAGGTGGGACCAAGACAGAAGAGAATGTAAACATTGGGTTCCACCCCTTGGACTCAAGGGAAGACCCTTATTCAGAGAGGGGCTTGATGGCTAGAAAGGAACAAAATCAAAGACAGACTTTGTGACTGCAGCAGAGAGGCCTGAGCATACAAAGCAAGTGAGTTAGGAAAGAGAGCAGGACGTGGGTGGGAAGGAGACGGAGGACGGACACTTCCTAGCAGATCCTCTTAAATAAACTGGAGTGAGAAGCGCTGTGGAGAGGGGAAGGACAGCACCCACCCCAGGCCAACCTGACCTTCTGTACATAATTACAACACAAGGAGATCCAGGAGAGAAAACAGCCTTGGCCCCCAGTAGGCAGTGGGGTGACAGGCAGGGCCCCAAGACAGGAAAAGGAACCTAGCTCCACCATCTAAGGGAAGCCACCGGAGTGTAAGACAGCACCCCAGAAGGATTTCATAGGTGTGACAGAGACCCAGGCTGAACCTAACTGGACAAAAGAGTCTCCAGACTTGGTCACTGTTACCCTAGGTAATGTAGCTGTCCCGTGCACTGTGGCTGTCCTGGCCATGTAGAGATCAGCAGCTGGCAAGGAGTCAGGGGAATCAAGCCACTTTCCTCAGAAAAAGGAAGAGCCTGCCAAGGGGAGCTGGGAGAGCCTGCCAGGGCTGCTCTCGCTGAGGGGAAGGAGGGCCATGCCATCCAGATCCAACCAGAGGTCAAAAGTAAGCATCCTGCCGGGCCTCAGCTGCTGACCTGTCCCCACCATCATGGGATGCCTGGGGCCCATCTGCCCTTCGACGCAAGGACAGTTTCCGGCCTTGGCCTTTCTTCTCCAGCTTCTGCCGCTCCTTCTCCTGCTTCTGCTGTTCCTTCTCTTGCTCCTTTTCCCACTTCTGCCGCTCCTTCTCCTGCTTTTCCCGCTCCTTCTCTTGTCTCTGCCGCTCCTTCTCTCGATCTTTCTCCTGTTTCTGCCGCTCTTTCTCCTGCCGCCTGATCTCCTTGCTGGTGCCTAGTGGGGTGCTGTTACCAGTAGGTGAAGGAAGGGATGGATGCAGTCCCTCAGCAATGACGACCCCAGGGATGGGCCCAGCACTAGCCCTGCGGACAGGAGGTGGTGGGGAAGGAGCCCCTCCAACTGCCCGGGAGCCTCTGCTCTTGAGACTAGGGAGGCTGAGGAGGCTAGAGGAAGGGCCCAGGGGGGGCTGCTGCCGCCTGCG